>NW_026068008.1:785172-861880 GCF_014885135.2 Alexandromys fortis
GGTTAGGCAAAGCTGGCAGGCAATGTTTAAAATGAACCAATTCAGGGGGGTTGCTAAGTGAGTCACTTGGAGGACTTGACAGGTAGGTGGGCTGAGGCGAAGGGGGATTCTGCTCAGCACAGCAGGAAGATCAAAGGAAAGAGACAAGCTGGTGGAGCAAACACTGGAATTTATGTGTGAGCATTCCCCGAAACCAGCCCCAATCTTAATATTTCCTTCTTACCTGTGAGAGTTCTGAAATTTACAAAGACAATAACTTAATCCAACCACACAACTAACAATAATACCTAAATTGGTCTGTCAGATTTCTAGTTCATTGGTGAAGAAAAATTTTGCTTTTAAATTTAGAAAATTTTCAAATATAAACTGTTTTTTTTTTCTTCCTAATGATGTAGAAAGCAAAGTATAGCTATGACACCGAACTGAAAAAAAGGGAATTTATTCAGCTCTGCCATGTACTACTGTGGTATCCTCTCTCAGGCTATGTCCTCATCTGTAAAACGAGACAATAAACCATGAACCACAACACACAGCACATGCCACATACCAGAGTATCAAGAGTTCAAGATTTCTCATTTACAATCCTCCACATGATACTACTGTCCATCACAGGGAACTACCAAACCTTACAAACAGGCAGAAACCAAGGCTCACAGGTAAGAAATGCCATGTAAAGACCCCAGAGAAAAGAATGGCACAGTCACAGCTAACACGTCTTCTGGCCCTAGAACTCAACTTCTGTTAACATAAAGAAAACTACCCAGTTGTGGTGGCGCATGCCTCTATTGCCAGCACTCGGGAGGCAAAGGCAGGTGGATTTTTGTGAGTTTGAGGCCAGCCTGGTCTACAAAGTAAGTTCTAGGACAGCCAAGGATACACAGAAAAACCTGTCTCAATAAGCCAAAAAAAGGTGAGGGGAATGGCAATGTGATTATAGTATAATCTCAAAATATAAAAGAAAAAATTAAAGAATGAAAATTAATCAGAGTGCAGTAGTGCATGCCTAATTAACACATATTAATGTGTGTGCAGTAGGAAGCTGAGGAAGAAATGTCACCTGAGCCAACAAGTTCAAGCTGGAACACCTGGACAGAAAGAGCGACGACTGAGCTCTCTGGATTCTGTTCTGGCTGGGGATCTGAAGCTGGCATTAGTATGCTCACATTAGTAAGTCAAGGCCTAGATCTTTGAGGAACAAGAAAACCTACTGTAATCATGCTGAGCAAGAATGGTCATCATCAACTGTCAGCACTCCTACAAGTAAGGGCTGTTTCCCAGGCTTTCCTTGGTACCTCAAAGCTAAGAATACATTCCAGCCAGACTTCCTCTACTAACCTGGTAATGAATTAAGGAGATGGTAGTGTTCCAACAGTAACCTTATTAGGCCAGAAACATATCCATGCTGAACTTAAAGGGTTCACTACCCTTTAAGAATTACTATCAACACATTTTCTTAAGTGATATAGCTCTACCTCCCTATACATTAACCATCAAGTCTAAGCATTTTTATATATGAGATATAATTTGAATGTGCCTACTCCAATTCCATTGTAAATTAAGCCCATTACCCGCGCCCACTCATCTCTCACCATAGTGAAATTTTTCTTGATTGGTCTCTTTATCCTCACAGACCCTGCTCAAGTATATGCTATTGACCATTTGGATACACAAATCTGAAGGGCTGTGGTTATAAGGCTCAGTGGCAGAGCACCTGCTTGGCACACAGGCTTTAACAAAACAGCCTCCGTCCCTGCCCCCCACAATCAGCTTACCTCATGGCTCCATCTGAACCTGTTCAAGACTTCTCAATGCTCCTAGGTTAAAGAGAACAGGTCTCTCAGCCACCCACTGCCTTACTCAGTAGTCTCACCTTACACCTCCTGCTACCTCAACCCCGGAGTTCCAACCTGAAAAACGTCTTCCTTACATCATCTGTACAAACCTGCCTGTGCCCTTTATTAAGACAACCCTACAGAAATACATCTCCTTGTTGTACTGGTGGCTATAGTATGAGTCAGGTATGATATTCCTACCACATCAGAAGTCAGGCCTATGTGCTCACCACTATCCAGACTGCTACATACTAGAACCTCTACACAGACAATGAATGAAAGGCAGTAAGGCAAGGGGAAAGTAAACTAAGCATCTCTTAGCACCAGCCATGACCAGGTACTTTGCTAGGCACACACCATCTCCATTGAATCCTCACAATACTTTATTCTATTAACTTTGTTTTATGAACATAAGCACAAGCATGGGTGCTCATGCCTATACGCCCAGTACTTGAGAGACTGAGGCAAAAGAGTGATAAATTGAAAATATCTCATCAAAAGATGACTAATGAAGCTGATTCCTGTGAAAGTAACATTACACCATTAAGTAGGAAAGGAAGTGAATAACCGACACCTTGTTTTAAGGAACAGACTAACAAATTCTGTCTATAAAGAGGAAGGCTGGCAAAATACAATCACAGAAATAAGCTAAGTGAATAGTCACGGCTGTCATGCTGGTGCTTTATTCTCCATTATTTTTTTAAAGTAGTATGTAAAGCCAGGTGTGATAGCGCATCTTGAGTCTCAGCACTCTGAAGACAGAGGCAGATGAATTTCTGTTCAAGGTCAACCTGGTCTATATAGTAAGTTTCAGGACTACCAGAAAAAGAGAATATGCCTCAAAAAATAAATAATAGGTAGATACATGACAGATGGATAGACAGATAGATAAATGATACATAGATAGATAGATAGATAGATAGATAGATAGATAGATAGATAGATAAGACTGATAGAGTGCAGAATAAAGTCAATGAAAGAGCAACATGTCTCCTAAACAAAACCCCCTAAGTTACCCCATATTTGCGTGTGAGAAAAGAACAATGCAGCTAACTGCATTCTCAGCTACTCTATTTCCTGGGGGGGTGGAGAGGGAGGTGGGCTTGCTACTTTGGGCAGATAGAAGAAAGACAGAAGGCTCTTAATTAAGGCCACTGTTGGAGAAAAGGACAGCCAACATTAAACACCTAAACAATCATGACTTTAGAACATATTATGAAGCTAAAATAGTTTAAAATATTAGAAGGACTCATTCCCATGATAATAGCAAGTTTTCCAAGTTCAGATGAGAAGCACTTTATTCTATGGCTGCTTTTGTTCTTAGCATTTATTTTTATTTTATGCATATGGGTGTTTTACATGCATATATAGATGTGCACTCCAGAAACCGGAGATATAGACGGTTGTAAGCTGCCATATGGGTACTAAAAATGGAAACGTGGTCCTCAGTTCCTCTGCAAGAGCAGACAGTGTAGGCAGAGACTGCTCTTTCATTTCCCAACTCCTCAGACACAAATAATCACACAGAAAATATATTAATTACAACACTGTTTGGCTTATTAGTTCAGGCTTCTTATTAAGTAACTCTTACATCTTAAATTAACCCATTTCTATTAATCTGTGTATTGCCACAAGGCTCTCTCTGGCTTACCAGACAGGGTTGTTCCAGCATGTCCGTTTCCTTCGGCAGCTACATGGCGTCTCCTTGACTCTGCCTACTCTTTCTCTATAACTCTTCCAGCCTGGCTATATTCTGCCCTGCCATAGGCCAAAACAGCTTTATTCTCCACCCCACCCTACCCCACCCCAGCCCCGAGACAAGGTTTCTCTATATAAAAGTTCTGGCAGTCCTGGAACTTGCTGAGATTTGCCTGCCTCTGCCTCCCGAGTGCTTAGTTAAAAGTGTGCACTACCACCACCCAGCACAGCCAGTGGTCTTAATCACTAACTGCTAAACCATATGGCTAATCCAGCTGTATTTTAAATACATGGTTTCATCACTGACCTTTTCGAAGTGTATAACATTTCCTTGTGAGACATCATTCTCTCCTGTGAAAGTTTCACGTGACTTTCTTTGAAGAGAGCTATTTAATGCCAATGATTGTAGGAAGCATTGGTTCATAATTATCCAGACATCCGACTAGAACAATGCTGAACAAGAGCAGCATGCAAAAATGTATTTAAGGACTATCATCCCAAAATGCTGCTAAAAGCTATTAACCAGTATGTGTTAATTGCCACGGCATTCATATTAATTTTCACTTCAGGCTCGACATTGTGGAATATTTCCCCTGATACATTTTAAACAAAGTTTAATTTAAGGAACTGCTTCTATCAACACTTATGAAAATTAACAGCCAAGCAATTAGCACTCGTGAATTATCCCCTCCCCCACACTCTGCAGTTTCCTGTTCAGTTTCTACTGGAGGAGTGGCTACTTTCTAACAAGTCAACACAATCAAAGTCACAGCTGTTGGTGGGAACCAGCCCTCTTTTGCTTTTCAAGCCCTTGTCAAGGCAAACACCCACCTCACATTTGGGGAATAGTATTTAGCTATGTCACACTAGGTAGGATACCTAATGTTTTATTACAACTGCCCAGCAATTGTTAATGCCCAACTATCTTTCTGATTTTTAGTAGCTATTACCTTCCAAATAAATAAGTAAACAAATATGTAAATAAATAAGGAACTGTGATGGTGAGTATCCACTGCCCACCTCCTGAGTACTGGGGTTAAAAGGGTATGCCACCACACCTGCCTTAGTCCACATCTCTAAACAAAGTTGGAGCTTGGGATTCAGCGCAGTGGTCGACCATTTGCTTAGCATGCATGAGTAAGAGACCCTGGCCTGGGCCAATCTCCAACACTGTGGTAGGGCATGACACAGCATCTCCAGGGAACTTAATCCAGTGCCTGCCCCCAGCCCAGAGCCCACCCTCATCATCTTCAAGCATCTGGAAGCACAGTCCACTTCTCCAGAGTAAAATCAGAACTGGAGTACAAAGTTTCTGATCTCAACCTACACCAGAGGTTGTGTTTTATGAAAAAGCTTTCTCAGAGGTTGTTTCTAACAGTGGCTATAGTTTAGTGGTAGAATGCCTGTCTGGTAGACAGGAAGCCCAGAATCCACACTCAAGATGTTCCTCTCCTTTCACCCCCCCCCCTTGCCCACCAACAAATAAAAAAGACTTCATGCAGATGCTGAGCTGGATTTCTTCAGACAAACATTACTTACAGCTCCCTGCAGTCTGCCCTGAACTCCCCTCAAATGCTCAGGATTCAATCCAAGTCAGACAGCATCATCTATTTGCCAAAGAAATAATACAAACAGTAGAAGCCTGACACGTCCCTCCCTCCAAACTAACAAAAAAATCCTAACTAAGTACAAATCTCTCAATTCCATGCTCTAAAAATATATTAACCCCAAAAATATTTTTTAATACATTATTAGCCAACTATAGGAACCAAAACTAATTTGAAAATATTTTAATTTAGGAAAAATTCAAAGAGATACTCACCCTTAGGCTCACTAAAACCAATGACCCAAGTCTGCAAAACTGTTAAAGACACTAGCTATGATTGCATAACTACCATGAGACTGTTGTTCCATACCCAAAACAAATCCTTTCTTCCAATCCAACACAGTAACATCTTGAGGACTGCACAGCCACTTGTCTCTTGAGGAAATACATAATTAAGTAGGTTTTTAGCATATTTAATTAGACCCCAAACTCTTCCTGTCCCCTTCTCTCCCCAATTATGTACCATTTGCCCAAGAGACCTAAGCAACTCAGTTAATTATGTAAATAAGGCAAGCACTATTCCCAAGGAGAGCATCCATGAATATTTGTAAAAAGAAAAACAAAACAAAACAAAATGCTGAATAGGTTTTAGTGGTCTTAAAAATTCTTTGCAAATACATACATGTATATATATATATATACATATGTGTGTGTGCATGTGTGTGTATATATAAATGTAGGTTATTACATATAGTTTTTTAAATACATGGAAAACCCTTATATTTGAGGCAAAAACATGCAGTCCCAATAACAAGATGACAAACCATTAAGACAAACTATTCATTTCATTTCTTAAATATGAGCTGAATAAAAGTAAAATAATTTTAAGTAACAACAGTAACAAAAATTTAGTACTGAATGTCAAATGATTTACAGGAAGAATCAATCTGGAAATGATTAAAGTCGACTGGCACAGAAAGGCTTTATTATCTGGGGCTTGACACAATCTCAACTCTGGAGGCAGCCATGGCACTGTTAGCACTACTACAATCCCATTATTATGCAATCACAAAATGCTAATTTGATCATTTTGAGGTGTTATTTGAATAGTCATTTTAATTTCTAGGTTACAAAAAGGCTTGACTCAAGTATAATTCTCTATTAATCACTGAGATGCCATTGACTATCATATTGATGCCTTTCACAAAGATAAAAACTGATTTAATATGTACGGTACAATATCTTTCAAATATTAGCCACTTTCATTTTGTATCTGCCAAATGCATCATTTTTAAATAATAGATGAAAACAAGGGTTTAATTGTATTTTAGCATTGTAATATATGGGGTAATAATAAAATAGTAGGCATTGTGAGACAGACTTATTGATGTATAAATCCTTCTTAATCAATGCTCACTCTCTACAGATTACCAAAAGGCTCACAAAGATAAAGCATGGGGCAACTTAAATGTAAACACACATTGAACAAAAAATGCTGGTAGGACTGAGAAAATGTCTTTTTTTAAATTGCTTTTATTGCCTTCCCAGGCTTCAGAAGTCAGCTACATTAACCACACAATGTTCACAACTCTCAGACAAATCCAAACCCAAGCTAATGGTAAAAGGGAAATTCTAGAAAGAATTGTTTTTTACAGTCTGAGCTGTTTGTTGGCATGGAATCACATATTAATTATTCGATCAACTTCATCATTCAACAATGAGACTATACCAGCTACAAAGGCAAGTAACTTCCAGCCATGTCCCAGCTGAGGCTAGCTTCTTACACACCTAAATGAATCCTCTGCAGTGCAGCTGGAGACAGTCCAGGGTCCTGGGGAGCCTGCCTTCTTTTCCCTACATTCCACAGCACTGCATAGCTCGGGCTGACTAAAGACAAGTTCAGAGCAATGCAACCTGGAAGTGACTGACAGTGCTCTAGGAGTTTCCTGGAGGAGTTCTTGGACACCTGAGGGCCAGGGTGTTACTAATGTGTTTTGTTTCAGGTTCCTGTTGTCCACCCTCAGTGATAGCAACAGCCTTACTGCCAATGACTACTTGCTGACTTCCCACCTATGGAATCCAGAAGAAGAGTCTAAGATAAGATGTTTCCAGATCGAACGCTCTCTCTGCTCAATGATAACTGACAAAACTAGCGTGTGAGGAGGAAAATGCAAACATGTGCAAAGCACTGCCACTTATTAATTGCAACAGTGCTGAAATAAGATAAATTGCATGTGACCCCTCGAGGCAGCAAACTATCACTCAGCACCCCCACACCACTGCCAGACAGCGAACACAGTGGTAACAAATTAAAAAATCAACTGTCTCCTAAAAAGGGCTCTGCTCAGCTCAGAACTGAGGCTGATAACAGAACCAGGCTCCTCCTAAAACAGTGGTCATTTTTCTAGAAGGAAAATAAACATATTTTAATTTTATAAAAGGAAACTGTTACTACAAATGGGAAAAATAAAAATCACCCACATTGGCAGCATCCAACAAGACACCCAACAGTGAAAGACCAAAATGCAATGGCCTGGAATTCTGAAGGGAGACCTCACAATTTCTATAGTTGTAGACAGCAGACAGGACAATGCAAACCACCTCCCAGAGCCACTTTTAAGTCTTTTCCAACACAACTGCTTCATCAGTTCACCCAGCCCAAACTCTCAAGTACAAGGTGATGAAACAGGTAAATAAATAGGTACACACAGACCTCCCTTTGCTCCTACCCACATATATGCATCGTAGATTATATACATTAGAAAGAAAGAGAGACATATTTTTTTATTGGGTTTGAGAGACAAGTTCTTGCTATGTAGCACAGGCTGGCTTCAAACTCACCATCCTTTGCTCTGACACACTAAGTGTTAGGGCTGTAGGTCTGTACCACCACACTCAGCTTAATATAATTATATGTGTGCAAAAATATGTTATCTAGGAGAATTGAAGCAGTCCTAGACTGTAAATACAGAGAAGAAAAGAATGAGAAAGCGCTCAAGACTTTTGTGTTAGCCCTCCTAAATATTACTATGGAAACAATGGGCCCATGTTCTTACCTTTTATATCTAAGGTCTTAGGAAATGTGGTGTTCTACAATACTGAGGCACTTTTAAAACCTAAATCTAATAATAATGATGATCATGATGATACCAGTAAGTCCCTCTGTCTCGTAAAAGGGACACAGCCTCTTTATTTTATACTTACCTTGCCATCAAACTTGGAATACTCATTAAAGGGGTTATTCAGCTGCAGAGGACACTGCTCCAGGCGTACCGACAATATGGACTGCTTGCCCGAACTTGGAGGCTTCTCTTTGAGGGATTTTTTTTCAAACAGTGACTTTAACTCCTGGGCTGAAATAGAAAAGGATTTAAAAAAAAAAAAATCTTTGTCACTATGTACAGAAGACAATTTGTCCACTTTTCCTAAAGTCTTCCTCTGGATCCTAAAGATGGCATGTGGAGGAAGATGCCGGGGCTGATGTAAACGGAACTCCCACACATACTTGAGGGTTTGTGCACAGCAAGAGATGAGTGCACATAGAGACACACAGGCCAGGATGATCGAAGGGAAGAGTCACTGCCGCAGAACAGCCATCCTAAGGAGAGCATTCACAGCTGGATACCCAGACCTCAGCAACAGCCACTGCTATATGATACCAGACACTGAATTCCACCTATCTGGGTGTGTCAACCTGGAAAACCTCAGCGAGCTCTCTCATGCCCTACTACTATACGATTTTAGACTTCCAGATCGTTAAGGGCAAGGTCCTTTCCCACTTTCCAATGGCACCCAGCATAAAATCTTGAGAAAAACAGACATGAGGAAAAAGAGAAACAAAGAGTTAGCATTCGTTGTGCATGCCAACACAGCTTATTAAATCTTTGTTACAAGCCTGTGAAGAGGGTGGTAGTACTACCAATTCAGTCAACATGAAAAACTAGCTTGGAATATTCTGGTTAGGCCTAACTCAAGCAACCAGGTAAACCCCAGGACTGGGATCGACACTAATGGAGACACAAATGAACACATCATATACTCAATAAAATTTGCTGCATAAATTAGTGAATAATTGAAGTGATTAAAAATAAATCATATCAAATCAGAATCTTCAGTTCTTATTTATCACTGAATCAAGATAGTTCCACATCTTCACGAAGATCATTTAGTTCTCTAAATTCACCTGAACATCCAACAAAGTGATAAGTAGATGGCAAGTACATGGAGACCATCATAGGTTGTAGGATATTTGTACACTGTGGGAAGCAGTATTGCTGTGACTGATGTAATAAAAGGCTAAGTAGACAATTGCTAGGCAGGAGGTATAAGCGGGATTTCTGGGGAAAGACGGGAAAAGCGGAATCTAGGAGGGTGGGGTCACCAGCCAGACACAGAAGAAACAGGAGGTGCAAGATGAAAGAGGTAACGCCATGCAACAGATTAATATAAACGGGTCAATTTAAGTTTTTTTTTCCTTTTTTTTTATTTTATTTTTTTTCTCTTCCCCACTGCCGCCTCCCCTTTCAATTTAAGTTTTAAGAGCTAGTTGGGAATAAGCCTAAGCTAAAGGCCAACCTTTCATAATTAATAAGAAGTCTGTGTTATTTGTGAGCTGGCAGCCAAAAGAAAAATCTGCCTACATTTGGTATCCAACTTGAGGCATATAAATCCACATAGGGACTGAGAAAGCTGAAAAAGTTCCTCATAGGCTAGGTGCTTGCAGCATACACAGGCACGGCTCTTTTGAGAGTCCCTGCAACCGAACACTTGAATGGGGTTTATGAGCATGGGGCAGAGCACTACTCAATGGCGAGAGATCAGGTAGAACTGCCTACCATAGCGTGAAACCAGAAACTTCCCAGAGCTGGGCAGATAGACTGGCACCAGGCCATGCCTGCAGGTGTGAGTCTCCATTCTTACCAATAAGAAGGGGGTAGAATCAGTTGCCAGGCCATCTGCTAAACAGAGCCACACAGGTGGAAGACCTAGTTACCACTTAGCTGTTGAGGAATATTCCTTTACACTGTATGAAGATGTGCCACTATGACTGGTTTAATAAAGAGTTGAATGGAAAAGAGTTAGGCAGGACTGGGACAGAGCAGTCTCGAGGAAGAAGAAAGGTGGAGTCATCAGTCGAGTGCAGAGAGAGTCGGATATGCAGGAGGAGAGGTAAAAGCCACAAGTACATAACAATGTGTAGATAAAAAGAAAAGGGTTAAGGGTTAACTTAAGTTGTAACAGCTAGTTAGAAACAAGCCTAAACTAAGGTCAAGTATTCATAATTAATAACTAGTCTCTGTGCCAAGATCTGAAGGCTGGTTGGTGGTCCAAAAATGTCTGCTACACTTAGCCGTTTAAAATTTGACTCAAGCGGTCAGAGAACACTGCAAACATGCAGAAAGTTGGGTCTTGATGGAGAAAACCTTTGAAGAGATTATAGTATGCTTAAAAATGTGCTTAGATGCTGAAGAAAGGAAAAGGTTTATAGACAATCATAGAAAAATAAGGTTTAAAAATAATAAAGTCTTTAAAGAGAAAGTGAAGCAATATAAAAGGAAAAGGCCACATAAAGATGGGAAATACACAGGGTATCTGGATCCTGTATAGTGTGCCTTGCTGACTTTGAATTTTTAAATGCTAATGACCAAAAAACAACTGCTGAGACACTGGATTATGGAAACTGCTAAATAAAACCAGCCTATATATTTTTTTCTTTAAACTATGGTTTATTGATAAACCATCTCAAAATGAATATAGCAAATACTGATTATTTCTCATCAATCTATGGATTGGCTGAATGGTCTTGTTCCTTGGGTTCTTTCCTGAGGCTCCACTGACATGAATGTATCAAGGTGCTTTCATGGCACAGAGAACAAGCTCAAGGTACATGGTTAGCAAGACTTGGAGCCACATTTGCTGGCCCCATAGGTCAAGTAAGTCACATGTCTAAGTCTAGCAAAGGAAAAAAAGGTGGACCACACTGTGTGAGGAGAGCAACCTATATATTTTAAGAACATCTTCACTTCAGAATGGAAGTCAAAAAATACTTTGCATTGGAGGAAAGGTTATGCCTTTGTTTACACAGAAACAAAAGTTATGGTTCTCTTCAAAATTAATGAAGATCAAATTTAATTGGAGAAGACCTCCTGAAAAATCTTGACCACGGACATGAAAAAAGAAACTAAGAAAGACTACAGGACAGGTGACATACATGCAGATCCCTATACTATGGGAACAGCTCTGAGACCAGATCAAACATGATAAATATTGTTGGCCACAGAGTCCTCATGACTTATTATTACATGCCATTCTTTCATCTTTGGCAGACTTGTACACATTACATATTCCATACTTCTGTTAGCATGTGTGTGTATGCATCTGAATAACTGTCAGCCAGGAAACAGGCAGCCAGATGTCTGTCATTTCTATAGTTTTAGAGGTTGTTTGCTCAATATTTTGTGTTTACGCAGATAATATTATATCCATATCGGGTCTCTAATGGAGTTGAAGAAGAGATAGTTATTGTTATACTTTTCCTTGTTACCAAATTCAGAAAAGAAACTAACATAAAAGATGTAGTTTTTAAGGTTGGGAAACATAAAAGTTTAAGTTGTTTATCTAAGAAGATATTTTAAGGTCTAAAAAGATACTTTTAAGATGATAATACAAGTTATGATAGAAAGTGGTTTAGGTATAAAACTTTGGACTCACTACAATAGGACAGATAATACAGTACTTTTTATGAATTTGCCAAATACATATGGACTAAACAATGTGAATGTGATTTCTACCTGATAATTATTCTTATTGTATATAATTTTACTATATTACAGAGAAAATCTTTCCTTCCTATTTAGACAAAAAGAGGGGAAATGTTGTGAGATATTTGTACTCTTTGAAACTATAAGAAAGTCCCACATAAATACTTTCTTGTATAAGAGTGCCTTGGTCAAGCTGTGTCTTCAAAGTAACAAAACAGTGATTAAGCCTATCAACGCACACCCAAAGGAAGAACTTACACTGCAAGAGTAACTTACTGAACGTGTTTCCAATAGAGTTATGTGTGAGGCGATGCTGTACTAGCTCCTTCTGTTCAAACTAGTTTTCACTGTAGTCTGACAATGCCTCCTCTCTAGCTCTCTGTGCCATGGCGAAATGGAAACAAGCTCTCACCTGCACATCTCCCTGTCTTTGTTCCTTGAACCATGGAAGAACCCCTCTCTTAGTCTGGTTCCTCCCTTGTACACAAAACTCATGCCCCTTTTGCCACTCCTCAATGTTTCCTTCATTCTTCCTTCCACTTTCAGTTAGTCCTGGCATTATATACGGTACTGCTCATTAAACAAAGAAAACCCAAGCCCTTCTTCCTAGTTACTTCCTAGTTACTAGTCCATTTCTCTGCTTCTGAAATTTCCCTATATCATCTTGCTGTGTAGTCCTTCTCATCACTCAAACACACCCAATCAAACAAACAAACAAACAAAAAACATAACAAAGAAACACTTTTCTCAAGACTGTAGCTCAATTTTAATCATCCTTCAGACCTTCTGCAGCCTTTGAAATAATTGCACTTCCTCACTTTTAAATACTGTTCTCACTGTTTTCTAGGATTCCACCTGATCTGGCTTTTAGTCTCTCACAGGCCACCACTCCTCAACCACCTTGTGGAGTCCCCCTCAGCTTCCTGGGTCACTAAAATTCTCTGGGTTTGGCCCTGCCCTCTTTCTCCATCTACGTGTGCAACCTGAGCCACCTTCTATAAGAGGTGAAACTAAACTGGGGCAATATAAAGCAAGAAAAATGGTTGCCTCCGAGGAACATAAGGACTAGAAGAGGGAACTCTGAGGAGCAACAGAACCCCTCACGTGTGCTTGGGGTGTTAATCACAAGTCTATGCATTTGTTAAGAGTCATCAAACTGTATACTCAATACCTGAAAACTACTATATATAAAATGTGCCTTAGAAGAAAAGAACAAATAGGGCAGGTGGACAAGATAACACAAAGGCACTTGCCATGTAAGCCTGAGGACCTGAGTTATATCCCCAGAACCTATATAGAGGTGGAACAAAAGAACTGACTGCATAAAATTTTCCTCTGACTTCCACATGATACACATGTGCACGCATGTACACACACACACACAAATAGATGAAGACTTTAATAAATATCCAATATATATTTTTGTGACTCCTAAATATTTCTGGTCTTAATATTACAGTCATACACACTAACTTTACATCTGACTTTCCTACTCGATGTCAACCAGGTATTTTTATTTTACACAACCATAACCACATTCTCGAGCCTTTCCCAAGTTGATCTATCTCCACCCTTCCCCTTCTAGGTGGCAACTCAATCCCATGATGCCCCAAGCTTGGAAGCTGTTCCTACTCTCCTCCCTCACATCCTGTGTTCCACCCATCAACAGATCCTGCAAAAAAAAATTCCTTACTGTTTCTATAGCTACCAAATCAAAAGTGTCATCTCTAAAATCAAAAGAAAAGTGGAATGAAAGAGACTATATACAATGATGCACTGGTGGTTTAATTTTAAAAAAAGAAATTACTATGATTAACTCCATAATCTGGCTGTACATTTCATAAACAGAATATTTTTTCCAACAGACAAAAACCAAAGAAAGCTTTAAAGTCTTCTCAGCAATCACATTGTTGGTAGGAATGCTGGCATTTCTATCCGAGGTCAAGGTTTTTAGAATAAACAGAAAAGACACATGAGCATAAAATGAAAACAGCAAATATCTAGCCAGGCAAAGGAACACATGTCAGTTGTGGGAGGAGGACGGATCTGAGGCCAACCTGGGCTATAAGGAAGAAGACAGTGAGATATTGTTAAAAAAAAAAAAAAAAAGCAAACAAACAAAAAACTTACATTTCAATTACACCACTAATCTAATTGTCTGTGATTACCTTAACAAAACTACAAGGAAAATCCTAACCCTGTAAACCACACCAGCACTCAGTCTGTGGCTGCTGAGTACTATTGCCACTAAAAAGAACCAAGATGCCTTGAAGAAACTTCTGATACTAGATTGGGGAAAAAATGGGAACTAAGAAGAATTAACAGTATTTGTTAAAAAAAGAAAAATCAGGGGCTGGAGAGATGGCTCAGTGATTAAGAACACTGACTCTTCTTCCAGAGGTCCTGAGTTCAATTCCCAGCAACCACATGGTGGCTCACAACCATCTATAATGAGATCTGGTGCCCTCTTCAGGGGTGCAGGTACACACGCAGGTAGACTATTGAATTCGAAAGAAAGAAAGAAAGAAAGAAAGAAAGAAAGAAAGAAAGAAAGAAAGAAAGGAAGGAAGGAAGGAAGGAAGGAAGGAAGGAAGGAAGGAAGGAAGGAAGGAAGGAAGGAAGGAAGGTCATAGATAGCTATTATGAAGGAATTCATTACAAAGACTAGCATGTACTACATAGCAAGACCCCATCTCAAAACAAAGCAACCACAAGTTAATAATGACACAAAAGAAAAAAAAAACTTCATTGGCCACCTAAATAGAACCCTAGGAAAAACACTCGTAATGCTGAAATTTGTTAATAAAAAATCAAACATGTAGAACTGTATCTAAAGATAAACAAATACATTATATAAAATTCTTCATATATAAAAACTAGTTAATAGATCTAAAATGGTAAATAAAATCAGGACACTTTTTACAGCCTGTGAATCAACAGCCACTCAAACCATCTGTGAGAAGATGTTGACAGCAACTTAATGATGGCTAGGCAAACACCTGACTCCATCATGACTCTTAAAATCACAAAAAAACACCAGGCAGTTTCCTGATGTGATGTAATATGATACCAAAATCACCACAAAGAAATCACTCTTACCAAAAGTTAAGCCCCAACCTGAGCCAATTTTTGGCTCTAACTGAGTTTATAGAAAACAGCCAGAGACACTTATTGCTGCCTGTTTTGTTTTTAATTATTTATTTGTATTTTATTTATATTGGCGTTTACCTGCATGTATGTCTGTGTGAGAATGTTGGATCCCCTGAAATAGGAGTTATAAACAGTTGAGAGCTCCCATGTGGATGCTAGGAATTGAACCCGGGTTATCTAGAAGAGCAGCAAGTGCTCTAACCCACTGAGCCGTCTCAGTTTATTTGTTTGTCTTATTTATTTTGAGACACAATTTTTCTGTGTAGCTCTTGCTGTACTGGCACTTGCTCTGTAGACCAGGCTGGCTTCAAACTCACAGAGATTCACCTGCCTCTGCCTCTAGAATGTTGGGATTAAAGGCATGAGCTACCATTAAGACAACTGGGATACAATTATTCTTCAACAAATAAACTAACAGAAAAAATTAAAGAGAGCCTATACATTAAATAGAAAGTGGAGCATTTTAACTGAAAGTAGAATGTGAAGGTTAGCTAGATAGCTCAGTGGGCAAAAGTGCTTAACAAGCTATGTTCAACCTCTAGAACCCAAACTCACATAAAGGTGGAAGGGGAGAATCAAATGCATAAAGTTGTGCTGTGACCTCCACATACACACACACACACACACACACACACGCACACGCACACATGCATGCACATACAAAAATAGAAAATAAAATATAAATAAAAGTAATATATGAACCTCAGATTCAAGTCTAAAGAAAATAAAATCAAAAAGTTTGAGGTAATCAGAGAAATGTGACAACAGATTATATATGATACTAAATAAAGTTTATATATAACACGTATGACAAAGAAAATTAATAATTTCTTCAATTATTAATTATATTTTAAAAGCAAGTCCTTTATAAAAAAGTTAAAAAGCTCTTTTATAATTTAAAATATTTATAAACAACTATAAATTAAAAAGCTAAGAGGAATTCACTATTTATAATGGAAATAAAAACATCTGGAAATAACCTCAATACTTTTATAGATATAACAAAATAATACACTTATGAACTATTTGTGCACACAAATGATCCTGTGATCAACTTAAAATACATATACCCATGTCATAAATTAAATTTACAATAAAAACATGAAAATCTAAACAATGGTTTCTCCCTACACTGTGTGTAAGCTTCTCTCTGACCTTGATAACTCTTAACAAAGCAGACTACTGAGAACACTGTGTCCAGACAGTCCCTGAAGTCTGAATCACAGGATACCCAGAGGGTCTTTTTGTTTGTTTGTTTTCTAGTCAGGAGTCACTGTGTAGCCCTGGCTGTCCTGGAACTGACAGAGCTCCACCTACTTCTACTACTCTCAAGTGTTGGGATTAAAGGTGTGCACCACCACTGCCTGGCTGAGGGTCTTATTCTAAGCATTCCCTTATAACAAGCCATATGGGTTTAAGTCACAAAGTCCATCCACCATCCAAGAGACCTTTAATTCCTCTATGACAAGGCCACACTGGAGCCAGCCAGATGGCTCAGTGGTAAGGCTGACAATACTGTTGACCTGAGTTTTATCCTACATGGTAGAGAAAAACAACTCCAAATTGTTCTCTGTTCATATAAACACCATAGCGCATGTACACACAAACAGACACACAGACAGACACGGGGATATATGGGGAGGGGATGGGAAGAGAAAAGAAGGAGGGGAGACAGGGAAGAAAATGCAGCACTGAAGACTCCATGAGTCAGTGGGAAGAAGAGCATGCCAGAGAGCTCATGAGAGTCACGTTGATTCTTCTACTGAGGAACATATAAGGGCAGGTGAAAGAGTCTGACAAAATATAAGTAGCAGATAAAGAATGAAGAAATGGCACTGACCCCAAATTCCTAAGGACGATCAAAAGGCTTTAAAGATAACATTTGTTCCCAGGAGAGAGCATGTGTTTGAAAGATGTGAAAACAAAGGACTAGGGGCTGGAGAAATGGCTCAGTTAAGAGCACATGATGCTCTTACAGAGGACTTGAGTTTGACTCTCAGTGCACCAGTCAGGTAGCTCACAACTACCTTGAACTCCAGTTCCAGGTGGTTCCAACTCCTTTGGTCCCCTGTGCATAGGTATATGTATACACACAGACATATTTTAAAAATAAAACAGTGTTGTTCAGTTTACCAAGCAGATGCTCAGTGAACTCCTGACTCCACTTTTCTAGCAAGCTTTAAGGATAACAGAGGGCTAAGCTGTGATGACAGAGCCACACCTACATAAAATTTCAAAGACATTATTCTCTTCATTGATGCGGCAGGTGTACGATAACTGTTTAGAACAGCCATGGAGCAGGGTGGACTGTAGGTAACGACCTGCTCCAGAAATAATGATCACAGAGTCAGTTCCTGAAATGTGTGATAGACAGAAAAGGAGAGGAGGAAATTGTGTAAACACACAATGAACAGAGTGACTACAAATGGAAATTGGAGGGGCTATCCACTTCTCCAGCATACTCTGAAATTCTCAACAGAGTTAAAGCTGGTGGGATAAGCTGGAGAATACTCCAGCTGAAAACCGTTCTCCAGTTGGAAATGGACTGCTGCATAGACATCAGAGGCGCTCAATTCACGCTCTTTCTATTTATATGTTTAAGATTTCAAAGTGAAGAAAGCGAATTAAAGGGTAGCCCAAGAAACAGAGCTTAAGCCATCCCCTGTCTTCATTAGAGGCGATTCACAGCAACTGCACTGAGAGATAAAGGAATATCAAAACAAACAAGGTGAAGGATCGAAGTGTCTTTAGGCCATATTAAATATAATGGAGAAAGCTGTAACAGAGGCAGCCCAGCCAGATCTGTAAAGTATCAAAAGCAAAGCTAAGGATGGGGGAATGGCTCAGCAGATAAAATGCTTACCAAGCAGATGCAAGGACCAAAGTTTGGATTCCTAGAATCTACATAAAAGCTTCTATTCCCAGCATGTCATGGCAGTAGACAGGAGACAAAACAGCAAGCTCTGGGTTCGACAAGAGACCTGCTTCCATATATAAGACTAAGAAATGTACCTAACGCCATTCTGTAGTTCATTCACACATGCACAAGACACACACATACATGCATACACATAGATGCAAACTTCTCACATGAACTTGGCACATATTAAGAAAAGAAAATAAATTAACTGAAAACATAAGAAATCAACCTCTTATTGGCTAGCTATTACATAGTGTTCTAACCCATTTCTAATATTCTGTGTAGCCCATGAGCTGGCTTACCAGGGAGGATCTTAACCTGTGTCTGTCTGGAGCGGGAGAATCTGTCCTATGAGGGCCGAGGCAGTTTCTTTATTATTACAAGACCCACCTCCATCATTTCCCCTTTTTCTGAAAGAATATAAAAAAAAAAAAGGATATATGAAAAAGAAATGGTAGCGCAGGCTGGCTCTAAACTTGAGATTCTTCTACCTCAGTCTCCTGAGTGCTGGAATGACAGGTGTATCCTGCTGTGCTCAGCATGTCAATGGAATTTCTGGTTCTGCATAGGCATCATTTAGAGGAAGTCACTAAGAAAACCGGACCTAATGAAAGCACTGCACAAAAAGCAGCAAGTATAGTGTGGTTGGTTCATCAAGGAAGACAAAGCTGGATGTGAGGTGTGGCATGACCATGCTTCTACCTTCTAGCTGTGTGACTTTGGTAAGTTAATCAAGTCTCCCTGGCCTGTCTCACCAGTAATCATAAGTAATAACACCTCTACCTTTGCATAGAGTGAAGAATATGAAATGCCGAGTGCACCCTGTTAGTCACGTAGCAACCATTAATACCGCCAACCTTAGAATTATTGGGCAGCAATGGAGATAGTCAACAGAGATTTATGAGACATCCATCACCTGCCAAGGAGGTATTGGAAGAACAAAGAGGATATTTCTTTTAAAGGAAAAAATAAAGAAAACGTCTTAGAAAATGATCTAATCATTATAAACTATTTTAAGACTACTTTACTTTCAAGACTGTATGTGTGAACATGCTCATGCAGAAGCTAACAATTGTGTCCAGTGTCTTCCTCTATCATATTTCACCTCATTTTACTAAGAATGGGTCACTTACTAGACCTGGAACTCTAAATTAGCTGGGAAGAAGCCCAATGGATCCTCCTGCTGTTGTGTGCTCAGTACTGAAATTTCAGGTCTGCCATTGCACTTTCCTGACTGAGCCATCTCCACCGTAACCAAGAGTTTAAATTTTTTTTCTTCTTGCTGAAAGTGAAGCATTGAAAATAGGTGTTCTGAAGCCAGATAGTGGTGACACGCGCCTTTAATCCCAGCACTCGGAAGGCAGAGGCAGGCGGATCTCTGTGAGTTCGAGGCCAGCCTGGTATACAGAGCAAGTTCTAGGACAGGCTCCAAAAGCTACAGAAAGACCCTGCCCCCCCCCCGCAAAAAAAAGGGGGGGAAAGGTGCTATGGTCACTGAAACAAGGTAAAGTCTAGGACTATATAAACGAGGCTGACAAGACAGTTCAGCTAGTAAAGGTTCTAGCTGCCATGAGGAACCTGTGTTCACTCCCCTAAACCTATACACTAGGAGAAAACTGATTCCTACAAGCTGACCTCTGATTCCACACATGCAAGGTGACATGTGCATGAGTGTGCACACACAAACAGTAAATAAATAGAACAGTACAAATGAACCTATAACTCAAACACCCATTTGAAAAAGTATATACTATTCTTGGCCCCAAGAAAATGGTACTAAGTAGTGATTTTAGAAAGCACCCTCTAACCGCATTAACCCTGTAAGCCAGTGGGAAAGGAGGCCCAAACCAACAGGACCAATGCACACAAGTGCACTGGGCTCAAGCTCAAACACAAGTGGTATCCACCCAAAGAACTTAGAAGAACAGATTAAATATAGAAGTCCATATATAATGATATAAACTAAGTATAAAAATCCCAAATCATAAATGAAAGTTGTCTCCATTTACCTGATTGCTTAGAATTTCTTTCTTTCCACTGAATATTTTTGCATTTGATCTGGTTTTGTCTCTCTTTGCGGAGTCGTTCTAATCTTTGAGCTTGAAAAGAAATATTATAACTATAAGTTTGTCAATGAAAGTTTACTATAAACAAAGACATAATTAACTACCTTTATATGAATAAAGATGTTTTATATTGCATATGGAGGAAGAAAGTCATAAAATTTTAAAGGTGGCACCCCTGAAAAGCAAATACCAACAAAAACATGAAAATATTCTTGATTTATAATTGAAATTAGAGGATATAAAACATTAATAGAGATCATAAAGATAGTATTAACATGGAAGAGAATAATAAAATGTGAAAACTTCTGTGATTAATATGACATTTCATTATATAAATCATTAATAACGGTCTTAAAGGAATTTTAATGCACAAATGAACTGAAGTGAATATTACATTACAGGAATAAAATTACTGTTATGAATTACTCTACCCGTTTCAAAAATTAAAGATAAATGAACTCAGACTAGACTATTAAAGTTTTAAATATAAAATCCTTTATCTAAAAATCATGAAAATTATAAAATGTCACAGCTATATAAATTAGCATAGCTTTTCTTCAGTGGGCTGAAACAGTTTATAGGTAGTAAAATAAATGATTTGTATCTTTGTCACATTAGTCAAATCGTAAAAAGAACAATTCTTCTTTAAAAAAACTTTAAGATGTACTTTAAAGACTAAAAACTAAGTTCCTTGATCACCAATATGGCCTATAGTTTCAATTATGTACTAGCACCTCAGCATTAACTAAAGAAATGTCTGCACCAAGTCACCTAAAATCAGACGTCTGTTATTACACTGGCTAATCAACATTCAACCTTCAAAAATCAGCAGCCTGGTCCTTCACAGAAAGACAACCGGTATCCATTAGCAACTGCTGCTCACAGCCATAACTGGGGAGATCAGAACTCGGGTCTCTCACTGTTTTTTTGTGCTACTCTTCCGCATCTTATTGAGGCACACACACTGGCAATAGAAAAATATCTAAAACAAATTTTGTTTACAAACACTTTCAAGGTGAGAAACCATACATTCCTTCCTTAGCATTATGGGAGAGGAACACTGGAAATGATCATGCCAGAAATTTAAAAACTATACAGGTAGGGCTGGAGAGATGGCTCAGAGGTTAAGCCTGCTCTTCCAAAGGTCATGAGTTCAATTCCCAGCAACCACATGGTGCCTCACAACCATCTGTAATGGGGTCTGGTGCCCTCTTCTGGCCTTTAAGCATACACACAGACAGAATATTGTATATATAATAAATAAATAAATTAAAAAAAAAAAACTATACAGGTGAAAGCATTCTTTTTTGTTTGCGTTTTCAAGACAAGGTTTCTCTGTGTAGCCCTGGCTGTCTTGGAACTTGCTTTGTAGACCAGGCTGGCCTCAAACTCAGAGATCCCCCGGCTCTGTCTCCCAAGTGCCGGCGTGTGCCACCACTGGCCCTGGCTTGCAAAAGCTGACGTCACTATACCTAACCAAACCCACTGTCATTAGTAACAATGAAGGGTGCAGTCACAGTAACACCACCGTAACACTCTAATTGGGCAGCATCTTCCTGGTAAAATCTACCCAGCCTGTCACAGAAGATACCATGTCACGAACGTGCAAGGATGTTCCAAATAGAACAATGAAGTGGCAATGGTTCTAAATTATTTGCGAACCGTCACTAAAACCCTATTTTGATAAAAGTCTCTCTTGATACTGGGAAGTGATAATAGTTATTTTCTTCTTATGGGCAAACTATTCTTTTTGATGTCACAGACACTGCATTCTGAACTCAACTTCAATGTTTCTTTCACTGTGAGGCATGCCGCAGACTCCCAGTTAACATTTTACATCTGGAGCATGAAAATAAACATTTTTCATTATTGTCTTGTCACTCTCTTTCCTTGGGATTAACAGGCTACTACTACTGATTATGATTATATTTTATAATGGTCTAAAAAAGGATCCTTAAAATGCCATCTCTCATAAGTATGCATGTATGTATATAATATATATCTATATTATATATATGCATGTGTTCTTTCTCCCTAACTACCTTCCCTCCCCCTTCTCAATAAAAGCCTTGGCACACTGCATTCTTCTGGAAAAATTATAAAAGCACTATCAACTGGACAATGGACAATGATAAGCCTCTAAAGGTTAAGAACTAAATATATATGGCAAATTTGAGTATTTACAAACCACTGAGACCAAAGGTTTGTGATCAACTTAAGGAAATAAGAGGAAAGCATCAAAATAGGAGCATTTTTTGTGCCTCCCTCACGCCATATACGGAACCTATTAAAACCCACCCAGGAGCTGGGACTTTAGTGGCCTGCATTCCTGGGCTAGCCTGCTCTTGTATTGATTTTGGTGCCTGTACTCCTAGGCTATCCTGCTCCCATATTAAGAGATCTTTGTCACCCTAGAATCTCCCTCAAGGAAATTTACTTGAGACTGGATGGCTCTAAGGTCTCAAAACAGGGCCACTTCCTTTTCTAAAGGCAACTTCCACCTACATAAGGCTCTCCTGTCTACTTCCTCCTAACAGCTCAACACCAAAGTCTTCTACTCACACAGAGATGTTCAACCACTCTCTCACTAGGCACAGACTCCCTAATGGACCTCTTCCAACCCTGTCCATTATCTCTTGGCTGACTACTGATCTGAAGCTAAGAAGACAACTAAAGACAGTTTACCTGTGTTTGAGCGTCTTCTAATACCAAAGTCCCAGCTTGAGGTAATATCGACAGACTGGGCGTACACGTAGCCCTGAGTGTCACCACTGCTTCCCTGAACTTCTGACCCACTGTCTCCAGGCACTGAAGGAGGATGAGTCTTCTCTAGGTCAACATCATGATCAATGAGAACCATCTCACACATTCCCGTGTCATCACTGGTCACATGTGACTGTCGAATATGAGCTAAAATGATAGTTGGATTGTCCAAGAAGGCCATCCTTTCTGTGGGCCAGTTTCTTTAAAAGGCTATTTTCTCCTCTTCATACTGTTTCACGGACTCACCTACCTAGAAACATGATGCACACAGCAATATTTAAGAAACAGGCAAAAAATGGCTGAATCATTTTTCAACAAACTCAATATGATAAAAATTCACCTTGAAATCCAACATTATCTCTGTACCCAGAAGCTTAGATGGATAAAAGCTAAGCTAAAAGGAGATTCTTATAAGCACCAGGGCCTATGGCTCTCTTGCAAGTAAATCATAGCAACACTTAGTGAGGCTACTCAAGGCAAGGAAGCAGGCTAGAATGTACGTTTTCCTTCCTACTTCCTCTACTTCATGCACCTGCTCACGATGCTGTGAGGTCGAGGGTAAGGAACAAGGTGTTGTCAGGTGATACACTACAGTACTCACCTGCACTTAGCAGTTCACAGTCTCATGGCTGTAAATTTAAAGACAAGAAGTTTTTTGAGCTAACAGGAATTTTACAAAAGTTTACCGCCAAAGTAATTTTGTTCAATAAACATTTTTTTCTTTTACGATAATACTGTGCTTTTCAAATAAAATGTATTAATCAAAATTGCCTTGCCGCAAGATGAATTTCTTATTTTAGAAACCTAATTATAAGAACTGCTTCCTTGATCCTGTTAAAGCTACATGTAATAATGTTTATCCCATGAACTAGATAGAACTTTCTCAGTGGGCTGGAAATATTCAGCACAGAATAATACATACTGTGGCTAGGAAACAGACCCTAGAGACCAAACTAGTTTTTGTTGTTGTTATTTTGTTTTTCAAGATAGGGTTTTTCTGATAAGCTGTCTTGGAACTTGGAACTTGCCTCTGCCTCCCAAATACTGGGATTAATGGTGTGTGCCACCACCACTCAACAAGACAAAACTAGTTTTAAATCCCTAGAGTCCACATAAAAAGATCGGTGTGGGGGGTTGGAGGGATGGCTCAGAAATTAAGAGCACTGATTGCTTTTTCAGAGGACCTAGGTTTGATTCCCAGCACCCACATGTTGGTTTACAAACATCTATAACTACAATGCAAGGGAATCTGACATTCTCTGACCACTACAGGTACCAACTATACACACGGTGCACATACATATATGCAGGCGAAACATTCATGCACATAAAATCAAATAAATCTTAAAAATAAAAATCTGGGCATAGAAGAAGCATTGGCCTGTAACCCCCAAACTACAGAAAGCAGAAACAAGAGGGTCACTGGGGCTTGTTGGCCGCTAGTCTAGTTACAGTGAGAGACTGCTTCAAGAGAACAGGAGTTATACAGCAGAACACACAATGGCCTCATACACAGGAGCATGTGTACCTGAACACACATACAATCATACCCACACATACTAACTCTCACACAAATACATACCTTTAGGGCTGGGAATATAATAGAGTACTTGCCTAGCATATACAAGGCTCTGGGTTTGGTCCCAAGGAAAAAGAAAAGAGAGGGGGGAAAGGTGAAAGACTCTTGTCATTTGTCTCTTCTAGAAAGGGAACAGGGGAAAATCTAGTAACATCTGATTTTTAAAACTTATCAAAAATTTGTCTGCCATTATCTAGTGGACCTTAAAGATACTATTAGAAAAAATGTGGTTGAAGCACATTGTTAAACAAGGTATTAATTAAAATAACGCTAATATTTACTCCCTTTCCTTTATATCTGGTTCATGGACTACTCTCACAGAGACTAATTGGAAATGCAAAGCTAAGTACCTCACGTCTAAACAAAACTTTATGTAGGACAGACTTCCTATGTCCCCAATACTATGTGGTAAGTGTCACACATTTCTCAAATATCTGATCTCCTTAATTATAACATGCCAGTGTATTGATGAACTAATTACAAAATTTAAAGTGAGCATTTAAATTCCTGTGAAAACGAAGACTTTCCTATAACCATAGAGGGAGCATTGAGCATAGATCCTCTCGTCAAGAAGCTGATGGTCGCAGTTGGTCACCTGCAAGCCTCCTAGAACAACAGCTATTTTCCCTCCATAAAAGGCAGGCAGCTAGCTGCTGGCAAAAAGGTTGTGCCTTTTACCTTCATATTGTCTAGCCCTCCCTGCAAAACTAAATGTTTGCTGAGTGTTCTGGTACCAAAAATCAAAAAGCAAAGAACAAAGAAAAGTGCACTGAGGTACCCTTAAAAACAAACACAAACAGAACCTTTCTAGTGAAGTGAATCTGCTCCAGCACAGCTTACAAAGAACAGAGAAACGAGTTAAGCAGCTCTGAGGGCGCACACCAACTCTCCAACTTCCCCTTTCATTAGAAAGGCTTCAACATACTCCAGCATCAGCAGGCAGTTTCTCTATTAAACAGTATGACTCCATGCAGTGATGAATGTGTGTGATTTGATCCACACCAGCTCTGAGAGGAAACTTCCACAGGACTTCCCTGGGAAACATACGATTGGAGTGTCATTTCTGGGCTCCTATGAGGTGTGCCTGCAGTTCCATAAAGACAGGGGCCTTAGCACTGCACCTCTCTGGCAACACCAAGCAGGAGACTCAATACATGCTGCTGTCCCACTTCCACTGACTATCCAATCCTGCTGTCGAGATAAGTCCTTCAAGCATGTCAGGTGTGTGGTCAGAGAGAGGGATCACATTCCGTTAATACAGACGTGAGAGCCTCTCACCAATGTGCCTTTCAAAACTGTCACCTTGGGACACTATCCATTTATGCCAACACTGCTTTTCAGAACCACTGACAGTATTTTTAAAATCTCTTAAGAGTGGGTAAGTATCACTTGAAGGTATATTTGATTTCTAACACAGACATACAACAATGAAATAAGTTATTTTTTCTGTTCACTTGCACAAAGAACAAAAAGATTTTTAAGAACTAATATTGACGGGTATCCTGAGACATTACACTCTCATTTATTTATTTTTTATGTTTTTGGAACTATTTTATTATGACAAATCCAGCAAAACTTTGTACATACACATATAATCAAAACTGCCCTCCTAAAATAAACATTCAAATTTCTTCGAACATCCTTGTACAGGTTATTAGTTGCAAAATACATTCTCATTTATAACAGAAAGGAGTGAAAATGGGTACTTGCTAGAGAAGCTTGGTAATGCGTATCAAAATGTAAAAATAAACATTCTATGAAATCCACTATAGAACTTGCCCCAGAAAGTAACTGAGCATAAATGTTTATCTCAGAATTATTTGAAATATATACTGAAAATCTAAATGTAATCTAAACATTCAAACAACCATACATATCTTCTGACACATACATGCAATGGAATACCATGTAATAAAAAAAGGGGGGGAGGAGACCATGAAAGACCTGAGTTCAAATCCCAAGCACCTATATAAAAAGCCAGGTATGGCCCCAGATTGCTATAACTCTAATGCTATGGGTGACAGAGACAGGAGGATCACTAGAATTTGCTGGTCACTAGAGTCAGCTGCAGCTACATCATAAGAGAATAAGAAAAAGAACAACAGAACAGGACACCTAATGTCTCTGGCCTCTGCACACAGGCCCACATGTGCATGCATATACCACACAAAGACAAACACACATAAAACTTACTAATATATAATACATATGGTAGAAGATAAATAAATAAAATGTAATATATACTTGTGATGTGGGATTCCCCTCTGTATGCTATGAATATGTTTTATTACCACTGGTTAATAAAGAAGCTGCTCTGGCCTATGGCAGGGCAAACTAAAGTGAATGCAGGGAGAAAGAAGGCAGAGTCAGGTAGGCTCCGCCCAAGAAGCAAGAAGTGAGGTAACAAACCACAAGCCTCATGGTAAATATAAAATAACAGAAATGGATTAGTTTAAGATGTAAGAGCTAGTGAGGAATTCGCCTGAGCCATTGGCCAAACAATGCTGTAATTAACGTAGTTTTGTGTGATTATTTGGGTCTGGATGGCCAGGAAACAAAAGTTTCCATTTATATACATTGGCTATAACAAGAGCCTTTAAACCCAGAAAATGATAATATCTCACGATGGATGATGTTTAGAGACATTATAACCAAGTGAAATGTGCCAGTCATAAAAGAACATGGACTCATATGGGCCACCTAAAGCACACACTCTTAATGATAGAAAGGAGACTGATAGATGCCAAGGAATGGAGGAAGGAGGACCAGGCAGATGTCGGTACTATTTCCAGTCTAGGAGGATGGAAAATTTTCGAGATGGGTGGTGGTGATGGCTACATACCACCATGAGTATACATAATACCACTGAACTGTATATTGAAACAATGACAAATTTCATGCTATGTATATTTTACTACAATTGAAAGTCTTTTGATTTAAAAAGGTTTTAAATCTGGGAAGCACTAAGTGAAACAAAACTAACCAATTTATCTCCAATTCAATTATTAAATATTGTGTTTTTTAACATTTATGTGTGAGAGAGAGTAAGCAAGTGAGAGACTGGAGGTAGAACCGAGGACTTCACAAATGGTAAGTAGTACTAGCTCTATGCCTCAAGCCCCTTTCTCCCACTTTTACTTACCAGGTTCTTCAAAGCATATTTTTTTACTTAAAAAAAAAAAAGTAATAGGAGTATCTAGATAGAAGTGAGTACCATTCCAAAATGACAGATTTTTTCTTCTTTATTTATTCATTTTTTTAATTTAATTTAATTTGTTTTGTTTTTCAAGACAGGGTTTCTCTGTGTAACAGCACTGGCTGTCCTGGAACTCTCTCTGTAGACCAGCCTGGCTTCAAACTCACAGAGATCTGCCTGCCTCTGCCTCCTGAGTGCCACTACCTCCCTACTTTTGTCTTCTTTTGAGACAGAATCTCATATACCACAGGCTGGCCTCGAATTCCTGACCCTCCTACCTCACCTCTCACATGCTGAGATTACATGTGTATGCTACCACGTCTAGTTTCAAAATGACAAGTATTTTTAACATACAGAGTTGGTCTGTTGGTCTCCTTATAAATAGACTCAGCACAATCTGCTTAGTTCTTATTGTTCTATTAAAGAGGATCCTAGCATAACTTGGATACTACATACTCACAACTGCTTATGTTCACAGAACCTGCATGTAGTATCTTGAGAAATGGCTGAAATCATTTTTAGCAAATTCTGATGAATAGCAGGTCTCAACAATCTTTTAAGATTAGGATCTCATTTTGTAGCCCAGGCTGACCATAAACTCATAGGGTTCCTGTCTTAACCTCCTGAGTACTAGGATTATAGGCATAAGCAACCATACCTGGTTCTAAATACTCAAGAACTTTATACACACAAGCTCCCAAATTTTACTGGCAATTGTTTATAGAAAAGCATGAGATGAAGCTTAATAAATAGTAAGTCATAGATGCATGGGAAATTAGCCATGGGGCAGTGATTCAAGATAGAACAGTATGTATCCACAGGACTTTGTACATTTGCTATAGCTAGAGCACAGGATTCCAGAAGCCAAAAGTAACTACACATCGACTAACCTCAAGTTATTGCAAAAGCTAAAATTATCTATCCTTTTTACGTGAATTAATTTACATAACCATCAAAATAACCTTTTTAAGGTAACTGCTATCATAAGACATAGTAGCACACATCTTTAGTTCCAGCACTGGGAGGCAGAGACATGTGTGACTTCAAGGCTAGCCCGGTTTACAGATTGAGTTCCAGGACAGGCTCCAAAGCTCTAGAGAAACCTTGTCTTGAAAACAACAACAAAAACAAAAGGCTGCTTTTTTTTTTTTTTATTCTCCATTTACAGACTGGAAAAAAAAAAAAACAAGAAACAAAAAACAAAGAACCCACGGGGCAGAAAAAAAAAAAAGAGGTTAAGAAATGTGGTCAGAGCACACCTTCCTAACCATTGTGCCACAGCCTCACAACAAAGAATCACAACAGTGGCTGCAAGACAGTTCATAAACACCCCATTGTTGTGGGTTCCAAGGGTTGACAGATATTTCTTTCCTGGGTCTTCATAAAAGCTTTAAGACACAATGTGTTCAGCTGTATACATTTAGCTACTCTGCTAATGCTACAGTAATTTTTGTACAACAGCAAAAAAAAAAAAAAGCAGTACCTGCAACAATTGTTGAAAAAGAAACATTTTTCACAAAAATTCCTTCATGAAAGGAACATGAGCGATCATTACTTTTGACCTAAACCTACAGAGGTCTTACTTTATATCTCAAGTTAGGTCTAAATACATATTAAGTTGGGTTGATTTGTTGCAAAGCTGGACTCAAACCCAGGAACCTTCGGTGTGCTTGCCAAGCACTTGCCCCTAAACCATGCCTCTGATCCCAGCCCAGAGATATGTTTGAAAATAGTAATTTATGCAACCTCAGCTTTAAGTAAACAGCTGAAGTATTTTATCTTTCTTCGAATAATTCACCAGAAGCATTGAACTCTCCTCTTACTCCATCACTAAGGACCTGCAAGCTACAGTGTGTCTAAACGTTTGTGTTAAGTCCATGCTTAGAAAGGTTCCCATCTCCTTCCCTTTCAACATACCACACTCACTGCTCTCACCTGCAATCTGTGAAAACCTGCCTGAATAAGCAACAGCCTGAGGCTTCTCAAAGGTCTGCAAACTCCCAATCAAAAATTACTGCTGCCCCATCAATGTGTCATATAAATGCTGGCATGTTAATTGTGTATTTATAAGATTGTTAATGGTTAGTTAATTTACCTCCCACACTATTATTGTACTTGAAATGATTTAACGTCTGCTAAGGGAATTAACAACATGTAACAGCAGATGTGAGTTGTTGGTTTTTTGGGTTTGTTTTTGTTTTTTATTTTTTTAACCTTTCTACACTGTACCCTGCCTTGACATAGTTAGTATTAGGCATGATAACCTGGATAACCTGATTCCCAAGCAGGAGTCATTAACACAGACTAACAAAAGCAGTCCTATTTATCTATCATGACATGGGTGGTCACAAGTTAGGATAACAAAATCCTTTCATTATATATGAAGTTTCAATTCATAGAAACCAGCAGACTATCTTTTGACTATGACCAACATTCTCTGATTTAGCTACAGTTCAGAATTTATACCTCTTAGAATTTGAATGTGGAAATGACTATTAAAATAAAATGCAGTTTATTGCTTCTGAATTTCTTTCTCTCACTTTCTCCAATGTAACTCTAAATTAAACCTTTCTGTATTTTTTAGACTAGTAAAAATGGCTTTTGAAAGCTGCTCTGGGCGTTCAAAGCTTCTGCACATGACTATGCCTAACTCCAGTGAACAGTAATAGTGAGAACATATATTTGGAGCTTATTTTATCCTCCATTTCTACTTCCACACTTTGAGTAAAAATACTTTAAGATTTAAAAAAAAAGGGGGGGGGATGCTTGCATGTTCTTTTGAATGAGATTCACTCACTAACCATCATCTTACAGTGAGACTAGGAATCTCTAAGAGTGTGCTGTTCCTCCACAGACCCATGTCCACATAGGGGCTCTTCCACACAAACAGAAAAGAAACACAATACTGAACATAGCGGACAATGAGGACTACTGAGACCTCAAGAACAATGGCAATGGGTTTTTGATCCTACTGCACTTATTGGCTTTGTGGGAGCCTAGGCAGTTTGAATGCTCATCTTACTAGACCTGGATGGAGGTGGGTGGTCCTTGGACTTCCCACAGGGCAGGGAACCCTGATTGCTCTTTGGGCTGACGAGGAAGGGGGACTTGATTGGGGGAGGGGGAGGGGAGGGGGAGGTGGGGAAGAGACAGAAATCTTTAATAAATTAAAAAAAAAAAAGAAAAAAGAACCTATTTAGAAAGCTCACTCACGCACTTTGCCCTGTGTCTCCAAAGATAACAGTTTGCGGGAATACAATATGATTCCAGAGCCAAGATATCAGCTCTGATGCAGATGTACCCACCACTCCCTCTCAGACAGATGAGTGGGCCTGTGTGTGTGTGTCTAATTCTATACAGTGTAAATGTGAATATCCATCACTAGAATCAAGTTCTGAATATTACACATTCCAAGGATTTCCCATATTGCCCTTTTATCAACACACTATGACCTTCCATTCCCTCCTGTGCCTCCAGTGCTGAAGTTTTGTTTCAAAGTGTTTCAAAGGGGCTGGAGGGATTGCTTTTCCAGAGGACCTAGGTTTAGATACAGCACCCAAAATGGCTGGCACAGAATCATCTATAACTTCTTGGAATCTGATGTCCTCTTCAGGACTCTATGGGCATTGGCATGCTCACACACACACACACACACACACACACACACACACACACACACACACATAAAAACAAATGTTAAAAAAAAAGAAAAGAAACACAATGCAATGTATAAACCAATACTAAATGACTATGCTTTCCAAGAAACAGAAAAGTCCCAGAAAGGAAGTGGTAGCATTTTAAGGATGGCTGGGCTTTGCTTAGGCAGAAATACAAGGAGGATAGTGATAGATGACCCATGCTGTGAGCAGTACTGATCACTTATCATCTAACAGCCAGACTAGGCTACACTGACCATCTTGGTTTGGTAAATCTGGGTTTGCACTATGATTTGCACTGATCAAATGTAGTTGAAATAATTGTATGAAATTTCAAAATCTTGACCTCTAGATGACTGGCTTTGGAATATTTCCAAATCATCACCAAAAGAAAACCCGTGTGTTATATATACATGTTCATGTAGGCATGCACACCTGTATGTGTAGGTGCCTGAATGTGTCTCTGTGGAGGTTACAGCTGGTACTGTTTTCTTCAGTCACTCTCCACTCTATTTTTTGAGACAGAGTCTCTCTCTGAACCTAAAGTGAAACAAATCAGCTAGGCTGTCTGGAGCTTCAGGGATCCACCTTCAATGACCCTAGTGCTGAGATTATAGGTGTACAGCATGCACCCAACTTTGATATAGGTTCTGGGGATCTGAATTCACACCGCATGCTAAGCAAACACTTCTACAGAGCTACACCCACCGCCCTAAGAAATTTGTTATGTTTTGTTGTTGTTTGTTTTGTTTTCAAGAAAGGGTTTCTCTGTGCAGCCCTGGCCATCCTGGAACACACTCAGTAGACCAGGCTGGCCTCTAACTCAGAGATCCTCCTGCCTCTGCCTCATGAGTGCAGGGATTAAAGCTGAGTCACCATCATAGCGAAGAAATTTGTTTTTAAAACTCATTAGTTACAGTCTATCCTATGATTAAACTACACCTCTTTGTTTTAAAAGAAAAAAATATATACATCACTAGAACAAGGTGTAGTTTCTGCAACTTGGGAAGTAGTGGCAGTAGGACCAGTTCAATAACCCTCAGCCACACAGGTTCAAGGCCAGTCTAGACAGTATTTCTAAACATAAACAAAAACAAAAACAACCAAACAAAAAATCCCACAGTGGTTAAGAGCACAAACTGCTTGTCCAGAGGATCTGAGTTCTGCTCCCAGCACATAGGTAGGTAGCTTACAATTGCTCCAACTCCAGCCAATTCTAGTTTCTTCTGGCGCCAGCATTCCTATGCACATACTACCATCTCATGTTTCATGATTAAAATAATACATTTTCAGAAAAAGAAAACACTACTAAAATTGATAGTTAAGAAAAATGTGCAATGCTTGTTTTTGTGGGGTTCAGTTTCTCAGAGCATACAGGGATTTTCTTAAACCCCAGTATCAATCTGGAGAAAAACTGGCCTTGGTACTATTCTTTCTCGAGAGACAACTCAAAATCAAAATTCTGCCTACAGATGTCTCCTGATGACAAGTACAAAAAATGTAAGCAATAATCACTAAGTAATAATTAATGTATAACCATATATGAAGCTCCAAGCCCAGGTCAGACTACAGTATTACTCCTCCCCTGTTATAAAACATCACTTCCAGGTCCTGAAATAACGTTAAGTTACAGGCAACAGCAGTAGAAATTCAGACAACCTAACCACCCACAACACTCAAAGCTCCAAATCTGACAATAATTTCAGTGGTTACAAGAAATCTATCCGGGGGGCTGGAGAGATGGCTCAGTGGTTAAGAGCATTGCCTGCTCCTCCAAAGGTCCTGAGTTCAATTCCCAGCAAACATATGGTGGCTCACAACCATCTATAATGAGATCTGGTGCCCTCTTCTAGCATACAAACATACATGGAAAGAATGTTGTATACAAGAAATCTATCCGTTTGCTGCAATGTAGCCCTAAATTATTTTTTCTAATGGGTGTTATCTCTCTGACATAATAGGTTTGATTGGCAGTTGTAGAAATAAATACTTTCAGGTTTTACATTAAGATTTCAAGTAAAAATGTTTATAGTTTTATCTAGAATGAAGATACAAGTAATGTCAAGGCAGCTAGACTGTTTTCAACATGAAATCATTGGTTAAGGGCTTAAGCTGTAAGCAGTGTTCATCTGCCTCCCAAGTACTCCCTCACAGACATTACTCATCTGATGAGGGCTACAAAGCACTTACTATGTGTCAGGCACCAGAGACAGAGACTAGAGAGAAACAGCAGACTTGACCACTGCACTTATGGAGCAGGGGGTTTATGGGAGAGGCAGTTGCATAAAGTCTGATCTCTTGGCATCGCCCACCCTCTTTATTGTATAGCTACCCCCTTTTCTTGACCTTACAGGTGACAGTCAACAGAACATGACAAAGGTATAAAAGGCACAATTCCACAGTAACATTCTGTCACGTGAGACCTCTCAATCAAGTGAAGACAAAAATGGTCAACGAAAGAGACTCCCAAGGGCCTTGAAGCAAGCAGTGATGCAGCAAGGACCACGAGCTCAAACACTGAGACTGTCTTGGCCATTAGTTAGGAGCTGTGAGGAACACAGCCTACCAACAACCTAAGCTGCTCAGAAACTCACCACCAGCTCGCACCTTCATTTCAACTCTGAGATCATGTGGAGGAACCCAGCTGGAGCCTGCCTCCTGTCTCTGAGGGTCCTAAGCTTGTACTGCTTTAAGTCATGCAGTAAACCCAAATGTAAAGCACAGAGAGCTCTCTCTACAACCTGGTTCCACCATCAGCCCTTCTCCCCTCCACTTCCTGAAACTCTCAATAACTCTGTATATTTTCTGGTCTTTAAAGGGTGATGATGTAGCTCCTGGTTATGAGATCTTCACCTACACAGCCAAAACTTCCCTTCAGTCCAACACAAGCATCTCACCCCCGTGAACTCTTCTCCGAGTCTTAGGGCCCACATGGTTTCACAGGCACCTTATTTCTGCCTTCAGTATTTAGCTGTAGGGACATCATTTCTGAGGAACTATCTGCTCCAAACTGATGCAACTCTTGATTCAGTAAGGTGGTTGATTTATGAAGGTGTCAATCTCCCTGTTCTTAAATCACCTGCTGAAGACACAACAGTGGCAACGGTTTCAGACATCTGGCAATTGCCAGCCCTATCTATGGCTGTCACACTGGGGATGGGTGCTACTAACAAGGGGATGGCCAATCATGCCACAGTACACAGGGAAACACCACAAAGAACTATAGCATCAAAATGTCAGTATCAACAATGCTGAGGCCAAGAAACCTTAATTTGTGACTCGAAAAGACATCTGTGGTCACTTCTAATTCCCTTAGAATCATTTCTTACTAAACCAAAGAACTTTGCTACTAAAATCTAAACTCAAAACTTCTGCAATCTAAACAATTCCTACTATCTGTGTTCTGATAGATTAATATACTAGGAAAACCTAGAGCTCAAATCACTATTATAGGAAACTGCAAGTCAGGCATAGTGGTGTATCCCTTTAAGTCAAACACTAGGGAGACAGAGGAAGGCAGATCTCTCTGCGAGTTCAAGGCCAAGTCCAGTCTATGTAAAGAGTTCCAGGACAGCCAGGGCTACACAGTGAGAACCTGTCTTTAAAAAAAAAAAAAAAAAGCCAGGCTGGGTATGTCAATCAATGGGTAAGTGATCACTTTCATGCATGGAATACTGGTTTGATCCTCACACTGCATAAATCAGACACAGTAGTGCATGCCTATAACCATGGTACTTGGGTGGTGAATACCAAAGGATCAGATGTTCAAGGTCACCATTGGCACTTAGCAAGTTCATAGCACTTGGACTGTGGGAGACCATTATAAACAAAACAAACAAACAAAAATCACAAGTTGCATTTCCTCATCCTTTTTCTACAAAGCCCATCTGCCTGTCTGGGATGATGGCTCGGTTGATAAAGTACTTTAATAGTCATGAAAGAATGAAGACCTGAGAGCACGCCTGTAATCTCAGCACTTGGGGGAGGAGGGAGCACAGCAGAATCACGAGGATTTACACGGACTGCTGGCATGCCAATACAGCCGAATCTGTGAGACCCAGGTTCAGTGAGAAAGACTCTAACAAAGTGACTCTCAATCTTTCTAATGCCATGTCCCTTTAGTACAGTTCCTAATGTTGTGGTGACCCCCAACCATAAAATCATTTTCATTGTTACTTCATAACTGTAATTTTGCTACTGCTATGAATCAGAATGTAAATATCTGTGTTTTCCGATGGTCTTAGGTGACCTCTGTGAAAGGGCGGTTTGACCCCAAAAGGGGTTTCCATCCATAGGCTGAGAATCACCACTCTATCTCAAAAGATAAGAAAATACCCAACAGGGGGCTGGAGAGATGGCTCAGTGGTTAAGAGCATTGTCTGCTCTTCCAAAGGTCATGAGTTCAATCCCCAGCAACCACATGATGGCTCACAACCATCTGTAATGAGGTCTGGTGCCTTCTTCTGGCCTGTAGACATACATACAGATAGACTATTGTATACATAATAAATAAATAAATAAATAAATAAATAAATAAATAAATAAATAAAAAAGAAAATACCCAACATTCTTTACATACAAGTGAACATCCATAAACACACATACACTTTTTTTTTTAAAATTAAATAAAGCCTGCCTGCCTTCCTTTACTTGGGTGCCTCTTACTCATTATTCAAAAATTTAGCTCCATGGTCAAATCTTTCAGGAACTTTCTAATGAGTCCCACGTTAGCTGTTCCTTTAAATTTCCACTGCACTGCACTGCATGGCCTGTCTATCTCTAAGTAATGAATCCATCCATAATAGTCACTAAGTACTGAATGGGTACATTCAGCAACTATGCACTGTAGGTCAACATCTGTCAGGCACTCCTCTAGATAGAGAACACACAGTGTGCACATATACCCACAGTCCTGCGTTCATGGAGCTCATGTTCTAATGAGACCAGTCAAACAAAGAAAGCATGTATACTACAGCAGCTAGAAGCACTGTGGAGCACAGCACAGGGGAGAGCGAGCCACACTAGATGGAAACCAGATTGCCACTGCAAACAAAATAGCACCAGAGTGGTTCATTGCGGAGGTTCTGACAAGGGAAAGCCATGTACATATGAACACTGAGGAAAAAGAGTTGCCAAGCTAAGGCTGTTGGCACATGCCTGCCACAATTCAAGTACGCTGGAGTCCTGCAAGAGGGACAAGCAGCATGGGGTAAGAGCTAGAAAAGTAGGCCAAATCCTTACAGATACTCTAAGGAAAATGAGGAGGCAGTGGAGAGTTATGAAAAGAGAAGCACAATGGGATCTAACACACATTAAAGGGATCTCTCTGGAGCCAGCAAGATGGCTTAGCAAGCAAAGGCACTTGCCACCAAGACTGACATGGTTGAAAGAGATGACCCCCTCAAGTTGTCCTCTGACCTCCAGATGAGCACTGTGGCATGTGTGAACCACAGAGGAAACCTGAATTCCAGTTCCCCAACTATCAGAGCCCCAACTGCATGGTTTGAACAAGTCACTTCTCTTGTTCACAAAACTATGACGTAGATTCTACTACTATCCATGTTCCACAGATCAATAAACAGGCAGACTTGCCAAAAGCCACACAAGGAAGAGGTAGAGCCATGATAAAGCCCCGGTAGGCTGGCTCCAGCACTCTACCGTAAAACCACACATTCTTTCCCTAAGTCTACTTACCACACTCTTGAACCTACTGTGCACACTAAGCCACAAACATCTGTCTGTGCCTCCCACAGGGTAACAAGTGCTCAGCTGCAGTCCTCATCCGTAAGGGGAAATTCAGACAGTGGAGAAAACACAAGAATACAAATGGTCACCATAAAGCATGACAGCCACACTGGATTTCTATAGTGTGCTACAGAATCACAACGAACAGATGGCTAAGTGAAATTGGCTGCTCACACAAGGCTTCCCAAGACATAAGTGTGACCAAGACAATGAAAATCATCACTTCAATTTACCCACCTGAAGAGCAGTCACAAAAGAGCTGACACTGCTCTGTAATGCTGGCTCCTTGATCAGAAAGTTTGCAATAAAATCCCCCTTTCCATGGATGGTATGGAATCAAAGACAGGATCCTTATAGTGAGACAACTCAAGGAAAGGGGGGAGGGTCAGCAGGAGGCAGGTCTGAGGGGCTGAGAACAATCAAGTATAAAGCTGCTTAGGTCCAAATCTGGATTTGGCACTCACTATAGGGTCTATGGAGAATAACAACCCCTATGGTTATTACCTCATCTGGAAATGGGAATCATTTTGATGGCTACACAGAATGGGAAAGACTGACTGAATAAATGAATGTTATGTACTTATGATACTGCCTGGCCCATGACAGGCACTACCCAGATGCCTATTATTACTGTTGCTATTATTCCCTGGTTTATGATGAATCTGCAACGATGAGAAAGAAGATGAAATAGTTAAAAGACAGGCCAAGCTGTACTAAAGCAAGAAATAGCAGACCATGTATTTATTAACTAAACCTACACAGAGTTCAAAGTTGCTGATTAAATTAGCATTTCAAAGACTGCTAGGGTATCACATTACACAGAAGATTCACCTAGTGGACAAGGCAGAAGACTGCGGTGAATCTGTGACAACAGCCCAAGGAAGAGAGGTTGAAGTCTCAAGTGAAGCCACAAGATGCTTTCGTAAACTCAGGAACCATTCCAGAGATAAAAAGGAGAAACTGGTGACTGAGTGAATGCAGAAGGGAACATTTACACTGTCAACAATGAAACACAGGTCACAAAAATGCCTTAGCAGGTAAAGACACTTGCTGCCAAGACTCATCTGAGTTTGATCCCCAGAGCCCACATAACACAGAACTGACTTTTGAAAGTTGTTTTCTGACCTCAATGTATGTGATACACAAACTTTTTAAAAGAGTTTTAACAGGAGCAGGTTAACAGATGGGGGTGGAGGTGCAGATAACGAATGAATTTTAGACACAATGAACTTGAAAATGGACTACCCAAAGAGATCAGCAAGACCCAAATTACACTTGTAATACTAGTTCTTTGGAGGCAGAGGCAGGAACGTCACATGTTTGAGACCAATTTGAGCTATACTGCTAAACCACCGGGGGTAGGAGGGAGACATACCTGTACCTCTGGAGAAAACAGAAAATCTGGAAGACATCAACATACATGTGACAGATGAAGTCATAAGTGAATGAGCTTGACCAGGGAATGTGTACGGCAAGAAAGCCCAAGAAACAACAACAGCAACAAAATACATATAGGCTCACAAGCATGAAGCCCTATGAAGAAAACCCAGAAGCTGTATTAGACACACACACAGAGACTGAGACAGAGTAAGAGACAGGCAGACTGACACACACACACATGCACATACACACAGACTCACATGTGTATACATACACACACACATACACTCTGCCTGTATTCAAGCATGCTACATGAACTTCCAAATTCTAAGCAGTTCCTCTCTTCACAGGCTTGGAAGCTCACACTGTTCCCTGTAAGAAAGAAGTTCCCAGTGGATCGACCTTGTGAGAAAATCACAACGAACTTTTTTTGGCTTCCACCACTGTCCAACAGAGCCTCGTAAAGATATGCTGGGAGTGTAAGCATGGTACAATCACTATGGGAGACAACTGGGCAGAGCCTCACAGAGTTACCATGTGAGCAGTAGGCTCAACATGCACCCTAGAGAACTGAACATACATGTTCACATACAAGTTTGTTCACACATATGCAAAACAGCATAATAACCAAAAAGGCCAACTGGTGAAAGGATAAACAAGAGGTGGCACACACATACGGTGAGAAAGGAAAGCCACAGATTACAACTCTATTTCTATAAAAGGCTGACAAGAAGCAAAACCACAGAGATGCAAATCAGAGCAATAAATGTCAGGAGTAGAGGGAGAGAAGTGGTGACAGGATACAGGACAGGGGAGAATGACACACGACTGGGGTCTGACTGTTCTAAACAGACAGTGGTAATGAACAAAAAGCTTTGCAAAAATATGAATTGTACCCTAGAAAGGGTGAATGCTATGGTATGTGACTCATACATATCTCAATAAAAAAGAAAAGGAGTACAGACAAGGAAGGCTAGAATCCATGCTACATCTATGGTGGTCTGAATAAAAATGGCTCCCCACAGGCTCATAGGGAGTGGCGCTATTAGGTGTGGCCTTATTGGAGTAGGTGTGTCCTTGTTAGAGAACTTGTGGCACTGAAGATGGGCTTTGAGGTTTCTGAAACTCAAGCCAGACCCATTGTGTCTGTCTCTCTTTCTCCCTCACTTCCTGAGGCCTGTCGATCACTATGTCTGCCTGTCGGCTGCCATGCTTCCTGCCTCAACAATCATAATGGACTAAACCTCTGAACTGCAAACCAGCCCCAATTAAAGGTTTTCCTTACAAGAGTTGTGGTCGTAGTGTCTCTTCAGATCAACAGAAACCGTAAGACAACATCCAAGACTTTTTCTGGTTCCAGTGACTCTAATCTAAAAGTATCAATGATGTTATTCTCTGTGTTGAACTAACAAGAATAATCAAAACCTTAACCTGTAAAATGAGTTGGTGCCAGCAAGCAGGTAGGAAATCACTTGGACAGAAACACAAGGCTTCAAGTCTTCTTCCCTGGAGGAAGGGAACTGTGAAATGCATCAGTGTGGAGGGAGCACATTCCAGTTTCTAGCTGAGGGAGACTAATCCCAATGCCCAAGTCCAGCAGCACATCTGACTTTCAAGAAAAATGCCCATGTGTAAGAGCATCAGCACTCTGGCCTGAGAAGTCAGAGAGGTGATACACTGCCTCGGTCAGCAATCCAGGAGAAATTTGGTTTGGGATAAGTCAGATGACAAGAAACAAGAAGGGTAAAGTGTCATGAGGAAAACGCAAAGGCTGTGCATGGGATCCCACCAACCAGAAGCTGAGAAAAAGTGCATCTCAGCTCCTCCCAGTCTCAAAAAGCTGCTGCCCACTACAGGGCTCCAATCCAATATTCCAAAGTTCATATCCTTCTCAGATATTAGAGAATAGCGTTTTTAAAAAATTAGCTACTAGTGTTGTTTCCTTGGAGTTAAAATGGAAATAAGACTTTGGCCTCGTATCTATGATGCACTTTGACATTGACTCTGCCAATTTGTACATTTGCGTAATTTTATATTCATAAAATTACAAAGAATGAGCTATCAAAAAAAGGAGTCTTTACTCCTTCCTTTCCATGGATCCCAAAGGCATTTAATCAGAATCCTGTGCAATCTAACTCTTTTCTCTCAAGAACTCATCCGCTTCTCATTATTTCAATAACCTAAGCAAGCCACAGGCTCTCACCTAAGCTATTACAACTTTCACTGACTTCCTGAACTCCATCCTAACTCTGAACCTTGTCTGCCCGGCAGCACCACTTCCCACCATCCTTTAGTGCTTCCCCTCCACACAGAACTACTTCAGTAGTGTTCACTCAACCTTCATCCATACAGAAACTTCTCTCTGGAAATTTTCTGCCCTGTCACCTAGCTTCTTCACCCTTCTGAGTACTGTTTAGCACGTACCTTTAATCTCAGAACCTGGAAGACAAGAAGCAAGTGGATCTCTGTGAGTTCAAGGCCAGCCTGATCTACACAGTGAGTTCCAGACCTCCCAGGGCTACATAGAAAGACCCTATGTATTCATTTCTCAAAAAGGGAAAGAAAAAGGCAGCAGCTAAACTACTGCTTAGAACAGTGGTTGTCAACCCATGGTTGGGGGTCAAACAATCCTTTCACAAGGGTCTCCTACAACTACCAGAAAGCACAGCTATTTATGTTACGACTCATAACAGTAGCAAAATTACAGTTATGAAGTAGCAACAAAAATAATTTTATGGTTGGGGGTCACCAAAACATGAAGAATCATATTAAAGGGTCACATCATTAAGAAGGTTGAGAGCCACTGGCTAAGAGAAAGGCTCTGAAATGAAAAGGTAGGGAAGGCACCTATGATACAAACTATAGGCACTATACTGAGAAAGGAAGTGATGCTCCCCCCCCAAAAAAAAGAATGGACAATGCATAGTCCAAATACCAATGTAAGGATACTATGAAATACTTCAAATTCCAAAAGGACTCTGGCTAAAGAACGGTTCAAAAAAATGTGCCCAGCAAAGACCAAGGGACAGAAGGTACAAGTGAAATAAAGCTGGATTCATGACTGAGGGACTAGATATACTTATTCTCAAGTCACTGAGCAAGCTTCAGTTTCTCAACTACAAATGAAAAGAGTGCATCATTTCAATACAACTAAAGCTAAGCCCCATGCCTAGTTTAGGGCACACACATCTGTCACACTTCACATTCAGATTTTGCATTTTGGGCTTTAGACCAACAATCTGGATTCTTATGTGTTTGTTGCCTATGGTAATAGAAGTTCTATCAATTCAGAATTTTCACAGTCTCTTTGGGATTGTGGCCATTCTTTAGTTTTGTTCATACCTTAGCTCAGCAACTTCAGTGAGTTATCAAAGCTTCATTAGCTTGTAAACAAACTGTTTCTCAGATAAACTCAATTGCTCCACACAAGGAGCTTAAGCAAATAAATAGTACAAAACAGGCAGAGATTATAAATTAGGGCAGACAAATCTGTATCTAGCCCCACACTGGTAAAGAGCATTCTATCAATATAGCGAAATGCTAATCTCCTAATTAACAACCTAATTAGGTAATTATGGCTTTGCAGAGGGATGCCGAAATGAAATATGACAACATGGTCACCTCTTTATATGGCACCTGTGGGCCTTTTCAGCTGTCATCCTGAAGAGTGCAGTATCAATTTGAGCAGATGACAAAGTGCTGTCATTTTTCATTCTGATAATACACAGAATGCTTTGGACAGAGCAGTTTACAAAGGAAACAACTTGCCTGGTATTTTTCCGATTTAAATATGCTCACACACTTGTTAAATTTTGTGCATGATTTGCTATCACATACAGGAAAATTACCGTGCACAGTTAAAAAACTCACCTAACTGGCCATAGCACTTAATGTGCAAGCTGATATTATTTCAGTTATGAAATATATAATTGGAAGAGTCTAAGGTGATAATTCACCATGTCATTTTAATATTCATACTTTGCTGACACTAAAAAAATTAATATCTAAACAAACTTTTGCCTTCAATTTTTTTCTTACAAAATAAAAAAGATGGAATTTGCTCTTGTGAAAGTAACTTAAAATGGAGACCACCCTGAGCAGACAAAGTCATTTAGACCATATAGGCAACTTTAACCTTGCCTAACTTGTAAACACAAGCAAAACTGACTTGATCTATTTCTTGTAAATGCTTGCCTACATTACAGTAAAACAGAATCTAAGCCAGTCAACCACAGCTACATCTAACCTGTAACTCTGTAGCTAGGGAATCTTTGAAGAGATTAGACAGGACAACTGTGTAACCACAACCAAATATTTTCTTTGCTTTTCTTCACTCTTAACTATAAAAACTTCACTTTGCCTTTCTTAGTAGAGTAGCCGAACCACTTATGGTTTAGAGTCCCTCAACCCATGAGCCATTAGGAAACTGATGGTTCAGTGGGTAGGGAGCTTGCTGCCAGGCCTAATAATGAGCTCAATCCCTGGAAGACCAGAATTGACTCTAAAGCTGTCCTCTGACCTCCACACTCAGGAACCATGGCACATGGTACACATGCACATCACACACAAGAAAGTAAACAAAACTATCTTGTACCCTGGATAACCTTTGCTTTATACTTATATGACCCCACCCCCACCAATTTTAACAACTTAACAGTCAGACAGGTCAGACATCAACTTTTGCCAGCAATAAACAGCTTCACCGAATCTTTAAACTTCATATCACAAAGTTATACCTACAATCATTCACTCACAAATAATGAAAAACGACTTTCTGTAAGCATTAAAAGAAAATAATTAAGGAGAATGGACAAATCAAGGCAAAAACTGCTACTGGTGGCCCAGACACTGACACCCTGCCCAAGCTTTGGTTTCTGCACCTGACAAACATTCCTTGCTCTGTCACTTCTAAGGATAGTTACCAAACTTTAATTTTTTTTCTTTTCTTTTTAGTATTGTTTTGCTTTTTGGCTTTTCAAGACAAGGTTTCTCTGTGTAGCTTTGGCTGTCCTGGAACTCACTCTATAGACCAGGCTGGCCGCGAACTCAGAGATTCGCCTGCCTCTGCCTCCTAGGTGCTGGGATTAAAGGCATTTGCCACCATGCCAAGCTTTAGTGTAAGTTTCTAATGTTACTCAGCAGATCAACTTATTTAACCACCCAAAAACAGCATACTGAAACTTGTCTCAATAGAACATAGCTAAGTAAGTCACCAATCAAAATTACAGTGATTAATCTCAGGATCCAGATGTAAAACAATTCTTATTCACTCATAACTACCTAGTCAGTCCTGAATGTCCTGTGTCCTTGTAGCAGACCCTGCATCTCTCCAGAAGCACTTCAGTTCATATAAAGTACTTACACGGTCACTTAGTTCTCACAAAGACTGTAGGCTGGCATCCCTACCACTCTGCAGACTGTTAGGTCACAAGGTCAGTGGTGGACAACCTATATAAAACCCAGGGGAGTGTGGTTTCAAGCTTCGGCTCCACACTGTTTCAGTACTCAAGCTGCACCACTAAGCATCCTGGATGTCAGCAACTGAAGTTCCTATCAAAGAGCTGCTGTTTTCAAGGGCTGGGAAGATGGCTCAGCAGCTCAGAGGACTGGGTTCAGTTCTTGGCACCCACATGGCAGTTCACAACTGTGTTTAACTCCAGCTCCAGGGGATACAATGTCCTCTTCCAGCCCCCAAGAAAACTAAACCCATGTAATGCACATATATACATGCAGGTAAAATATGTACATAAAACAAAAAGTTCATCTTTAAAAAGAGCTACAAAAGAAACACATTCTTTCAAATGATTTTCTACTAATTCCCTGCTGAAGCAGAATTTACTTACAGCACATTACCTTAAAACAAGGCAGTGGGGGCGATTGCTAAATACTGTTGTTCCTTTGAAGCTATGGGCCTTCAGCCAACTTATCTGTACCAATAGCAGAAGTACAGTCATGAAAACATGCTGGAAATATGAAAACACACATTTAGGGGGATCTGACATAACAATTTATTTCTCAAGCAATCACAATAACCAGGGAAGACAAACTGATGGTGTTTACAGTGAGACAAGCACCAAATCCAAGTAGCACAAGGTCTCCTCATCCCTTCAAAATTTAGCCTGATGACATGAGAAAATCATACACTGGCCACTCTGAGAACTAGATTGGCAAGAATTAAAATACTCCTCTCTCTAGCAATTTCCCAGACTTCTGTGCTTCTAGGACAAGGTTTCTTTCTGTAAACACAAGGTCAGGGCACCTTCAGTGGGAAATGTAACAGACTTCTCTGTCATGTGGCAATCTGACATCTGGCTGCATCCTTAATAGTAAGGCTGGAATAACCTATCTCTAAGATCTGGTAAACCCACTGAACTGGAACAGTTTTCAAAGTCTTCAGTTGAGTCAACAAGCAAAATACACCCACAAAACAAACACTCCAGAAACAGTAGATTAGCTGATGGGCCCTGAGTGCAGAGACCACTAGCCAGTGATAGCACGGTGGAGCTCTGCACACAGCTGGCTCCTCTTTGTAGCATTTCAATCAGGTGCACATTCAGACAGCAAGAACAAGCAACCTGGCACAGGACTGAAGAGGCTGGCAAAAATCCTTTAGCTCAAAATATCAATTGTATAAAACTCAGCAAACTTCTTTTTCTTTTGTTTACTTTTTGGTTCCTCACTCATGCTAAGTACTAACTCTACCACTGAGCTGTACCCACCCCAAGAAGTTATTTATCTTTTCCATGCCCTAGTTCCCTCATCTATAAAACCAGAGTGATGCTCCCACCTTCCCGCACAGGGACAGACCCTGGGGCAGCACATACAGAACGTGCTACTTCATCTACACACATTTTCCCCACTGGAATGCCAATGGCCACAAAGTGGGGACCTGGCTTTATTCCCAGTGGCATCTCAAGGGCCTAACATTTTGCCTGTAACTGCTGAATGAATCACAGACACTCCAAGTCTTTATCAACTGGCAAGTCAGGGTAGAAACTGAAGCTGATCTTGACTGCCTGGCACTCGTGCTCTCGGAATCTAGCCCTTCCACTTGACCTCTCAAATGGCTAAAAGCAGCAATGGCAATATCCTAGTGATGTGCCTGGAACCTTTTGTAATTTGATTTGAGTAAGACTTCCAACAAATTATCTAACAGCTGAGAAACATGTGCAATGACTTGGTTTTACTCACACTAGAAACCCACTCACCCTCTGGGACCACATCCCAGAGATGCTGTAGCTGTCATTAGGTGAACCTGACAATTGGTAGGTTGAGAATTCCTTATTCAAAATGTTTGGGGCCGGAAGTGGTTTCGGATTTTTCTGAGTTTTGGAGCCAGTTCACAGACTTCACTAGATGAGCATTACTAACTTGAACACCCCAAATCTGAAGTGCTGCTTAGAAAGCTCAGCTTAGGGTGCTCGGTTTCTTCTTTTTTTCCTTTTTTATGGGGGAGGGGAAGTGGAGACAGGGTTTCCCTGTGTAGATTTGGCCATCCTGGAACTCAGGCTGTAGACCAGGCTGACTTTAAACTCACAAAGATCCACCTGCCTCTGTCTCCCAAGTGCTAAAATTAAAGGCATGAGCCACCACCGCCTGCTAACAAATATTTTTTTTACTTATGTGTATGCATGTTGTCTGAACGTATGCCTGCATGCCAGGAGAGGGCATCAGATCCCATTATAGATGGTTGTGAGCTACCATGCAGGGACTGGGAACTGAACCCAGGTCCTCTATAAGAGCCTCCTGAGCTCTGAACTGCTGGAATAGCTCTCCAGCCCAAAATGTCTTTTTTTTTTTTTTAAAGGGGTTTCCCTAACGCCCAGGCTAGCCTCAAGCAATCTGTGCAAGTACTCTGTTGTCTCAGGCTGTCATGCAGCAGGCCTGCACCACAGGACCTTGCCTTGTCTGCCTTTAGAGGAGTTTCTTGCTGTCCATTTCAACATTCTTCTTTTTCCTCTTACTCTGCTGTTTCAATATGTACCTGCATAGAGTGCCGTGGAAAGAAAGAAGGCAAGACCTGGATCTGTCTCATACCAGTTGTGTAATTAGCCTATGTCTTCCTGTCTATAAGTTTTAGTTAAAATGATTAAATAAGAAAAACTAAAGCATTATGAGCATTATGCTCATTCCCTTGACTAGAAGTCATTTCTCAAAAGCTAACACTGCACTACCCCAACTCCTGAGAAACTCCTCATGCTGGTGCCTGTCACCGCACTGAAGGGACAACTTCCCTCTCACAGCACAAAATGACAATCTTTGGTTTTGGGTTTTGTTTTGTTGGGGGTTTTTTTGAGACAAGGTTTCTCTGTAGCTTTGGAGCCTGTCCTGGAACTAGCTCTTGTAGACCAGGCTGGTCTCGAACTCACAGAGATCCGCCTGCCTCTGCCTCCCAATTGCTGAGTTTAAAGACGTGCACAACCACCGCCCGGTGACAGAGTCTTCTTAAACTGTATGACAGTACCTGACCTATATCTACACACAATAAATGCTTGCTAGATCAAATGACTATAAATAACAAGTGTTTATAGGGTTCTAGGTAAGAAATCGTCCCCAGGGCTAAACACACAGTTCAGCAGTTAAGAGGACTGCTCTTGTGGAGGACCCAAGTTCAGTTCCCAGCACCCACATGTCCCTCACAAGCACCAGTGGCCCCAGCCCTAGGGCATCTGACACCCTCTTCTGTTTTCCTCAACACTGCAGGCAACTGCCCTCACATAAACCCCACATGGACACATATATTTAAAAGATAATTCTTATGAAAAAAGTAAAGAAAGAAATCATTAGACGCTGGATTGTCCCTAATTGGTTAAGCGAGACCACCTACAGTTGAACATTGGGAAGCATAAATAATGTGTTAGAAACCAAAACCCGGGAAGCTTCTAGATGAGGCAGGGTAAACTTTCTTTTTTCAGTACTTGGGAACAAATCAAAAGTGATTTGAGATCTTTCTTATCCAGAGGGAGGGCCTATAATGGGGACTTTAATAAGCTTAACTGCAGAAACTAGCCAGGAGCCATAGGCGCAAAGATGCTATGCAGGCACTCTGCACATCTAGTAGCTGACCGCAGATGTGAGTACCCAGCTGAATAGGAAAGAGGCACCTGGTATGCCCCATCAACCTCAGACTCCAGTGAGTTTGCAGACGTGGAAGCTGAAAAAGATGGGGGCAATTATCACTGAGCAAGTACTTTCATTGCAGCTAGTGGGGCCCCAAAACACAGGAATAACGCACTTTATTTCTGCTCTGACAGGTGTTCACTGGAGGGACCCATCCCTTCTGTTCGTCAAGTGAATGCCGACGTTTTAACTGATGTGTGTGTCCACGTCACTATTCACACGGCAGAGGGTTTTGGACTTGGCTGTTTGGAGGTTTGTAACAAGCATGGTGCTTTGCACGGAGTTGGGGACCGCGACAGTTTCAAATATTTGCAATCATTCAAAGAATGTGTAACAAATTTCTAGGTCCCTGGTTCATCTTACAGTTGGAGTTATACACTTCTTTAAACTCTGATCTTTTCTTCATCCCACCCACTCCCAGCTACACAACTCCTGCCACTCCCATAAACAGAAAAACCGGAATCCAAGTTCCCAGCAGCACTCCAGATAGGAAAACAATCTGCAGGACTGGGTCAGGACTGCCCAGGCAATGCTTTGAAGACCTGATTTCACAGCATGGAGCTGGGGCACCGGACCTTGCCGATTCTGGGCCTGAAGCCGCCGGTGCCTGAAGCCCCCCCCCCCCCCCCCCCCCCCCCCCCCCCCCCCCCCCCCCCCCCCCCCCCCCCCCCCCCCCCCCCCCCCCCCCCCCCCCCNCCACACCACCAGGTCCACAGCCTCTCCTCACCTAAGTCACACACCCAGCTGTCAGGCTCGGGAAGGGCCAGGAAACGGATGCTCCCAGGCCACCGAGCACGGCCCCGATGGGCGGCCGCTGGGCAGCAGGGTGCTGAGGGCCACAGGGTGCCTCGGGCCAGGGGGCGGCGGCTGGGGCAACCTTTACCTGAAGCTGCTTCCACACTACGGGCCGCCTCGCCCAGGACACGTCCCTGTGGGAGGCCCCGGCTTCCCCACGCCTCTCGGCCCCTGCACCTCAAGGACCGGCGCTTCTATCGGCCGGCTGGGCTGCCGCGCCCCAAACTCGCCCTCATGACCCCGCCGCGCCCCGCCGCCGCCGGCCGGCAACAGCAGCCCTGTTACCCCGAGCCGCGACACGACCCGGAACCGCACCCGGCGTACCGGAAGTCCCTGGTCGGGAAGGCACCTCTGGCTGGGGACGCAGTGCGCAAGCCCCAGAGCCAGGAGCGAGCGCGCCTCCCGGGGGGCGGGGCGGGGGCGGAGCCTGACGGACAGTTTGCGCACGCGCGCTGAGTCCAAGCCTGTCTGGAACAAGTTAGCTAACTTCTGTGTGCCCTAAACTGTCAGCCCTCTGTAAGCTGTTCTCACTTTTACAGGGCACAGTCCTCAGCTTAACCTCTACGTCAGAAAGAGGAGTTCACTGCAATTATTATTTTCTAGATGGACATGGTATCAAACTTTTTAAAATTCCTATCTCAACACCCAGATTAGCGCAGCTCTCAGACCTCATCAGAGAAGTTTCACATTGCTGTGGACAGTGGTTAATATAGACACTCACAACTGGCCAAAGTGCAGAGGTGGAACGTCTATGGCGTGCTCAACCAAACTGGGATACATCACACCTCCATTCTGGAAGGCTCAGAGACCATCACGGAACGGAAAACAGAAAGATGGCGAGAGCCAGAGGTCAGGAGCAGTCGATATCTTATGGACCTGACAGGCTCTCTGCACTCATGAATTCACAGAAGCTCAGGTTACAAGACACACATAGGACCAAGCCAGTCAATGTTCTAGAAGGGAAGTGGGGAGCTCCCAAGCCCCAACTCCTACATGAGAAGCTATTGACAGTTGGTGGCTATGGGGGAAGGGGTTGTTTATCATAAATGTGCCCCTGGTCAGCCATCTCCAATGGATGGCCTCAAAGTCAGAAGTACATGGACAACACAAATTGGAATTTAATTAAAAAAAAAATAAGCGGGGAGGAAGTTAGTCAGGAATTTGGGAGAGACTAGGGGTGAATCTGGGACAAGTTAGGGGAGGGCATGAATATGATCAAGATACATTGTGGTGGTGGTGCATGCCTGTAAGCCCAGCACTCAGGAGGCAGAGACAGGTGGACTCTGTGAGTTCGAGGCCAGTCTGATCTACAGAGTGAGTTCCAGCACAGGCTCCAAAGATACAGAGAAAGGCTGTCTTTAAAAGCCACAAAATTAAGATATTTTGTAGGCATGTATGAAATTTTAAACATTTAATTTTTAAAATCCTTTTTTTTACAGAGGCAAATACCAAATCTATATTTTTGTAAGTCTTTGAACACTACACCCCTTGATTTTTTCTAATAACAATGGCTCCAACTTCTGAGTATTCCTCAGAATATGAGAATAAAATAGGTTGGTTATAATAGAAACCAGCAAAGTTCCCAACACATTATAACAAATGTTAATACTCTTATCACACACAGAATAGTGAGAATAACAACCATTTCAGTAATGGCAGGAGGTCTGAGTGAGAGGTAAGACAGTTAACTTTCTGGAGTAGAAACAGTGGCAGAAGCCTGGGAGATGGCGAGTAAGTCACCTAGCATACAGACGTGAAAACCTGAGTTTGATCTGCATAACTCAGATACAGATCTGCATGTTGGTGCTGCACTATATAACCCTAGAGAGACAGAGGTGGGCAGATCTCAGGGGCAGGTTGCCTGGTCAGTCTTACTTAATTGGTTGATTACCAAGATTCAAGGAGAGAAACAGTCTCAAAAATTTAAGCTGACAGAGACAGACAAATCTTTGTGTGCCTGAGGCCAGCCTGGTTTATATATGAAGTCCAAGGCCAGTCAAGATTACATAGTGAGATCCTCTCTTAAAAAAAATAATAAAAGTTGGGTGATGACAGCCCAAGATTGACTCTTTCTGGAGGTCTGGCTATGGAGCACTTGAATAGGGTTTGTGGGCCCCTGTGCTTGTATGCCTGCTTGGGAAAGTAGCTGAGACTATGCCTGCAGCTCAGCACCCCCTCTCCGCCCCACCTGGGCAGGCGGTGGGATCAGGACTGCTAGGTGGATTCCTGCTGCCATACACAGAGATGTTTCCAAACTATGCAATGCTCTGCTTAGCATATTTAGCTAATACTCAGATAAAAAGGCTTTATATGCCGCATGATCATTCTCAGAATTAAAGTGCTGACCGCAGCTCCTGCCTGGTGGCCCCAGAGCTGGCAGTAATGGTACCTCCACCATTTTGAAAGTGGAGAGAGGTTGAGCCAACATTCAGAGCAGTTGCAATCCAAGCTGCTTACCATTTTAAAAGCTCTTCAAGACAATAAAGAATTAGAGATACAAAATAGGAGAGATTTAGATTTAAAAGACCTCTAAATGAGCCACAGTGTTGGATAAATGTAGAAATTAGTATAGAAAGTTATAAAAAAAAAGTAAATGGTTTTAAAAAATGGTAAAGTCTTTAAATAGACAGAGTACAGACAGTCATTACTTAAAAGGAGTAAATAAAGAATAAACCAAATAAAGATTAAAAATTCACAGAGAGTCTGGATTATGAATATTATTGTGTGTGTTTTTTTTTTTTTTTTTTTACTGTGAAGGGACTAAGTACAGAGAGACAATTCATTATATGGACTTCTAAGCTAAACCAGCATGTATATTACAAAAATAACTTGACTTCACAATTTGGGTCTAAGGATATGTTGCTTTGGAAAAGAAGTTCTTCTTTTGTTTCCACAGAGGATGAGAACCTGTGGATTGCTTCCAGACGAATATGGTTTGATGGACCAATAGTCCCTGAAAGGTCACCGTAAACACACCCCAAAAAAGTTACTTCCAGATAAACCCTGTCTCAAAAAACCAAAAAAAAAAAAAGTTACTTCACCCAACTGCTCACTGAAATGAGCCTACCACACAGGATACACCATAAAAGACCTGATTAATGGCGCCCGCAATCAGCAGAAAGTAGTCTAGAGAACTACATTCAAATTCCCTATGTAATTGTTTATAAATGTTTGTTTACATTTAAAGGGGATATGCTATAGAGATTTGCATTGGTATGGATCTTGGTTTACAAATTTAAGGTCAACTTTGTTATACTGTGTGTGTGTGTATATATATATGTGTGTGTGTGTGTGTATATATATAATCTTGATTAAGGTATTGTGTTTGTGTAGCTCATTTAAAAATGTAATGTGTAATTAGAAATACAGTTAATAAATAATCATTTATAATAGTCAAGCTTGTAGTCATGTTAGTTAAATTTTCTAGATGTACAGAGATGCATTTCAGATAGATAGGTATTCTTCAAACCTTTCAAAGACTACAGAACATGGCATTTAAAATGTTTTAAGAACTTAGGGCTTTTCATGACAATGAGACACATCTGCTCCTGGCAGCACCAATCTACTTCAAGAGAATGATGAACATCAAAGAGACTCCTTATGGATTTTGTTAGCCATTTGGGCAAGAAACTGATCATGCCTGGACTGCTTGAAGAACTGGACATGCAGTACCTGCAAAGAAATGACTGTTAAACTTGCCTAAAGGTGAGACAGTCCTTTGGGGTTCCTGCTTCATGAAAGAGTCTGCTAGGCATTCTACAGGACACAGAAAAAAGTGACTGACAAACTGCCAATATAGGCGGAACTGTCTTTGAAATTTCCTGCTTCATGGAAAAGTCTGCTGGATACTATGGGTCTGTAGGCTGAAGATGGATGCCCCAATGGTACAGAGGAACTTTGAGTGACTGTTCAGGCAGCAAGATGTCTCTGCCAATTTAGCGTTTTGAAAGTTACTTACAATGCACTTCCCGTTTATTTAGGTAATATTATATCCTTCTGGAGTCTTTGATGGAGTTGAAGAATATGTAGTTGTGGTAAAAGATAAAATAGATATAATATTGTAGCTGTAATTCTTGCTTGATACCTGTTTTGCTATATGTAATTTTACTACGTTAAAGTTAAAACCTTCCTTTTTATTAAAAAAAAGGGGGAGGTGATGTGGGATTCCCCTCTGTATGCTATAAATATCATTGTCTATAAAGGAACTGCTTTGGGCCTATAGCAGAACTATAGGGGAACAGAGCTAGGCAGGGAAAACTAAACTGAATTCTTGGAGAAAGAAGGCAAAATCAAAGAGATGCCATGTAGCTCTGCTGGAAACAGATGCCGGAACTTTAACCGGTAAGCCACAGCCATATGGCAATACACATATTAATAAAATGGGTTAAATTAATATATAAGAGTTAGCCAATAAGAAGCTAGAGCTAATGGGCCAAGCAGTGATTTAATTAACACAGTTTCTATGTGATTATTTCAGGGCTAAGCAGCTGGGAACAAACAAACAACCTCCTTGCTACAGTATATGATTGGTCTCTTGCTTCAAGTGGGGGTGGAAGAAGAGAGGCACACACTCACCAGCTGGACTCATACACGCACACCACCATGGTTCCTTCACGGGTCTGTTGTGAATAGAGCAGATGTTCCATTTTCCCAGGCTGCTCTTTAAGGTTTAGGGACTTCTGTTCTCTCAGTCTGCTTGGTATGGAACCTAGAATCTGTTAAACCAAGGCTAGGGTCTTTAGATCTGATTCTCTCTTTTTACCCTTCTTGAGCCTACTCTGAAGCCCAGCTGTCTAATTGGCTCTCAGAGACATAAAGCCCAGCTAAAACAGAAGTCAACTGGACTACCAAGCATGTATAGGTTCTAAAGATCAAATCCCCACTCTGCTACTCAGCAGCACTGTGAGGCACCACTCTAAGCTATCCCCTCCCTTTCACACAGCTCCTAAAATATAAAAAGGGAATGACAGGAGCTGGAGATGATGCTCCGTGGTTAAGAGCACTCACAGAGGACATGAAGTTGGTTCCCACCATCTACATCAGACAGCTTACACCTCCCTGGAACTCTAGGTCCAAAGGATGCAATGTCTACTCAGGCCTCTGGGCACCAGGCATATACATAGAGAACATATATACATCCAAGCACCCACATATACACATTTTAAAAGGAAATCTTTTTAAAGGAATGACAAAAGTCTAATAAGCTTTGTGAACAGTGAGAATTAAATGATCTAATACCTGTCACTCACATGGACAGAACTGACCTGTTGACTACTAACAAAGAACAGTCACCACTATTATGACATTCTAGTCAGTCAGCAAACATATGCTGTTAGGAATTAAATCTGTCTTGGGCATTAGAGAGTGAATTCTTGTACCAAAAAAAAAATCAACATACAGAGAGGAAACAAGGAGAAAGAGGAGGAGGGAGAGAAAGATTAGGAGAAAGAGAAGACAAGGAGAAGGAGAAGGAGACATTAGCATGCTTTTCTCAACCCGAGGATAAGCATTTTGAAGGTAGACAAGGAAACAGAAAGACAAAGCAACTGGATACTTGAGCCCCCAAGAAGCAGGAGTTGTATCGTAAGACAAAGGGAGTATTAAAAGGCAAAGCATCCATTGCCCCACCTCCTGATCTGTGGGCGCATATGGTCAGACCTCAAGAGCAAACACAGAAAACATACTGATGGTGCTGAGCTCGGGACTGGAGAAGACAAGAGCACAGAGAAGGTCCATACTTCCTCATGGCCATGACCATCAGACAGCACAGCCTTCAGCTCGGGTTTGAAAAGAAGCACTTTGCAAGAGGATGTTGCTTTGTTTCTGGGTCTCGGGGTGGGGAATCATGGACAAAAGCCCAAAGAAACCTGTGGGGCCACTAACAAGCTACTGACTTTCTAGTGCCTGCTTCCTCATCTAGGCTGTTGGGAGGGTTTCCTTGGAACAGCGGCTGGTGTATGGAAATGGTCCATACTTTTATGGCCTGATATACCAGAATAGCAAGGACTGTATCTTTTTACTGCTTTCCTCCCAGTGGCAGGCCCTATGCAGAGCCTTATTCTCCCTGCCACCACCTGTCAGGCTTTCTGTCTCCATGAATTACTTCTGAGCTGCTAGGACATCACACCTGGCAGAAACAGCTTAGAGGAGAAAAGATGTCTCGGGCTCACAATGGCAAGAGATTTGTGTCTGTGGTGGGGAAGCCACGGCATGGTAGCACCGTTTATGGCAGTAGGAATGTGTGGCAGAGGCTTTCACATCACCGCAAACTACAAAGTAAAGAGTTAGAGAGAAATAATCCTATACAATAAAGAAACTTCCAAAAGCATCACCATCCCTGACTTCAAACCCTGTGGAGGCCCAAAAATGTGAGCCTATTTCCACCTTGTCTGACAGTCAGAGAGTTGGAGGTTGCTCTAAGTGACTGACAAGCATAGTTGCAAGTCCCAACTCGGGATGTGAATACTTGATGTTTTAAACATTTAAAAAGCTCATATAAGTAGATCCATGCCATCCTGACAGGTGGTCAGGATACACAAATGTACTTCTGCTCCTTCTTTTGTAACTATGAGGTCACCTAAAGAGTGCCTGCCTTCAGGATAGTGGTTTAGAGCAGCTTCACTGCCTAAACAATAGCATGCTAATGACTTGGTGCCTTAGAGTGCTAAAGTAGTTAACTGAGTTGTCCTTTGTATCATAGCATCTTAATAAAGTCTTTTGTTACTCCACACCCCCATTTACATTGAGTATAAAAGCTATGGAAAAACAAATGTGGGCTATTTCAGTATTCACTGGAATGCCCTCCCAGTACTGTTCATGGTTTCTGTTCTTATTATTTTTCATGTGTCTTCATATTCTTTACTTATATCTCAAAAACCTCATCCCCCTACCCTGGCAAAAAGTATTTTTGTCAAGGCTGGTCCTTAACAAAACTCTACCATAGAGCTACAGTAATGAAAACAGCTTGGTATTGGCATAAAAACAGACAAGTGGACCAATGGAATTGAATTGAAGACCCAGATATCAATCCACACACCTATGAACACCTGGTTTTTAACGAAGAAGCTAAAGCTATACAATGGAAAAAAAGAAAGCATCTTCAACAACTGGTGCTGGTATAACTGGGTGTCAACATGTAGAAGAATGCAGATAGACCCATTTCTATCCCCATACACAAAACTCAAGTCCAAATGGATCAAAGACCTCAACATAAATCCAGTCACACTGAACCTCATTAAAGAGAAAGTGGGAAGTAACCTTGAGCACATGAGCACAGGAGACCACTTCCTAAAAATAACACCAGTAGCACAGAAGCTGAGAGAAACAATAAGTGGGACCTCCTGAAACTGAGAGGCTTCTGTAAAGCAAAGAACAAAGTCACTAAGACAAAACAGTAGCCTACAGAATGGGAAAAGATCTTCACTAACCCCACATGGGACAGAGGACTGATATCCAAAATATATATAGAATTTAAAAAAAAGAAAACCTAGTCATTGGGCTGGAGAGATGGCTCAGAGGTTAAGAGCACTGACTGCTCTTCCAGAGGTCCTGAGTTCAATTCCCAGTAACCACATGGTGGCTCACAACCATCTATAATGAGATCTGGTGCCCTTTTCTGGCCTGCAGCATACATGCAGACAGAATATGGTATACATAATAAATAAATAAATAAATAAATAAATAAATAAATAAATAAATAAATAAAAACTAGACATTGAATTACCAAATAATCCACTTTAAAAAATGGGGTAAATATCTAAACAGAGAATTCTCAATAGAAGAATTACAAATGGCCAAAAGACACTTAAGTAATTGCTCAACATCCTTAGCCTAAGGAGAAAGCAAATCAAAACAACTCTGAGACACCATCTTACACCAGTCAGAATGGCTTTGATGGAAAACACCAATGATGGCTTATGATGGAGAGGATGTAAAGTAAAGGGAACACTCCTGCATTGCTGGTGGGAGTGCAAACTTGCACAGCCACTTTGGAAATCAGTGTGGCAGTTTCTCAGAAAACTGAGAATCAATCTACCTCAAGACCTAGCAATACCCGCCTTGGGCATATATCCAAAGGATGCACACTCATACCACAAGGACATTTGCTCAACTGTGTTCATAGCAGCATTATTCATAATAGCCAGAACCTGGAAACAACCTAGTTATCCCTCAACTGAAAAATAGATAAAGAAAATGTGATACATTTCCACAATGGAGTACTACTCAGAAGTAAAAAAACAATTATATCTTGAAATTTGCATGCAAATGAATGGAACTGGAAAAAAAAAACATCCTGATTGAGGTAACCCAGACCCAGAAAGGCAAACATGGTATGTACTCACTCATAAGTGGATACTAGATGTAAAGCAAAGGATAATAAGCAGCCTATATCCACGCCCTAGAGAAGCTAGGTAACAAGGGGAAACCTAAGAGAGACATACCATGGATCCTCCTGGGAAGGGGAAACAGACAAGATCTCCTGAGAAAATTGAAAGTGGGCGGGGAGGGGAGGGAGATGGGTGGAGGAGAAAGGAAAGTGGGAGAGAAGGGGAGGGAGGAGTAGAAAGTGAAGAAACAGAGTGCTCAAGAAGGGGGAAGAACAGAGAGGGAGAGAAAAAAAAAAGAGATATCCTGATAGAGGGAGCCATTAAAGGGCTAGTGAGAAACATGGAGCAAGCATTCAAAGTGTGAGCCTGAGAGGAACCTTTCAGATTCAAACCAGAACACTTACCCTTTGATACACACCTGACAGGCCATGAGGAAGAGTGTTCCTTGTTTCTTTTTGTTTACTAAAAGCTTCTGCTGGAGGGGTAGCTCAGGGCCGGGCATGGTAACACCATCAACACTTGGTGGTATGCGTGTTGGCTGAGGAAAAGTCACCCAAATGTGCACTTGAGATGAAATATTGGGAAATCCCAGTCTACATAAGCACTAGCAGTGCATAGAGAAGTCCACTTGGGCAAACAGGACAGAAGCTGCAAGCCAACAAACACAGTGGAAGCCATACCTCCGGGACCCTGCCGGAGCTGGGAGGCAGGTACACTTTCCTGGAGCTCTATAAACTTTAACTAGTGTTATATTTAAATCTGCTAATTCATTTCCTTCTTATCATTCCAATTTTGCTGCTTTCTGCTCTTGAAATGTGTTTCCCCCTTCTTTAGGGGAAACATAGGCATTTATTTATACTGCTATGGTACAAAGATATTCCAGAAAAAGTAAATTAGGTGTCAAAAGTCCATTCAGACTATTCTAAAGAACCCCCAGAAGTGTAGAAATTCAGAATAATACAGTATATTTTTCTCAAATAGAAATAATGCTTCAATGTAAAGAATTTTTTAAGAGACAAATATGTTGTTCCTGAGTTTTGTTTGGTTATTGGAAGGGGAGCGTGCAAAACTTGCCAACCAAAATCATCTTAGACAGAGGACTTTGGGGCTAGGACTTAAATACACAGGAGCTGGAGAGACGGCACACTGGGTAATGGGCACTGCTGCCAAGCATAGTGTCCTGAGTTCAATTCCTGAAACCTGGATGGTAAAAAGAGAACGAGTTCCTACAAGTTGTCCTTTGGCCCTGTGACCTCCACACAGATTGTTCGGTGGACACACAGACAGAGACAGACAGACATACACACAGACACAGATACACATACACACACATACAGACTCACAGAGACATACACAGACACACACACAGACACACATGTAGACTCATACAGACACACACACATACGAACACAGGCACACAAAGACACATACACACCACACCACACTAATGCAATCAGCCATCAGTGGTTCTCAGGAGTGTAGCTCTGTGGTAAAGTTCGCTGACAAGAGTGTTTGAGCTCTGGGCTCAATCCACAGCACCAAAATGGCGCTGCATGGAACAGGCTAGGCAGCTATTCTCTAGACATTGTTCTGTGGCATTTTCTTCTTCAGTGTTATCTGTCTGGAGGAACTCTTTTTGGGTATTTGGGGTGAAAATAGAGCATCAGCTTGGTGTTCTAATACCTTGCCAGTCGACTACATTTACATATAAATGCAGCCTTTTCCAAAATCTAGTTCCACACCCAACTCCCAACAGCACTTTTCTGATTTCAGAGGTTAGCTAAGAATGTGAGGGCTTACTCCTAAATTAGCAGATGATAACAGTTCTTAGAATGTTAAAAAAAAAAAAAAAAAAACAACATGGATGTTTTGTCGAATGCAACTTCCAAGAATGCATAATTAACAGTGTCTCCATTAATACACAGTATGTTCAACAGTGAGACACCGATACCATAAATAAAGGTAGACATGGATAAATTTATAATTAAAAATGCATTAGAAATTACAAGCATAATTTATTTACTAATGTGCACTGGAATAAATTTTATGTGTAATATTTTAAAACAGGGCATTAATAAATAATAGTGCACATAAAATGTTTTTGCAGCTAAAAATATTTCAATAAATATTAGTAAGTTAAATGTGCTGCAGGGTTATAATTGCCGTGAAGTAAAGTTTCTAGAGTACAATTTCAGTTTCAGAGGACAGCTTCTTGGATGCCTTCACAGTACTGAAACGAGCCAGTGAGACGCTCCGAGGTAAAGGTACCTGCCACGAGAGCGAGCCTTAGATCTGATTTCAATACATGAAACCTACATAACAGTGGGAGGGAGAGAGCTGAGCACGCAAAGCTGGCCCCTGAGTTTCACACTTGGGTTATGGCATGCCTCCCACCTAGTGCTAATGGCTTTTTTTTTTAAAGGTGTATATCCAAAGGGTCAGAAACAAACAGCCGTATTTCTTAAAGTTGCAAGGATTTTTAAGAACACTGTTACTGATCACTGTTGGCGTTGACCAAGAGCCTCCGCAGCTGATGCATCTGTAGATTGGTGAATTCAAATATTTCCTTCTACTGTTTCATTGCATCTATTTTGGATGTGTTCACACATATGCCACAGTGTCCATCACGGTGTCCATGATGATGTCAGAGGACTTGTGGGAGTTGGTTCTTTCCTTCCACCACGTGAATCCCAAGGATGGAACTCACATCTTCAGGCTTGGCAACAAATGCCTTACCTGTTGAACCATCTTGTCAAACCATGAATTCAAATTTTACTCACCCATTTTTCTGGTTGTTGGTTTTTTTTTTTTTGAGACAGTCTCACTGCTTAACCTGGACTGACCTAGAACTCGCTATGTAGCCTAGATTGACTTCAACTTGCAATCCTCTTGCCTCTGCATCCCCAAATGCCAAAATTGTGCTGTGCACCACCATGCCTGGTTCATCATCATAGTTGGTAGCAATTTCTCCCACCCGAGGACCTCTATAGGTCTCTCCCTCGCCTACCTTTTCCCTCAAGGCTTGACCTCTCTTGAGCCTAGTGTGTAGAATACTCGCATAGCACCCGCAAGCACCTTAGTCCAATTCCCGGCATGGCAGTAGGGGAAAAAAATGCCTTACTTTGTTCTCTCTCTCTCTCTCTCTCTCTCTCTCTCTCTCTCTCTCTCTCTGTGTGTGTGTGTGTGTGTGCACACGCGCATATGTGCAAAGAGGCCAATCTTGGGTGTTCATTAGTGTCCACTATGTATTTTGAGACAGGGTTTCTTTCTGAATATGGAAGTCACTGATTCGACTATACTGGCTGGCCAATAAGCTCCAGGGGTTTCCTGTCTCTGTCTGCTCATTGTTGGGGTTGCAATACATGTGCCACTACCCCTGACTTTTTCATAGGTAATGCTGGTTCAACTCAGGTCCTCACAACTGCACACAAACACTTGACAGATGGAGCTATGCTCCAGCCCATGAGTCCATTATTTTAAGGTTATCTCTAAAGCCAGGCAGTGGTGGCGCACACCTTTAATTCCATCACTCAGGAGGCAGAGACAGGCGGATCTCTGAGTTCTAGGCCAGCCTGGTCTACAGAACAAGTTCCAGGATAGCCAGGGCTACACAAAGAAACCCTGCCCCAAAATACCCCAAACAAACAAACAAATAAGATCTTTTACATTCTAAACATCATCTCAGAAAGACTGGAAACCTCACGGCACACAACAGCATTTGTTTATTAACTGCACTTGGAAAGAGAGCTTGTATTCATGCATAGAGCACTTTTTTCTTCTAAGACCACAGTTGATTAACAATAACGAACAGCATGCATTGCCGGGTGAGCTTTCCTCTGGACCAGACCTCAGGCTAGTGGCTTTCTGTACCTAGTCTAATTTAATCTTAAGACCAATCCAATATACAGATCCTGCCAGTATCCCCAATTTAACCCACGAGGAAACAGAATCACAGAAAGGTAAAGTCATCTGCTGAAGATCCTACTGTTTGCGACTGGCTGACTTGAAAGCCCCCAGCTCTCCCGCCTCCCTCCCCCGAGTAATAATTATCAGCCACTGTTCTTAAAATAATTCACCCTTCTGGAAATCAAGTTGCCTTCCAGCGTCTCAGGGTCCTTTCAGCTGGGTTTTATTTTTTTCTGCATTGGTATCTAATCTAAGTCCCTCCTGCTCCCATTTAAGATAATCCCCTCATGCCCTGTCCTTTGGAGACAAGAACTGCTGTTTAAAACACATGAGCAATATCCCTTTAGATATTTGAAGATGGCTATTAAATTCCCTTTAACCTTCTCTTCTCCAGGATACATTGTTAGTAACCCCAATTCCTTTTGCCTTTTCTCCCAGGGACTCTTTCTAAAGCGTTCCCCCTTGAGCCACACGCCTTGAAATCAGTTTCAGGTTTTCCCTATCTCAATTCATTATCATCACCCTCCAGGAGCACCCGCGCATGCACGCGGCCCATGCTCAAATTTATACATGCAGGAGAGCAGCTGTGGCCCAACACCAAGGAAAAGCTGAGCCCCCAAATCATGTTCTTTCAACTCCATCATCTGCCCATCTTACTTGGGTGATTTTCCTGGTCCAAATGTCAGTCCTCAGAGCAGCTCATAACTGGCACTGATGGAACATATAGCAAGTGCTCAACAAAAAATGACAAAGACCAGCTGAAAATGCTCCAAGGAACACACTCCTCCACGTGCTTGTTGCTCGTTAGAATAATTTAAACTCTTTGTTGACGGTCTAGAGTGATAATTCCTGCAGATTAATTATTCCCTGGATGAAAATGAAATTCAGTAAATGGCTATTAATAGGGAGGATGAGAGACTAGGAGAAGTTCAGTTGGTTGAATGCTTGTCTAGCATATATGAAGTCCTTAGGTTCAAACCCCAGCCCTGTATGTAGCAGGCAAAGTGGCACCTGCCAGCGTTTGGAAGGTGGAAGCAAGAGGATCAGAAGTTCAAGCTCTTCTTTGGCTACTTATTGAGTACTTAACCAGCCTAGGATACATGAGACCCTATCAAAGAAGGGAAGGAAGAAAGAAAAGAGAGAGGGAGGGAGGGCAGGAGGGAGAAAGGGAAAGAGAATAGCATCCCCCAAGTGATTTTGTAAAAAACCACTTCCCAGAACAATGATAGAGACCCTAGCTCAGAGGCAAAACAAAACAGCAAAAAGTAAGTTCTCTGGAGCCAGACAGATGGCTCAGCAGGTAAAGGTACTTGCTGCCAAGACTCATGACTTGAGTTCTATTCCCAGAATCCACATGGAAGAGAAAGACAGTCTCCAGAAAGGTGTCTGCTCATTCATTTGTGTACCTACATATAAACAAATGTAATAATAATCAGTATGATAATAAGAAAATAGCATGGCGGTTAACTACACTGCAGAGGCCTGCTTGGGATCTTCAGCTGTTGCTGAGAGACTCTGCTAAGGCAGTGTTGGGTCTGTAGTAGGCTGCCCTCCTGTTGGTGGCAGTGCAATGTCAACACAGAGGCAGCCATGGTTCTACAGGACCCTTGTGCTGAGGCTTTCCTCTTCCTTGAATGGCTGTACTCACTGCCTTGCCCTGCCTGGCTCTACAGGTCTCCGAATAGAGCCCCTGGCAGAGGCTGAGGGCTGCACTTACAGGAAAGAGGGATTAGTAGGAAGTGGAGTAAGGACTCAGAGACTGCCTCATCTGACCCGGGGCTGTCTCCACAGTACCACTGAGTCAGAGAGAAGGTCTCTAGAAAAGAGGTGCTGGGCTGTACATCACTCCTCTTTGTATTTCCTAGATCTTTGTCAAAATCTCACCCGAAAGCGTTGCTTCAAATAGAACAAACTACTTGAAGCTTCAGCTCACCTGTGGTGACGTGGGTAGGTAAGATGGGTAAGATCACAGTTTCATCATGTCGCAGTTTCCCTACATGTTGTGTATAAATAAATCACACCTTCCTGGCAGGGACATGACATAGTATGTTGTGAATTACAAAATCAATATCTCTCTCTCTCACATTGGTCTGGGGATGAAGCTCGTGGGTAGGGCACCTCCTTAGCATACCCAAAGCCTCATCCATCCAGCCTCAGTATCCCAGGAAAGTAAATACATGAACAAAAACCACATACACACATTCACACACAGAGACACACATACATGTGCATACACATTCCCTAATCACGATAATGATTATCCCTAGGGAAAGACTGGATGTGTAATGGGAGACTCAAGGAGGACTTGGGCATTTGGTGTTTTGAGCAATGTTGTTTGTATTATGACAAAACAGATAAGAAAATAAAGTTTTAGTGTGAAACATGATATTCTCACCAGTTGGAGAAGCCCCAAGTTTAATCAGTGTTCCTCCCACAGTGTGGATGACAGGCTTATACCTAGCTCTCCCTTGCCAGCAGTGTGCCAGTCCCTCCCTAGCAGGGGAATCAAATGGTCCAAAGCTCTGTCTAAACCTTCTCCCAAGAGAGCCTAAGATGATATGAAGGACAAATGATGTGGGATTCCCCTCTGTATTCTGTGGATATGTTTTATTATCATTGGTTAATAAAGAAGCTGTTTTGGCCTATGGCAGAAAAGAATAAAGCCAGGTGCGACCTTCCATCAGACCCTATAAAATTTAAGATGGGCAAGCAAGATGAGCGTCAGGAAATGGTGAGATCTATCATATCCTGCTGGCCCTCTCTGCTCGGTGTTTGCCTTTTACCTAAAGACAAGCTGCTTTAGTGACAGACCCCCCCCCCCTTTGCACTGCAACATCAGACATAAAAACCCTAGCTCTGGCCCGCGTCTCACAGCTTGGCCCAGCCACCCTCCATACCGGGACTGTCCGTTACAGAATCACACATCCCAACAACAATAAGCTGAGGGCCGTTAAATTCAGTCAGGACCCACCTTGAAAAAAGCAAGAGGATTTCTCTCTAACAGGCATGGTTGTTCATTTCAGACTAAAAAAAGCAGCAACGCATTGGGTGTTCGTTTTTCTACATTATTAATTCTGGCCATTCCAAATGACCGTTCAGGAGCCAGAAGGCGGCGTGGCAGGAGCATGCTGCTTGGAGAACAAAGGGGAATGTCAGCAGCGGACACAGAGTAGGGAGAAGAGAGGTGGAGAATGGGAAGCCTGCACCTGTGCAGGAAATAGTGCGGCTCAAATCCGCTGCCTCCGGGGTGCAGTGGAAACACAAGAGGACGACAAGCCCAACTTCAGCTTTCTTTCCTTCTCTTCCTCCTCTGCACTCTCTTCTACTCTTAGGACTGAACCCAGGGTCTATTGCTATGCACTATCCCTGAGCTCCCTTCCCCCATCCCCATCCACCATTTCCTACTAAAGGACCATGAACCCAACACTAACTGAGAAATAGCTACTGCATTTGTACCCATTTCAGAGATGAGAAAGTAGATGTAGAAGTTAGGACTATTGTCCATAGTCAAAGTCAACTACAGCATGAAAACTTAAATTTGGGTTCTTTTAAGTGTCCATTTTTGATTAATTGTATTGGTGTTTTGCCTGAATGTGTCTCTGTGCACTTGTGTTCCTGGAACCCAAGGAGACCAGAAGAGGGTGATGGATCCCTGACACTGAAGTTACAGATGGTTGTGAGCTGTGCTGTGGGTGCTGATGACCAAAGGCAGATCTTCTGAAGAGCACCCGTGCTCCTAAAGGCCCCACCTCTGCAGTCCCCCCTCCCCCAGAGTTCACCCACTTGGGGTTTCTTAGGGGTATAGATTGCCTTATTGTTGGATTTCTAAAATGGGTATTTATTTTTTATAGTTAATTGTCCACAGAGATTAAGGGTAAAATAATTTCGACAGACTTAGTATAGCATGACACTCCTGGATTTTATTTACTATTACTCTCTCCCTGAATATGCTCCTTCGGAGGCCCCATTTGGCTACTAAGCTGGGTTGTAGACGTTTGAGGTCCAATTCCATGTTTCTCTACTTTTTAGAAAATTCGTACAAAAACAGTTGTGAGCCGGGCGGTGGTGGCGCATGCCTTTAATCCCAGCACTTGGGAGGCAGAAGCAGGTGGATCTCTTGTGAGTTCGAGGCCAGCCTGGTCTGCAGGAGCTAGTTCCATATTTCCAGAGAAATATGAAAATTCATTTCCTTTGTAATAATTAAACTCAATCTTCCATCTCTTTTCTAATTTTTTAAAAATAATTTATTTAAAATCATTTTATGTGCTTTGGTGTGAAGGTGTCAGCTCCCCTGGAACTGGACAGTTGTGAGTGGCCATGAGGGTACTGGTAATTGAACCCAGTCCTCTGCAAGAGTGGCCAGTGCTCTTAACTGCGGATCCCAATCTCCAGCCTCCTATATCTTTTTAAAAAATAAATGAAAGGCTTTTGCTTTTGTCTTTGTTTTTTATTTAATTGCATTATTTTAAATCAAAGTTATACACAAGGTTTTAAAATAGACCAAATAGATGTAGCTTAAAGTTTGGTGCGGACTTCACCTAAGGAGACGAGTGCTGCCTGAGGAACAATCACAGCCATTTTGCTAGGATAGGCTCATGGCGGCCCAACCTGGTCCCGTCCACTGTCTGTCCATCTCAGTTACCATGCAGACTGAGACAGCCTAAAGGCGCATCTGCCCACAGAGTGTGCCTTCTTTTTTTAGACCACCAGGGGTGACCCATAAAATCACAAATGAAACACTTTTTAACTCCTGGGGCTTGAACAGGCCAAGAGGATGTATCTGCTTGGCTCACTATTCCCACAAGGAGAGACTTTGCTGTCTCTGCAACAAGAAACCCCAAACCGTCTTCTTGTGTCCTGGGAGGCACTGGGCCTCTTTGGTCACTGGATAACGCGGTGTTTCTAGTCTTGAGGGCGACACACAGCAAGCAAATGCTGTTAAAGCTACAGCCACCTGGGATCTTCCTGATCGAGTTGCCTTGGATAGCAGAATAGTACCACTTTCTGTGATAGGGCTGTTGTTCTGACTAAAATGTTGGGGCCCTTTAGGTGATTTCCCCCCCTTGGCTTTTATGATCTGAATATTCATTTTTAATTTTTTTTAGTTTTCATTATGTAAGTACGCAAAACATGGGACAGGGTGTGAATCTTTTTTAAATTAATTGCCTTGTAAATCAAACATATTTCTGTAGAATGCACTTACTCATCATTAGCATGCGAGAGTTTCCAGTAAAATATCTTCTGTATTATTTTTATTATTAACATATTTACACTGTCGCTCCGGCCCTGCACCCTTTGTGAATCTGTTTTTAAAATAAATCTGACCTGATACCAGAGTGATCGGTGCAATAAAAATGCATGATGTGAGATTAATCAAATATGGTCGGGTTCAATTTATAAGGGACACATTAAGAAAAATTATTTCTTGTTCGGGTATGCCACTCCAGTGAATCAAATGGGGCTGCGAATATTTCAGCAAGATACATGTAAAATCCATTCATTCAACAGACATTTATCATGCATTTACTGTGTGCATCACGGGGATAAAATCAAGCTGAGCCAACAAGAAATGCACACAGGAGACGGCTGTGGGCCCCAAGCACCTGCGCAGCTGTGGGATCCAGCCTGGGGATCCCAGGATTCTATGCGAAAGCCCCTGGAGCAGAGGTGCCTTGCAATAGCTAAGGGTGTGGGATCCTGGATTTATTTCCATTTTTTTCCTTCCCCCAGGAACTAGCCATTAATATATGCATGGAAAAAAGCAGAATAGAGGAGGCATAATTCATGTTGAAGATCGATCTTATATTCTATATATGTGAAGGAAATAAATTTCCAATACGATAAAATAAAGCAAGCAAAGCACAAACTACCATGGACACAGGTTCAAAGCCCGGCTCTGTTATAAACTGCTGGTTGACCTTGAACAAATTTCATTTTATTCAGTTTTTTTTTTTTAAAAAGAAACAAAACTCTTTTGTTTCTTGGGGGGCTGCCACCCAGCTCCCAAATAAATCCACCCAAAGGCTTATTTCTAGTCAACTTTCCTTAAATTATCCCATCTACCCTTTGCCTCTGTGCTTTTTCCTTTTCTTACATCTGTATATCTTATTTTCACTCTTACTCCGTGGCTGGCTGTGTAGCTGGGTGGTTGGCTCCTAGCGTCTTCCGGACATTTTAGCATGAAGATTCTACAGAACCCACTTGCTACCATCAAGCCTTAGGGACAGAACTCAGAACCAGACAGAGCCAGGACTTCCTTAGTCACATTTGACATTAAACTCTAGTGCCAGACGATTAAGCAATCACCATCAATGGTCTTTGCACAGGCCTGTAATCCCAGCTCCTTAAGAGGATGAAGCAGGAGGATGACAAATTCAAGGTTAACCTGGGTAACTTGAGAGACACTGGTTCGGGAGAAGAAAGGGCAGGTAGGAGTAATAGCTTAGTGATAGAGTGTATACCCAGCAGTGAGAGGCTCCACACCAGTTCCCTGCACCAAACACAAAACAAACCAACAAACCAAATACTGTTTGTTGAACAAAATAAATACTAAAGCCCTACAAAATAAAAGCAGTCATTTACATCTCCATCTCTGAATCTCTCGTCTGTCTTCTCCACCGTTTGTAGGATAGAAATAACCATCAGGGCTGGAGAGAGGTATCAGTGAAGGTACATGCAAACACAGGGTCATAAGTTCAATTTCCTTAAAGGACCCTGTATGGTGGTCACCTTGGAATCCTAGAACTGGGTGGCAGATATCTGTGGCTCTGTAGCCAGCCAGCCTGGTCTAATTGGTAAACACAAGGCCAATGAAAGATCCTGTCTCAAAACAGAACAAAACAAACAAACAAAACAGTGCCTGAGGTGGTCTCCATACCCACCATCACATGTTGTGTGCACACAAACCAACACACCTGTATACCTAAACACAAACTTTTCTGAGAGAGAGAGACAGAGACAGGTGGGTATCTCAGGTTGGCCCTGAAGATACCCAAAGGATGACCTTGAACTCCCGATCTTACTGCCCTCAACACCCAAGTGCTGTAATTATAGGCCTGTGCTACCAAACCCCATTGTGTGGTGCTGAGGATCAAACCTAGGGCTTTGTACACGCTGGACGGGAAGTCTACCAACTGAACCACAGCTCTAGCACTTAAAGGGCTTTTATGAAGATCAAATGCATTAATATTGGTAAGGCATCAAGAACTGCCCTTGGTTCGTGGTCAGTTCTATAGCCGCACATATCACATGAAGCATCAACATTGATCTTGGTTAGGTTCTGTGCGCATTCAATGAGAAAGCCATTAAATACCACAGGTATTTGGGGAGAAAAGGGAAGACGACAGACACTGACACTCCCTGCAGCGAAACCCTGTCCTGAACAGACTCAGCAGGATCAGATGCCACTGAAATTTGTGTTCTCTTTGTGCCCAGCCCAAGTTGGCCCACGGCAGCCGAGCACCTGCTGTCCTCCTGATGTCACTCACTGTGCCCCCCCACAACTCTTAGCCCCGGTACCAGATGATGCCACTTTTAGGTTGTTGTTTGCTGTAATAAAAACAGCCTAACAAGAAGTAACTTAGGGGAGAAAGGGTTGATTTCCTCTCAACATCCCAGGATATAACACATCATTATGGGGGAATCATAGGGGCAGGAACCCCTAAGCAGTCAGACACGCCACGTCCCCAATCAAGAGCAGAGCAAGAACAAATGTGTGCATGCCTCTTCCTAGCTTACCTCTCTACTCTTACACAGATCAGGATACAAACCCAAGGTGTGACTGTCTTCCCACCTCAGTCACTATATGCTGCGGCACAATCTCTTTGTACACTGAATATTTGTTACTCTCATTGGTTTAATAAAGATCGGACTGGTCAATCGCTAGGCAGGAGAAGGTTGGTTGGAACTTGCGGACAAAAGAGAGCACTGGGAAGAAAGGGAGTGAAGTCGAAAGGAGCTGGAGAGAAAAGGTACCACCTCGTGGCAGAGGTAGATAAGAAATACGGGTTAATGTAAATTGTAAGAGCTAGTAGGACAAGCCTGAGCTATTGGCAGAGCACTTAAAATTAATAATAAGCCTCTGTGTGGTTATTTGAGGGCTGTTGTCAGGACAGAGCTGACCAGTGGTCCAGACAAAAAATTCTGCCTACAATTGTAATCAACGCAATGGCGCAGAGACGTGTTGACAGGCCAACCTGATCGAGTCAATCCCTCATTAACAGGTGACTCTAGATTCTGTTGAACGCCAATGAAAACCAACCATTGCAATATCCTTAGCCCAAAACTCAAGAGCAGGGTCCCATTCTCTGCTACCCCTAAACCACACCAGGGCCCTGCATGGCTGTATCTTTCTTGCCTTTATACCCATAACCAATAGCTGACACCTCATTTTCACAGAGATGCACATCTCTCTGCTTCTTCCTTTTACCCCTCTTCCTCCTTTTGTGATCACTAAATCCCAGAGACCCCAAACCCACGAAGGGACCCTTGTCTACATGACAACATCAGAGCTGTGCTGGCCCTCATGGCACCCACAGGATGCTAGCATGCATGCAGTTTCTAGGCCCTCTGTAAGGCCAGTTACAAAGCCAGCAGCCCAGTGAGCCTGCTCTGCAGACTGATTTTTCTCCATTCATCCTGTCACTCACAGATTTCTCTAACTCAGGCCTTCCTGCGAGTCAACACAGAGGGCCTGTGGCACCAACCTGGTTCTCACAGTGTCCTTGTGCTCGTGGATCTCAAAGCCCAGTGTAGGAGAGACAAAATGAATCACTTGGGGTAGTTCATCGCAGAGGAAGAGAGAGATATGTCTGAAGCCACTGGGAACAGAAAAAGGAAGGCCACACAACCCCAGGAGCTGTCTAGCTGTGGGTGCTTCCATCCATCCCAGGCCCCACCCCTTGTATATTTATTTATTCATGGGCAGGGCTCATTGTACAGCCTAGAACTCAACCCGCAAAGCAGACTGGGCACCAGCTCACATGGATCTGCCTGCCTTTGCCTCCTGGGGCTGGGATCTAAAGGCGTCAGCTGCCAGCCCTGCCTTCTTTCTTTCATCAGTGGTTTTCTCCACTTCTCTTGGAACAGTTGACAAAGACTCGGCTCAGAAGGCTAGGGCTTGTACATCCTCCATTTAAACTGTCAGCAAACATGCCCTTTCGTTCTTTTGAGATTTAATTTAATTACAATATTTCTTCCTCATCTTCCTCCCTCCAAACCCTGAGGCAGGTGGATCTCTGTGAGTTTGAGGCCAGCCTGGTCTACAGATTAAGTTCCAGGACAGCCAGAGCTACAAAGAGAAACTCTGTCTCAACACCCCCCAATTATTTCTTTACACACACACACGCACACACACACATACACACATATATATACACATACACACATACCATACAAACACACATACACTACATACACACACCATACATACAACATATACACACACCCTACAGAGACACATACCATATGTGCCCTTGCCCGTGTGCGTGCACACACACATACACACCAGAAGAGAACAAAAATTTAGGGAAAGTATCTCAGGAGCTTGTTTGTTCAAATATAAAACCTTAAATACATACTTGGAGGCACTTTCCCTTATTCACATGTTATTAATTATAATGGCTTTAAAAAAGCCTCTGTGCATTCATTTGAGTTGTTCCTGTGTTTAATTCTCAGCTAGAAATTCAAAATGGAACGGATCACCCAAGGTCTCATGAGATGACTGCTAACAGACGGAGTTTACAGCCTGCACGTAAGTTATTAGGAGATAACACCACCAAGAACTCTTTGATGGCCCCCTTATGGATAGAAAAAATAATTTTAGAAAATGTATTTTCAGATCAGCATATTGTAGCGTAATTATTAAAGCAACTTTGACTTTAAATCAGTTTTATTGTGAGTCTGGAAAAGAAACGGGACCAGGAGATGAACCTGGTGCTGACAAGAAGCTGGTGAGATCAAAAGAAATATACTGTGGGGCTACTTGTTTTGAAGAAATGAGACTTGGGATTTATGCACCACCTTAAAAAGTAATCTCTCCAGGCTCACCAGGAAGCACCTGTGCAAACCCAGTCTGAAGCTTGTGGCTGTTCCCAATGAAAGGGCATCCCTTCCATTTATGCCAATGATGTTAAAACTATCCCATTTATTCATTTAGTTAACAAATATTGTGTAGGAATCAGTTATATCCTAGGGACAGTTCAGGATACAAAGCTGAGTGTCACCAGTACCTGGGTATATACAATAGATTCCTGGAAGCTGCATTGAAAGTGGATCAATTCTTGTGCAGCATGAATAGAACGGCAGTAACACTACAGAAAATAGCAGGGAAGGCTCCAAAACTTAGTGATAGAGCCACCACAGGACTCAGAACCCGAAGGAAACTGGAACACTCAGCCACTCCTGTTCATAATGTTATTCACAGTAGCCATAGCAACACGAGTATCTATTGATAGATAATAGATATTAAAAATGCGTTATATGCACACAATGGACAATTATTTAATTTTAAAAAGAAAATTCTGGTAGATGCTACAGCACGGATAACTGTACATTGGGTCCTTACAGATGCTGTTTCACTACAGTTATATGAGGTCCCTACAGCATCACATTCAGGGCTGGGGTGTTGCTCAGTAGCAGAGCAGTTGCCTAGAACGCCTAAAGCCCTGACTTTGAGCTTCAGTACTACAAACTTCCAGATGATTGGTTGGCTAAGAAACATATTGAAAAGGTAGCATCCATGGAATGGCTGTGGCAATGTGCAGGGGGATTGTGCCATGATTTGATTTAGCATTGATAATTAGCTGTGGAGAGTGTGTCAGGCTACCTTTGCTGGCCTCCCTGAAGACTGGATACCCCTGCTGCTATTGTACTTGCTTAGCGTGCACAATGCCCTGAGTCTGATCAGTGCATGCCTGTAATCTAAGCACTCTGGAGGTAGAGATGGGGGAATCAGAAGTTCAAAGCTATTCTCAGAAACAAAAAGAGTTTGAGCCTAGCCTTTGCTAGATAGAGACTCCATCTCAAAATGAATAAATGTCCCCCAAAGCTGGATATGATGGGTTGGAGGTGGAGGCAACTTTGTCTATATGAGGAATCCCACACCAACCAAGGGCTACATAGCAAGACTCTATTCGATCTAAACAAACAAACAAACAAACAAACAAACAAATAAATGCAGTTTTTATGGAATTCTAAGAATGGAAGAGGAGGTGGAATTTGAACCACATGGCTAGCTCATGGGTGAATCAACAAGATTGTTGAGGGTGAAAAAGTAGGGAAAGAAAGAAAGGGAAAATGAAGAAAAGAAAAAGAAGAAGGAAAGAAAGAAGATAGGAAGGAAGGAAGGAAGGAAGGAAGGAAGGAAGGAAGGAAGGAAGGAAGGAAGGAAGGAAGGAGGAAGATGGGAGCTGGGCATGATGGAGCTCTCCTTTAGCCCCAGCACTAGGGAAACAGAGGCAGGCAGATCTCTGTAAGTTTGAGGATAGGATAAGGATAGATGATGTTAAAAAGGAAGAGATAAAGAAAGGGAAAAGGAAATGAAGGCAGACAGAAAAAAGGGCTAAGTAAGTGGAGCCTACAAACTTGGAGTCTCAGGAACTTGAGAGGCTGAGGAGTTCAAGCACTGGATACCAGTCATGTACAGACGAGAAAGCTGAGGAGTAATACGATGGAGGCTAAGCAGCAGACAGTGTGGAGTTAGGATCTAGGTGGCTGCAGTCTGACTCCTGTCTGCCTGTCGCTCTTTTTACTTATTTTCTAATGCTGGGATTAAGGCCTCAGGCATGATAGGCAAGTGTTTACCACCAAGGTTTAGCCTAGACCTCTTTTTACTTTTATTGCAAGGTTATCAATAGGTAGTTCAGGATGGTCTTGAATTTGCTTCTAGTTCAGTTGCTTTGTCTTTGGGATCCTCTGGTCTCAGTCCTATGGATGGTTTGGATTACAGGCCTGTATTACTAGGCCTGGCCAGACCCACAGATCATACTTAGAGTACTAGTGGCCACAACTTTCCTCTCTGTTAGACCCTGGTTCCCTTGTTAATTAGTGTTAAGTTTGTGTTTGCCTACATATACTGAAAATATGTGCACAACACTGGCTTAAAAGAAGATATAGTTTAGCTGGGCAGTAGTGGCGCATGCCTTTAATCCCAGCACTCCGGAGGCAGAGACAAGTGGATCTCTGGGAGTTCGAGGCCAGCCTGGTCTACAAGAGCTAGTTCCGGGATGGGCACCAAAGCTACAGAGAAACACTGTCTCAAAAAACCAAAATAAATAAAATAAATAAATAAATAAATAAATAAATAAATAAATAAAAGAAGATATAATTTCATTCCTCCCCTGGTAAGAGATATCTGAAGGAGCCAATCGCCCCACTGATGATGATGTCGTGTGTCATCTGGGACCTAGGATCTTCAGTTCCTGCTTTACTATTTCAGATCATGTCCACTCATCCCAAAGACATCTCATGGTCCAAGATGGCTCCTTCAGTCCTAGCCCTCCACTGCAGGCTGGGGAGAGGAAGGGAAAAGCAGGGAAAGACCTACTCTTGACTAAGGTAGGCTTAGTGAAAAGGAGTTAGAAACTCCGTAAGTACTTCTCTAAGGACAGACGATGCAATCACATGACTCACCTTCGGAAGGGCAGAGACTTGGAACTTGCTTGAAGCAGGAAAACCCAGGGGAAAGGACTTTGAAGAAGGTCTGGCTTTCTCCCTCCCACAGCTGTCTGTGCGCTTATCTTCTGACCATCTCTAGGGTACTGGTGATAAAATTCTGAAGCTAATTGTCTGAATTAGCCTTAATCCAATTAAGGGCATGGAAGCCAGCCAAAAGTTCAGGGTTCCCCAGGCCTTCTCCATTTCTGAACAGGTTGACTATGAATTTGAGCATTTCCTGTGTCCCTTCATAGCTAAGTTCAGTAATTTGCTGGAATTACATGGAACTTAACAAAACACTATGTTTATGGCTATGGTAGTGTGTAAAGGGTGTAAATCAGGTCCAGTCTAAAAAATGGGCCAAGGCCAAGGTCTAAGAGAGTCTTGAGTACAGAATCCCTATGCCCACTCTCTGGAGTAAACGCTCATCATTCTACTAGTCTGATGGGCTTGGCAAGCAGGAAATGCCACTGAACGTTCCTGTCCAGAGCTTTCACGAGGATTTTGTGGTAGGTTTGAGTGAAAAACATCCCCCATATACTCAGGTATTGAACACTTGGTCCTCCACTGGTGGCTCTGTTTGGGGGATAGTGTGGAACCTATGGGAAGAGTGGAGCCTTGTTGAAAGACCAGGTCACTGGCAGTGGGCTTCGAAAAGATACAGCCTCGTTCTGCTTGCTGCTGTTCTTTATGTTTCTTATGTCTGAATAAAGATGTGATTAGCTATTTCCTTTTCCTGCTGGATGATGTCACACCTTCCTGTGCTGTGATGGACTCTGTCCTACTAGAGACATAAGCCACAATCAATTTTCTTTCTTAAGTTGCTTTTGGTCACGGGATTTTATCATACCAACAGGAAAGTAGCTAATACAGTGTAGGCAGGCCTGATTTACTGAATCATTGGCTATACGGCTGACCTCCGTCTTCCAGTCCTGCTGGAAGGAGAAGCTGGCTCATGACCCCTACTTTCTAACCGCATCATTGGTCTTTCGGGGGCCAACTGCTGCATTATGTCTTTAGCATAAAATCGGATGTGATATAAGAGCTCATAACTAGTATTTCCTATCACTTGGTAAGTTCCAAGGTTTTCGGATGTTACCTCGCAAGAAATCAGTTCAAAGAGCAGACCACCCAGGTCACACACACTTGTTATCCTTGCTTTTGGGAGGTGGAGGTAGACGAACAGGAGCTCAAGGATATCCTCTGGTACACTTTGAAGCCAGCCTGGGCTACTTGAGATGCTGTTTTGAAAAAAAGAAGAATCAACATATTTGCCAGGTGTGGGGGCACACACCTTTACTCCTAGCACTGGGAAGGCAGGACAATCTGGGCTACATAGTGAGTTCCAGGCAAGCCAATACCAACTCCGCCTCAAACCAACCAACCAACTAATAAATCACACAATCAAACTTACAACAAACACATACCCCCACCCCCAAAACAAAAACAAAAACACAGGAGCACACCAAACTTTTTTTTTTCTAGTTTTCAACAACGCAATTTATTGATGCACACTCCAGGCTGGGGAAGGCTGAGGGGTACACAAGAGAACCAGATTCAGTCCATGCCTGAAGGTCAGCCTTGGAGGTGTGGGCAGGACACATACAGGCACAGAGATCCGGTAGCAGGGTGCACAGTCTCACATAGGGACACTCTGGGCACAGGAAGTCAGGAAAGGCTTCCTGAAGAAAATGGAGGAGAGCAGGGGGCAAGGCAGCCATCAGAATCTTTGCCTTTTGTACATTTCTAGGCAGTTTAACTTTTGAGACTAGTGGACCTAGGTAAGTACTTGAAGCTGACAAGTAAAAGGGGGCTTAGCTCTCATCTCACCATATTCTAGTGAATAAGTTCTCCCCAATCATTTTTGGCCTAGTCCTGGGCTCCACTGCTGTAGTTTTCAAGGCATCCCTGAGACAATCCATATGGACCCAGTGCCTGGCACCTCAACTTCTGGTCAATGCACATTATTGTCTTAAGTGCTATCTACAGACTATCTATATCTTGGTTTCAGCTTCTAGTAGTTCCAGTGGTATTACATGCCAAGGCAGGGTTTCCAGCACATCTAAAACTCTTTACTCCCTGATGGTAAAACTCAGTGCTAACCTTCCTGTGGAGCTTTCAAAGAGGTATTCACCCCACCCCCATTTTGGTAGCACTTGGGCAACTGCTTCTCAGACTTGCAACTCTGAGACCCTGTGGGTCTTAAGGTCAATACTACCCAGCATCAAAAGCATGATGAGCAGAACCAGTCTTATCCACTAGCCCTAGAGACCCCCTTTTCTTTCTCGACTATAAAGGCTCTGTGGTTGTTGATACAGTTAGTCTGGTATCTCTCTGAGCTCTGATGTTTGTCTGCCTGGGGGTTGCTTCCTCAAACTTAAGAACAGTGAAGAGGCCTGCAACACGTCACAAAGGCTCCAAGCAGAAGCAATTAAAAGAAAAATCTTAGCTGGGTATACACCTGTATGCACAGCATGTAGAAAGCTGAGACAGGAGGATTAAGAGTCTAACACCAGCCTGAACTACATAGAGTTACAGAAAAGCTGTCCAAAAAAAAATCATTTCTGGGGCTGAGTTCCTCACTCTTTAGACTTCCATGACATAACATGAATTCCAACTTCAGGGAATCCTGATGTGAAAAATATACTCCTGAAAATGGGGCTGGGAATTTTAAGTGCAATGCCTCATGGGCCTGGGACAAGGGAAAGGAGCAGAGAAAGGGTACCCGGAGTCAGTCCTCACCACAGCCCTGACCTTGGAGCAGAGCAGGTGGGCAACAGGTTGGGGCAGATGAGGACAAGTAGAGACAGACAAGGCTCTGATGGTCATTCTTGACAAGAGGGCTTCGGGCCCCTTCAGTTAGTGTGGCCTCAAACTTCTCAGGGCTTAGAAGAGGTATTTTCAGCAAGCTGTTGTCCCACATTTGCATTCAATATGGACCCGTTTCTTGGGGGAGCCAGGGAGCCCAGCCAGGCCAAAGTTGGAGTCCATTCTGGTACTTTCCACGTCCACGGGGTCCACTTGCATGTTGTAATCAAAGGTGATCTCCTCGCCGGCCCAGATGGTTCTCGTGGCAAAGAAAGCGATGCGGGGTAGTCGCTCATCAAGGTTGTCTATGAATACGTTGTACACCTGCAGGTTGGGATCACAACTATGGTTGACAAAATGAGAGATGTTGCCATAATAGGCGGCATCCACGGTATATACGTCTTCCACATAGTCCAGGTCAAAGAGGTAGGTGGTGCCCTGGCGGTGGTAGATCTGGCCCCGCCGCTCTGCCTCCTCTGAGGTAATAATCTCTCCCACATATTCCATAACAAAGCTATTTTTGCGGATCTTTTCCAGCGTGCGGACACCCCAGCCTCGCCCATCATTAGTGCGGAAGATGCAGAGCTCGTAGCGGATGCCTTTCTGAACTACACGGTTAGGGCAATCATAGCCACAGCAACATCGGGAGTTGCACTCGTAGATGGGCTGACCAGCTTTCAGCCGCACCTGGCCTTGGTCATTGTAGGCAAACTTGTGCAAGGATGCTCCAGGGCAACAGCCTCCAGTGGGTGCCAACAGACAGTCCTGGCACTCACAGCCAACAGCCACCTGGTTGAGGGTGATGC
>NW_026068008.1:863150-895521 GCF_014885135.2 Alexandromys fortis
TACATGCAGTAGGATCAAAAACCCATTGCCATTGTTCTTGATGTCTCAGTAGTCCTCATTGTCCGCTATGTTCAGTGAGACCGGTTTTAACCCAGGCTTTTTCAGACCCAGGTCAGCTGGCCTTGGTGAGTTCCAGATAGAGCATCTCCATTGTCTCAGTGTGTGGGTGCACCCCTCGCAGTCCTGAGTTTCTTTCTTTATTGACCAACGAAAGCAACACAAATACAGGAGGACCTCCCACACCACCACTGTGCTCAACAAACAAACAAAGAAACCTCCCATACAATGTTTCCCCCCCAATATGAGCCAGGCATGGTGCTTATTTTCTTTCTCTCTCCCTCTTTCATTTCCTTCCCTCCTACAGTGCCTCTATCATCTATCCACAAATACCAGAAAACTCTCTATACAGAAGTTTTCCCATAGGAGCTGAAATCATGTCTGTCATTCCTTGGAGATTCAGTGGTTTGATGTGGATGCTCAGCAAAATCTCCAGACAACTGGGTTCTCCCTATCTCCCATTCTTGCATATTGTGTTTGATTTTTGCTCTTTTTTGCTGTGCTGTATGTTTTTTCATTTTGTTTCTGTTTTTTTTTTTTTTTTTTTTTTTTTTTTTTTTTTTTTTTTTTGAGACTGGGTCTCTCTCTACAGCCCTTGCAGTCTTGGAACTCACTTTGTAAGCCAGGCTGGCCTCGAGCACTCAGAGATCCATCCACCTCTGCCTCCTTAGTGCTGGGATTAAGGTGTGCACCACCACTACTGGCAATTTTACTTATTTTTGTTTGACTTTAAAACTCAATAATTATTTTATTTAACATGTGTGTAGATTGTGTGGGGTGCCTGCTATCGCATGTATGCCACTTGCCAGAATCAGTTCTTTTCTTCCACCATGTAGGTTATTGGAATCGAACTCAGACCGTCAGGCTTGGCAGCAAGCCCTTTACCTGCTGAACCAACTAGCTAGCCCCTGGGACTCAGAGAGCCCAGGATTGCCTTGAGCTCACTAGCTGACAATGAGCTTGATCTTCCTGCCTCCCTCTCTTATTTACTGGGATGATAGCCCTGAGAACCACACCCAGCTTTATGACTATTTTTTGCAAATGTTTTCTTGCATTTATTTATCCCTATAAAGTATTTGCCGGGAAAAAATGAGAAGCTAATACAGGGCTTCTCTGTTTCTCTCTCATGTTAATATGGTACCATCCTAGTTTCATTCTGTTGTTGTGACAAATCACTCTGACTCTAAGCAACTTAGCGGAGGGAAGGGCTTATTTCATCTTACAGGTTATAGTCAGTCATTAGGAGAAGTCTGGATGGAAACTCAAGCTCTAACCAGAAGCAGAAACTACAGAGGAACACTGCTTGGCTCAAGCTTAGCCAGCTTTCTTATACAGCCCAGGATCACCTAGCTCAGGAAGTCACTGCCCGCATGAGCAGGTCCCCCTATAGACATTAATCAAGACAGTCCCTCACAGCCATGCCCATAGATTAATCTAGGCAATTCTTCAGTGGAAGCTATTGCTCAGGTGACTCTTTGCTGTACCAAGTTGGCAGTTCATGCTAACTAGAACAGCTACCTTTGCTTTTAGATAAATTTCATAGTTTACTGCTTCTGTTTTTTTTTAAAAATCTGTTATATTTTCCTATTCCAGATTCCATCCTGGATATAAGATAAGATCTTGTCATTAGATTTCCTTAGACTATTCTTGTTTGTGACAGTTTTTCATACTCTTTGTTTTTGATGAGCTTGACAGTTTCAAGGTCAAATATTTTGTAGGCCATCCTTCAGTTGTGACTTGTCAAGTGCTTCCCTTACAATCAGCTGTGATTATGAGGGTTAGAAGTGTAGTGATATTTTGTTTGTGTTTTAACAAATAAAGTTTGCCTGAAGACCAGAGTGCAGAGCTAAACCACTAAAGGCCAGGCAGTGGTGGCTCACACCTTTAATCCCTGGTACTTGGGAGTCCTACACCTTTAATCCCAGCACTAAGAAGGTGGCGATGGGTATAAGGATTTGATGACAGTTTGAAAAGCAAGTTTAGAGTAGAGAAAATCCAACTGGGTTTGGGGAGATGGTATAGTAAGCAAGAGTCCTTATTGGGGCAAGCATGAGGACCTCCGTTCAAACATCCAGAACCCATGTAAAGAGTCAAGCATGGTATGAGAGTTCCTGCAGCCACAGGATTGTTGTGAGTGGAGAAAGAGCTCTGGAGATGGCTGGCCACCAGTGTAGCTCCAGGTTCTGTGAGGGGCCCTGCCTCAGAGGAATAAAGTGGAGAATAACAGAGCAGGACACATGAAGTCCTACTTTGGACTTTACAAGGCACATGGGCTGACCAGCTTGAAGATATTTTATATGCATACACCACGAAGAAAATGTAATTTTTTTCCTTAGCAAGCTAAGTTCTATTTTTTTTCTTCTTTAAACCAAACCAGTTATATATTGAAGTCACATCTTAAAATACCTTGCCCTTAACACCACTTTGTCACTGTTAATGTTACAAGAATGTCCACTTGCCAAAAGTAAATTACATTTTCCTTGACTTTTAAAGTAATCACCACTTTAGAAATAGCAAAGATAGATTTAGGCACTTAGGGAGGGTCTATTCTATTAATCTGTGAAGGCATAGATGGCTATGACTCACGTTACTAAGCAGAGATAAGGGAACCTCCAATACCAGGGGCCAGGGTGTAGCTCAGCTGGTAGAAGGCTTGCTTAGCATGCATAATGCCTGGTTCCATCCCTAACAGAACATAACACAGGTATATATATGTCGTAATATTAGCATTCTGAATGGTAGCGGCAGGAAGATCAGGGTCATCCTTAGCTACATAATGAATTCAAGCCAGTCCAAAATATACATAATGTCCTATGTCAAAAATCAAAACAGACAACATCCACAGCAGCAGCAACAGCAAGAGAGAGGTGGGGAGGGGAGAAAGAGGAAGCGGGGCGAAGCTGGCTAGAGATGGCTCAGTGGTTGGTCAGTCTTGGCTGCTCTTCCAAAGGACCTGTTTTGATTCCTGGCATCCACAAGGCAGCTAAAAGTTGTCCCCAAGGGAATCTGATGCGCTCTTGGCTTCCGTGGACACCAGGCATGCATGTGCTGAGCAGACATACATGCAGACAAAACACCCACACACATAAAATAATAATAATCTTAAGAAAAGATTTATACTTTACTTCAACTACAGTTGCCAGTGAGCCTGTGAAGGAAGCCCTGCTAGGAGCTACTGAGGCTTATTGCTTATCATATTAATAATAATCAAACGGGACGCCTCCTAAGCAAAAGGCCACTATGATTTCACTGCAGAAGTATCAATTTTCCATACCACCAAATGACCACCGATTTAGAGGGTGTGTGCCATAACCTAGCTGTACATGTTAGGCATTTAACAAGTTTGTTTTATTCCTAATTGCTGGCATTTGCTTAAGTGTTTTCTTAATTCTAATTTATGTTTTTATGTTCTAGTTTGTTTACATAGCCCATAGTTCCCAATTGTCTTTATTTGCTTAAGTGTTTCTCTAATTTTATTTACATTTTTATATACGTTGCTTTGCTTACATAACTCACTGTTTGGAGTGGGCTAGGAATAACCATAAATCCCCATTGCTAATTAGCCTCATCCTCATGACTGATTAGTCAAGATTATGAGCCTAGAAGGAGGGCAGGAAGGAGGCCTAGCAGTGACTAACAGGATCATTGAATTTTAGAGCTGGAAGGAATCTGAGAGCTTACAGGCTCTTTCAGACAAAACTCTGTTAGTTTTACATCGTCTGCGTGGAGAATCAGAAAAAGTTGTCGGCTTGCTCTCGCTCCTTTATGCGAAAAATAAATAAATAGACAAATAAATAAATAAAAGGTGTACGGATTTGGTGACAGTTTGAATAGCAAGTTTAGAGTAGAGAAAATCCAATCAACGATGACTGTAACTCCTAATGAGGGCATGAAGAATCAGCAACTTGACACATAGAAGAGCAGGGAATATTAATGAACTGAAAGGAGGCTCTTTGGACTTAAGCAGGGTGAATTGTCTGGAACTCCTTCCTTCGCAGCTGTGCAGTTGGTAAGGCTTGGAGCTTGCCTGGCCCGTGAGCTTGGCTGCTATCTTTGCAGCGGGGAGTATTTAAAAGCACACTCAACATACGAAGGAAAGAACCTGGAACTGAGTAGCCTGCTTTATTCCAAGACTCCATCTGGCATTTAAAGAACTGCTTGTCCTACATTCAACCCTGCGGAGTAACAGCCATTTTTCATCTCCTCACGCCACTATTTTTAGTTTCAGGTAAGCTGGCTTATTGAGTCTGAGGAAGGACCGTTTAGACTCAGAATCTCCTAGTTTAAGACCTACTCTAGGGTGATCTCCATGAATCTAAAATGAGACCACGTTGAACCCCCAGCCTGAGGGATAAAGTCGAGAGCAACCTCAAGACTCCACCAGAGGTGTAGGTCCAGAGTCCAACACCTTTTAAGCCTCTCATGGGCAGAAGCGTAAGGGATGAAGAGTTGTTCCAGGTATGTGGATTGTAGCTGGAGTCGACTCCTGCTGAAGGGGTAAATTGACAAGAGAAATCCAATTCATTTCTAAGCAAACTTGTCTGTGAGACCAACAGCTTGCTCCGCACATTCTGCACACCTGCCAGAGTAGGCCCGGGATCACCAGGACTTGTAGAGTGTGCAAAGTGCAGTTAGCTTAGAAATTAGTCCTGGACTTCACTTTCTCTCCAGCCGACGTGTTTCCCTGTGACATTTCCCTCTGTGACCCCTTCAGGAAAGGGGTCTGTCCATGCAAGATCACAGGCTCCCCGTCTAAATGGTCACTCTTTGACAGACAGCGAAAAGCCCCAGCGCCGGCGCCAACTCCTAGCACTGCCTTCTAGGTTACTATAGCGACCGCGGGAGGGGCGGGGCTTTGGGACCCTCTTTCCCTGTCTCAACCCAGGACTTTCGAACGCTCCAATTGGGACAACCCTTTCTTGCCTCTGTCCCGCCTCGTTCGGCGCTGAGCGCAATGCGATTGGCCCCGGGCTCGAGGCCTTGTGCCCTGAGGGTACCACCTCTTGATAGGAAGAGCGGGAAAGTGTAGCAGGCACTGTCCGAGGCGTGAAGCTCATCTCACGCCAGGGCGGACCGCGCAGTTGGCTTTGGGGAAGACTATCCCATCCCCATATACCACTCCTAACTTCTCTGCTGTTAATAGTAGGAAAGGAGCCGGAGCCGGAGCAACACTTTGCATGCCAGGGCTGTCTAACTGTGGAGTGCGGGCGCGACGAGACGTGGGAGTCCCGGGCTTATTCTCAGGTGCCCCTCCACGGAGGCGGGAGAGTACGGTCCCCGTCCCAGGGGCGGGGCCAGGGACGGCGGCGGGAGGCGCAAGGTCCAATGAGCACAGGCCCCGCCCTCAGGGGCGGGGCAACCGGAGCGCTCCCCGCCCCCAGCTCACCCCGCCCCTCCCCCCGGGCGCCGGGGCCGCAGTGAATGAGTGGCACTGGCAGCCTGTCAATCCCTAAGCCGAGCGGCCTTCGAGCCCGGTCCGCCGAGGCTGCTGGCTGGGTGCGCGGCTCCGGAGGTGGCGGCGGCGACTTCTCCCGCCTCATCAATCTGCTGTCCGCCCTGCGTGCGGCCCGCCGGGGCCCTCCACCGGGCTCCGCGCCCCCGCCGCGTCGACCCGCCCGCTCCCAAACTTTCCTCCTCCGCCCCTCTCTCTCCCCGCGGCCCGCCCGTCGGCCTCCTCCTCCTTCTCCGCCGCCGCCGCCGCTCCCTCCCCCGGGGCCGCCGGTGCTCGGATCCCGCCCGGTTGAGCCGGCGGCGGCGGCGGCGGGCAGCTGAGGGAGGGGACTGTTCAGGCTGGCGCAGGCGGCGGCCGCGGCCGCGGCGTCCCGGCAACTCGGCTGGCACTGAGGACCAAGTTGCGCGGGGCCGCCCGGCGCGGCCCGGGGCGCTGAGGAGGCGGCGCGGCGGCCGCGTGAGGGCAGCGGGCTCCGCCGCCTCCGCCTCCGCTAGCGCCGGCGAGCGCGCCGCTTCCGCCCGCAGCTGTCTTCAGTCTCCGCCGCGGCGGAAGCCAGAGTCGGACGCCGGTCCGCGTCCCCTCAGTCGCGGGCCTTGCCGGGCCGGGCGGCCCCCTCCCGCGCGGGCGGGGAGCGCGCGGCCGCCTCCCCCTCCCCCTCCCCCTCTTTCTTCTCCTCCCTCGCCGCCGCCGCCGCCTCAGCCTTTGCCTCCGCCGCCGCCGCCCGCTCCCGCCCGCGCGCGGCGGGATGGACGATCAATCCAGGATGCTGCAGACTCTGGCCGGGGTGAACCTAGCCGGCCACTCGGTCCAGGGGGGCATGGCTCTGCCGCCTCCCCCTCACGGCCACGAAGGGGCGGACGGCGACGGCAGGAAGCAGGACATCGGCGACATCCTCCACCAGATCATGACCATCACGGACCAGAGCTTGGACGAGGCGCAAGCAAAGTTGGTGTCGTCTCATTAAGCATCTTTTGTGTGTTTACGGGAGCCGGGCTCGGGTCCCGGGTGGCTCCCTGGACCGGGGCCTCAGTGGCGGGCGGGACTTTCTCCGCCTGCCCGGGCCTGCCGGGCATTCGCCGTGCCCCCCATCGCGCGGGCAAAGTTGCTCTCCCGGCTCGGGACAGCCTCGGTCCGTGCTTCTTCCGTGCTCTGCTGCCCGGCCCCCTCCTCGGATTTAAACCTCCCGCCCGCACTTCTTTGCGCTCCGCGTCCCAGCCGGGTCCGGGCCGTGTCGCAGAGAAGTGCAACTTTCTCCGCCGGCCCAGACTCACGGCGTCCACTCCGCTCGCTCGGATTTGGGGTGACCGGCTGCTCCCCCGCAGGTCCCCGAGCAGAGCGCCAAGTTCTCTAGGAGGGAGGGCCGCTTTGCAAACTTTGCGGAGCTGTCAACCGCCGATTAGCTGGTGGCGGCCGGCCTCCGCGCCCGCTCCCCTCGCGTAGCTCGGGCATGGGGTTCCCCTCCGTGTCGGTCTGCTCCCTGGGGTCCCCGCCGCGGACCCCGGAGCGGAGCCACCAGCACGGGTCGTCCCTGCGTTCGCCGAGGCTGCTGTCGGCCCAGCAGATGGGTCGCGCTGCTTTCGGGCTGGAGCTCTCACCGCTAGAGCATGCCTCCAATCGCGAACTAGTCAACTTGAGTTTTTGTTGACTTCCCGTGGTTCCAAAGAGCTTTCCCACACCGGGGCCCGGTTTTAAATCTTGGGTCTAACTTAGGAAGGCGCCATATTATTCCAATAGGTGATGCTAATACCTATGTGTTTTGCTATTTTTTGTTTGTTTCTTTTAGGAAACATGCTCTGAACTGTCACAGAATGAAACCGGCGCTCTTCAGCGTCTTGTGTGAGATCAAAGAGAAAACAGGTAAGACTTCTGCCCGCACTGGGCCTGGAGACCCCCGAAGTGGGGTCAGATCCACTCCTTCGACTCTCCTGTTGAGAGCTGCTGCTTTTGGGCACCGCCATCTTTGATCATTCTCTTCTTCCCACCTCCAGATCTTGAGAAAAAACTGCAATAAATCTGGAGTCTATTTCTCAATTCTGCTTTGGTGCAAAATGAAGTGTGTGCGCGAATGGGGCTGGGTCACAAGTCTTTATCGGCAGCTCCTGAGTGCAGTCAGAGAGGGGGCTCTAGCCAGCCGCCCTCGCCTATCTCTTTTTGCCTTGTTTGTGTAGCAGTTTTTAAAAGGAGCAATGGGAGACTGCCAGGGACCAGGTGCCCCGGAGAGGCATCACCAGAACTTTGTTTTACTTAGGCAGCTTTAAGCTTTGGTTCTACTGGTAGAAGACACAACTGAACAAACCTTAGTAGCACGTCAGATTTAGGGTTTTAGTCGGGAAAATTACTTTTTAAGAATCCAGGAAGGAAAATGATGTGCTTAGGCATATACAACGTATCACACCTATTAGTACTTATATTAAATTCTCTATCTTGCAACTGTAACACTTGTAACTGTTGCAATATATATAAAGAAAAATGTCCACAGATGCAGATGAAACAATTTTGATGTTCAAGGCAGGAGTAGATGAGATGATAGGTTTAGATGATAGGTTTTGCAGACATGCTGGAATGAAAAATTGCAGATACATTATTAGGGAATTTTTTGGCAGTTCATTTTAGTTTAACTTTCTTGTCAGACTTTTTCTATTTAAGGTATTTTTGCTTTTGACTTAATGGTAAAGCTGAAGTGGAAGTACGGATATAATTCACATGCTTTAGTTTGCATTTAGCTATCTTTCCTGTATATGGCAAGCAACTCCCTTAATCAAGCTTTACTATTGATTATTTATTGTTGTATGTGTTGGGTGTATTGCTTTTTAAAGTTGCCCTTTTGTAAGTTAAGGGAAAGAAGAAACAGTCAAGTCCAGTATTTTGCATTTATAACTGATTCTGTTTTAATGGTTAAATGTTTGACTGTTTAAATTAAGTTTACAAATAAAATAGCACACTGCCTAGAATTGTTAGGCTGGTAGTTGAGTTGTACTCTGTTTTAACAGTACCTGTTTAACAGGTACTGTTCATATTTCTAAAAGTAATGCAGAGAAGATGATGGTTCTCTTAATGTATGTATGCTAAACTATAATTATTAGTAAATATTGAAAACCTTATTTGCTTTTCATTTATGCCATGGCTTTTTATAATTTCTTTGGTGATATACCTTACATTCAGAAAACCACAATCATTTTAAATTATTGACTTATTGTATGTTGGTTTTTTAGCTACCTTTAGAGTGCCTTGTGATTTAAGATGGTAGATGATTTTAAGCCAACTATAAAGATATCCAGCATTGAATCTTGAAGGCTTTTAATTTTAGAGAATAAAAGTATATAATTCTTAGTATATTATGTTGTTTAATTTCTGAGGGTTTTCTTGCTATCACTCCAGTTTTTGCTGACAGCTACGCACTGGAATATTGACTATGTTGTGAATATTAAGATTGATTCATCTTTATATGATAAAGAGAGGGAATTGATACTCTTCTCTAGCAAGAACCCCATTCTTATTATTTATGCTTATTTATTTATTTTTTGCCTCTTTAAAGTTTTAGCCTAACTACACAGAACCACACAGCATTTTATGTTTGGATGCTTATCAGCAGGAGGAATTCAATTAAGAAGTGTTAGTCTTCTAGTTGCTTATTTGCATAGGGCTTAGTTACAGCATTCTGAAAGGAAAGCTAGTCAACAGCATGTCAAAGGTGAGTTAAGAAAAAGAAACAAGTCTTTTCAGAGTCTGGGATGATGGTCGGGGAGCTTTGGTAGCGCTATCGCTATTTAAGAAGCAGAAGGGAGCAGACAAAAGAAATTTTTGTTTTGAAAATTGTTTCTGGGGCTTTCAGTGATAACTTGTAAATTAGATCCTCTTTTTGTGCAATGACCTGCGACCCAAGTTTGCAGGTTATCTCTTTTATGAAAAGCCAGCAACTGACAGAGTGAAGGCGGCTATCTGGGCTGAGGTATCCTCCTGCTAACCTCTCTGAGCTGGAGAGGGATGGGATTTAAGTACTGAGTGATTGATGGGGGTGAAGCTCTCTTTCTCTTCTCCATTCTCCCCTACTATCCACAGCTCTGCCTCATGGTCCCAAACCAGTTTTAGAAGGAGACAGGATCGCTAGACTCAGAGCCCTCAACTTGAAATAAAACAGCTGTGTAGACTTTAGTGTTACCAAAGCTGAGAAAGCCGGGCAGCACATTCCAGGGCCTACCCCCGTCTGCTTCTGCAGCCCTGCTTTAGAGACATTATGAACTTAGAGAAGAAGAGTTAGGGAATATACATTTGCTACTTAATACTTTTACTTTAAATCATATTATTAATTTATTATCATAACAGCTAAAGAGTAATTACCTAGAGAAAGTTCATCTAGTCTTTTGTGACTATAAACCAGAACTATGTGATGACTCTATTCTGCATAGTGGAGGGGAGGAGAGGACAAGTTGAGAACTAGAGGGGTGGGTAGGTGGGAACTGCCTCTTCAGTGGGTGATGTGATTTTGGTTGTCTTTTTCTTTTAAAATAAGACAAAATCATTAAAAACAATTTCATGTATTGCTAGAACTGCCAGTAGATTTTTAGGTTTCTGACCAGGCAGTGAATACTGCCAGTTTCGATGCACACAGGGGACTTAGTTTGGAAAACACCTTATTTCCCCCCTACCAAATATGAAAAGGCATTCTTTTCCCCTTCTGACAGATAAATGGGCAATCTGCCACAATTATATTATTTTCTTGTTCAGAGGTAAGGAGCGTATACTTTTACTATAAGATGATTCTGTTTTTTTTAATGTATTTATTGTAAATTTTATCATACAGTTATTTTAGGGCAGAAACATTTTTCATTGTTGACTTGTGACATTTATACATTTTAGAAGCAGCCAAAAAGTTGCAGGCTTTAAAAATCAAGACATATAACTGTTTTAAACTATGGAAACAAGGAAAATAGCAGTTGATGGCTAGGATTTTCTTAGGATATGTGATCATGCATCGCTTCTTAAACATCTCTAATGCAGTGAGGCCTGCTCATCTCCATTCTTTTGTTAGTATATTTTTCCTACCTATTTTTGACTTCCTTAATCTTGACTATGAAGTGCTTCTTTTGTGAAGCAATGTATCTTCAAAAATCTGTATTTTTTTATACAAGACCTTTAATTATGAGAATTCAAATGAAGGAAACATTTTTTTCAAAGAAAAATTTTAATATATACTAATCTAGCAATTTAGTACATAAGCTGAATAATAGAATTGTATAAAGAGAGTGTATATTTTTAAAAACCAACATAACCTTTTCCTTTTATAATGCTAGGTTAAAATACACATTGTTGATAGCTGCCAACCAAACTCTGATTTATTGCCACCACAAACCCTAAATAGTGTTCATTTACTAGTAATGTCTAATGGCAGACTGATGGTTTCCCAGATTTGTAGGCTTTGTGAGGCTTATAAGCAGGACTGACTTGGGAAGATCATAAAACTTAATGAACTTCTCTACTGCAGGAGGTGTCCGCAGGGGAAGAGAAAGGCCTGCTTGGCTGGTTGGGCTGCTTGAAGAATTTTTTATGTTTGAGAAGAAAATGACTATTAAACACTATACTCTTAAAAGAATCCATCTTGAGAAAGTCATAAGAATTTAAGCATCAGAACTAGGATAAGAATGTAGTTTGCACATGAGTTTTTGCACCCATTTAACATATGATAGATTAAACCTTTTATCTTTATTGCTACAAGTGTGAGCAGCTTTCAGAGAACAGGGCAGCACTCTTAGTTAACCCTTTCATTTAATTCGTCCTTACATTTTTAGTGTTTCATTTGCATCTTTTTCTGGCCTGTTCTTTTTTAAGACTTTCTTGTAAAAATTTGCTACATTTTTTTTTATTAAACAGCATTGTGTTATTCATTTAATTTTCAATGTATAAAAATCATATCAACCATCAAGTAAACATTTAGCAAAGAAATAAGAAAATTGTTATTTTGAGTCTCAGTCGTATACAGTATATTTTGTTGATCTTGCACTATATCCAGTATAATTAATATTTGCTCCAAAGTTTTAGAAACAAGTGCATTATTACACATATATAGCATTTCTATTTCAGTGAGACTGTTTTCCAGCTTCTAAGCGTTTTTTATTATGGACCACAACAACTCTTTCTCTCTCTTACTTTATATGTTATACACACACATATAAACAATATGTATTTGTGTACATATATATGTATGTATGTATGTGTGTGTATGTATTATGTGTAGAAAGAAGAGAACTTTGAACATTGCTTACCTTCAACAATGGCAACGATTGGCCAATCTTGTTTTCTCTGTTACTCCTACCATCCTAGAATTTTTGTGATTCAAATAGTAATGGCCTTTAGTAGTTCAAATTTTATGTCAATTTTAGATAGACATTATGGTTTGTTTATGTTGGGAATACTGAATGATTAAACAGAAAAAATACAAAGTCTATATATGTTATAAATGTCATAAATTATATTGCTTTATCAGTATATTTTCCTAAAAGCCACTTTAGAATATTTTGACAGTTTTTTCTCTATATAGATTTATATTGTTGACTGAAGATTTTGTAGGATGTTTTGAAGGCTGTAAAAGAATGACATATATCTGACTTTTCTTCCTTCTCTTTCATTCTTAAACATTAATATACATAATATGTTGGTAGGAAACCTGGAAAAATTGTCATTGCCAAGCTGTTTTAGAACTTTCTGGTCTGAAGTATCATGCAGATATACCTTTAAAATGGAATGATATTTTTTAGCCTTTTTTTCTTTTCAATAAAAATATATTGAAGCCTGTTGTCAATACTAACTTGATCTGTGCAAGTAAGTCTTTTGTGCCTTAGTTTTATTTTCAGTGAGCCTCATTATAGGTTTGTGTAGTTTTGACATTTTATTTGGAACTCTACCATGTTACTTTTATTAATTCACATAGCTTTATTCTAAATCAGAAATATATTATTCTTTTGGTAATGGAGGCCCCCAACTTGCCTCCAAAACACACAAATTCACCCATTTTTTATGACATAGAACTATGTTTTTTTATACTAATGATTTTTCCTTTAATTAATTTTGTTTGTAGTTTTAGATTTTAGTTTATAAATTTTATAATCCCAAACAAGATTTTAGTTAATGTCTTATTTAGTTTATTTTTATTTTGGTAGTATATAGGAGCATGCTGTAGGATGAAATTATATTTTATGTAGTGGGTCTTTAAGAACTGAAACTGAATTTTCTGAACCACGTAAGTTATCACTTTGTTTTACATTGATACCACATTGTATTTATTCAAAATAAATACTTGACACATCAGCACTAACATATCAAGTTAAATAAGTTTAGACTATTTTTTCCATATTCAAGTATATGTGAAGAATTTTTAGATATTTTTTATTTCAATATTGACACTATGAGAATAATGTTTTATTTGTTTTCTCAGCAGGCTTATGCTTTAGCCCTTTATCACTGTGATCAGCATGAGTGAGGTAGTAGCTGCACATCTCCCTCCCATGCTGACCTTTCCCAAGTACCTGCTCTCATGTTATTGACCATTTCAGACTGGAGGTGTGAAGAGACTCATTTGCATCGCAACATATAGAGAGTTTAAGTCAGTGGTGCTTTTAGTTCTGTTTGCCACGTTTTCTTTTCTTTACAAAGTTATAGAAGTTGGTGAAACAAATTGCTGTTGTAGCTAGGTAATAGTGCTATATTAGGGAATAAACTAAGAAGTAATGCTTGAGTGAGCACCGAGAAAAATATGCCATCTCTAATGCCTTCAGACACAGAACATATTAGAAAACAAATTTCAGTCTTAAAATCTTGATTTTAAAGATGTTCTTTGTAAGCGGACTTTCAGTTAGAATCCCTTATTACCTTTTTAATAGACATGACCTAAACATAAAAGATGATTATAGTTTTTAGTGTAAAGTGTAGCTTGCTTGTACATTGAATCTGAATAAAGTGTATTATCTAGCAAAGAAGTTGATTTGATAGAATGTGTTAAATTCAATAAGCATTTCAATTTTTTTATTTACTCTCTACATAGTAACAATTACTACTGAAACAAAGTAATTATGGATAAACATACTGTTTAAAGTTTTATATTTGTTTGCTTTCACCTTAAGTATTTTAAGAGTGATAAGCTGTTTTGAGTAGTAGCCCTTTTTGTGTGATCATATTAAAAGTTTTTGGTATACAGTGTACTCCTTTTAATGCAGATGCTTTCTCCTGATCTTTAAACCATTATTTAGGAGATGCCAACATATGTTAGTGCAAAATGATTTTGTTTTGTTTTGTTTTATGTGGTACATCAGTTTTCAAAGCATATTTCATAGGCATCAGTATCCAGCAGGTGGCTTTTTACATTAAAAAAATCATAAATTTTAAAATCCCATAAAATTTTATTTCAAATTCAAATTAACTGATTGAGAATGTCAGCATTTCCACTGTCTCTATATTAACATTTATAATAGAACAAATGGTTGCATATAAGAATTATCTGCAGCATAATCTAAATTAAGATTCTAAACAGGCATTACAGATGCTGGTAACTTTGGCAATTATCATTTTGTTTGGTGAACAGTAGTAAAACAGTGTGCGGTAAAAGTGTTTAGAGAGAGAGGATAAATAAATTGAACAGTTTTGCAATGCAAAGTGGTTTGTGGTGTTTTTGAGGATTTCTTGGCTCTCTCTTAACTGCTATTGTGAGCCTGGAGCAGATTTCCCCATTGCTAATGCCCTAGAAGTATTAATTCACTTTGATATGCTAATTAGAGGGCATTATGCAAGAAATGAGATTAAGTGGCAGCATGAAGCCATTTGCCTGTCAGTAAATTGAGAGCTTTAGCATCGGGAGGAGCTTTGTGAGTTTTTTTTTTTTTTTTTTTGGTGTTTTGTTTTTTCTACCCTCCCCACCCGAGTTTCTCTTGGTTTTGCATATAAATAAAATTGATTGAAGGCTCTAGAGAAGGTTCTGGAATATTGGACTTCCTCTCCCACCACAATTATTTAAATGTAATATGAAATTTTCGTTTTACATTCTGTTTGAAATTAAGAATTTGGTCATTTAGTTTTCTTCCTGAAATGACATTAGCAACATGGCTAGTGAATTGTTATCACTTACTTCTTTGTAAGTGTAAACATTGTGTACCAATGGCAGCACTAAACTGAATTTCACAAGAAAGTTTACTTGAGAGGGAAGGAAGTTGTTGAATTTGGCTTCAGGAGACTATGTTAAACGAGCTTTAAGATTCTGACTTGAATTCATAGAAGCTGAACCAATAAAATTAATTAGTGGTTAAACTTTGCCCTTTACAACGTAACCTGTGGATTGTATTTTATTGTGTATTGACATGTAAGATTACCGTATTTGATTTTCATGTTGAAAATGAAATTTCTTACTTTATTCTGGTTTTACTGAATTGTGGCTAAAGTCAGTCATTTGAATTTTGCTCTATAAAGCTATTTTGTGATTGTCTGTTATTTTGTCAGAAAATGAATGCATGGACTAAAGGGGTTGGGACAGTGGAGGACAGAATAAGCCAAGGTCTCTTCAAACATGAGCATCTTCTTGCTTTGATGGAACCACACACTGCTGACTAACTGCAGATCCCTGGGTTGGGTTAGATGGGACTGTTTGTTTGGGTGAGGAGTTTGTACTGGGACTTGGTTCTAGAGTCTGAATTCCATCATGTCTAGACCCAACTAGCCATAGCTAGTAGCTAGTTGCTGGGTGTCAGGAAGATAGATGCTCACAGCCCTGAAGATGAGAACCTTTGGTCAGAGTCAGTCCTCTTGATATTTCTGGGGGATGAGGACTATAACACATTAGCTACTTTTTTTTCCTTATGAAATACTTGGTTTCTTTAGATTTTTGTCTCTTTTCAGACTCCTCATTAGTCTTTTGATTGCTTATAAGTTTTGATTTTAAACATGTGAAGTTATTTCCTCTTGAAACAAGGAGAAAAATGCTTTGAAATTGCATATTATTATTTAAACAAAAGACTTTTGACAAGCTTTCAGGTCACTAAGCCTTGTAAATAAAGCTTTTTGGAAGACTTATAGGTACATGGCATTTAATGGAGCAAGTCAATCACTGCATTTCAAAAAAGTTGAATTGGCAGCTTGATAAGTACATCTCCTTTACTATGCAGGTGTCCTCAGTGAGGGAGAAGTGACTTTGACAGTCTTATAACTTTGTTTTTCTTGCTTCCTCACCTCCCCCTTAAAAAAAAAAAAAAAGAAAGAAAGAAACTACCGATGAAGGTAGTTGGAATTCATAGTCAGATATATCATTTTCAACTTGGAATGGGAACTAGCGCAGGAAATTGATTTTATATTTATTATGAAAGCAAGAACTCTGCCACCAACTGACAGCCGTCCATGTTTTAGTTTGTGATAATTGTCCACAGACATCACTCTGCAGTTGGTCCAGGTTATTTATAATGTTGATTGGGAGTGTTGGTCCATTAAAAGGTGTGGGTATAATGAACATCTTTAATTAAATCAGGAAAAATTGAAATATTTTGTTTTTCTTCTCTGCCAGATCTTGGGTGTAGGATTAACTGTCAGCGCTGCTAAGAACAAGCTACAATAGATTGTACAATGATTTCTCTGGCATCATGGATGTATTTATTACCATTTTTGAACAAATTATACTAACATGAAAAGTTGTGTTTGAAATGATTGTGTGCTAGATAAGGCGATACATTACAGCAATGGTTGGGTTTATGGAGCTTTATGGAGAGGTTTTTCTCAGAAATTATAGCACAGGGCTGTCACTATAAAACCCAGGGACACAGTTGGTAATAACATACAGGGAAGATAGTTTTAGGGTTTTCACTTATTTGAATAACAAGTGAAAACCCTCCAGTTTTTCTTACTGTATTTCTTTGTTAGAATAGTGTTAAAAAAAAGAAAGGAATCTTTTAATTGTGGGTGGGGTGTGGGTGTTGACTTGTTTGCGTGTGTTCCAGCTTGGCACTTGTTAGAGCCTTGGCGCAGTGCTAAGGAAGGCCTCAGGAGCTCCCTGACATCTACGTCCACAACTTTTGGACTTTGATAAATGATGGACACTGAGCGCCTGAAAATGAAATGATGGGCCTGTGAACATAAATTATATTTTATCAATGTATTGCATGAACTGATTTCGATTTACCTAGATTTGTGCTCCCTCACCAGGTGCTGGGGGTGTTTCCCAGGGGTTCCACATGCTAAGCAACTGTCCAGCCATTGAGCTGTGTTCTTATTTACAATTTTGTTTTAGTGAAGATAGTAGTTCTACTTCAGTGTGATCAGGCCAACAATGTTGAGTTTTGACAGTAAATCAACTTCATCTTTTTCTTGCTGATTTTCTTATGTTTTTTTTTATGATTGACTATTGTGTTAAATTTCTAATATTTTACAGAATATTGGCTTGATATTTAAAGTGATTTTTTTTCTAGAACCAAATCAATCATGAGTACTTTGTTTTTCTCTGAAAATGAAGATTTTAAAGTATATATTTTGCTGTTACTCAGTGAATTATTTTAGAAATAAAAACATGTGTTTTTCTAAATACAAGAAAGTAGCTGTCAACCACTGTAGTGTGTAAAAGGTTGACTTGTTCCTGTAATGTTTTTCCTTCCATTGTAAATGTTAGACTGATGGCCAAACCATGGGGTTTCTGAATCTCTTTGTCCTTAGTTATAATTTTATAGAAAAGCAAGGCCTATCCCTTCAGAGGTTCTGTTTGTCTCATGTGGATAACAGTATAGATGGCTACCTCATTCCCATTCACTGACCACTGTGCATATGCCAGGCTATGTGCTGACTGATTTATGTACGTTTCCTCTAATAAGACAAGTTACACTCTGAAAATTAATTTATATATATATATATGGAAAAATTCTATAGTACACATGACATGTTTTTTCTTAAACCTCAAACAGCCACCAAACACATTTAACCTTACAGAGGAGAAAGGTTAACTGCTCTACCACTGGCCCCATAGTGAGTGTCATCCCAGGTTTCTTCTGCTCCAAGAGTACAGGTGGAGCCTTCCTACTTGGGGACATGTGTATCCCCAAGTGGTGGATATGGGTATCCAAATGGCAAAACCTGAGCTTAAAAAATTTGTTCAGGGATGAAGTGACAGTGAGTGGCAGCAGAGCTTCGGTCAGCACCAGTGTAAATATTTGTAGACAACCATGTTCTACAGACTTCAGTCTAATGGCAAAAATCTGCCCTAAATGCCTCGGTAAATATATGCTGGAGAACAGAAGCCTATTCACGGAAGAAACAATTGACTTTCGCTTCTCTGTTGTCAAAGTGGCCCCTGGTGATAGTGCTGTGGTGGCTAGATAGAGCGAGCAGAATGGCTTCCTCCTGGCTGGTGGGCTGGCAGCGGCACTGGCACTGCCAAATGTACTTCCTATTTGTTGTGCAAGGGAATTGGAACAGTGAGGCATTTATCATATCATCCCCTGCTCCTCATGCGAGCAAAAAAGGAGAAGTTGTCAATGAAAGAAAAAGAACTGTAATCGCACATTTACATATGCTTCTAATTGTTGATTTGGGGATTTTCTATGAATATGGCTTTACAAAACAGATGCTGTTTAAGAAAAGGGGGAACATAATTTTGTGGGCAATGAATTAAGTGTTTTTGTGGCCCTCTCATCCGTAGCTAGGAGCAGTTTGTGGACCGCGTCTGTGAACGCGGCTCATAATTGTTTTTCACACATAAGTTATGCAAATGAGCTTTTATGGCAACTGGCATAACAATTAGCATCCTCCAGCAATATTTTAGCAGGTTAATTGCAAAATTTCTAAATTGTACATCTGACTTGTTAATTAGGCATGACAGAGGTGGTAAAATAGTTATCTTCAGGCAGTGGCAGCCAGGAGCTGCTTGAAATGCAAAGAGCAAGGATTGATTGGATTTGAGGGCTGCAATTGTGGGAGCAGGGCTGCTGTCAAGTGCCGCCTAGCAGCTCTGCTCCAGCCGCTGCCTCAGAGCAAGACCTGGAGTTGCTGCAAGGATCCAGCCATTTACAAATCTACTTTATTTAACTCTGCAACTTTCTCATTCCCACCTATCTGAACTGCTTGTGCCGCACAGTTTGATGTACATGGGGATCGTTGAAATGAGACAGCAACACAAAAGAAGATATTTTAGGGCCCTGGAAGTTTACTTTCTATTCTAACGTCCATGTCAGCACCTGTTAATAGTAATAATAATAAAAAGGGAAGCACAAACTCCCCACTTGTGCCTGATGTGAATTTGAGTTGCCCAGGCACCAAGTGTGATCATTTGCATTGTGATAATTTAACTTTTAAACATCATTTCCTTTCATGCTTCATATGTTAGGGAAATACTATTTTGTGTTTACTTATTTTTAATAAAGTCAGAGAGGAAGAGTGAAATACCAGAGCTACACACAGTAAACGGATTACTTTGTGGAATTTATAAAATGACTATATTCAGCATAGCATAGTATTCTTAGATTTTCTGTCAGTACAGAATTCTTCTGTCTGTAGTACGTTTGAAGTCATAAATTTTTTCTGGACTGTTTCGTGGTTTGAATGGTATAATTTGGTAAACATGAGCATTAGTGAATGGAGTATGATAACGTGTATCTGGTGCCACGACGAACCATGCTCTTTGTATCTAAATTAGGCCAATTACTTTTTTCTGTGCATATAGTACATACAAGTATACCTCATATGAAGTGAAGCATGTATGAAATCTGATGTCATCTTTGAATTCACATATATTTTCTTGATTAATCTAGATTGTGTTTAATGTTGAAATATTATATTTTCATTTCAAAAGTAAATGTTCTACATGTGCAGCTGTACTAATATTTTACATTTTCTTGTGACATGTGTATATGGGAAAGTGCCATTTATGATATGTTGTCATCAATAATTTTGTCACTGAGAATAAAAGGCCTTAAACTCATCCACCCACTGGACCATTTTATCATATTTATTTTAAGAGATGAAATTAGTGAACAATTGGGCTCTTTATATGTAGGAGATGTGAAAATAACAGAATGTTTACCATGAATGAAGCACAACATTAGCATTTCAGTGCCAATAAATTATATTGTGGTTATTGTAGTAGTGTATTCTATAGATATCTAATAAATAGTTTCTGTTTTCCCCAGATTCTTTATGTGTTCTTTATTATGGCCTAATTTACAATAAGTGGTGATAGTAAACATTGGTTAACTTTTTAGAGTAATTTATCACATTTGAAACTATTGTATTTTGAATAAGAGTAAAATATTGTTCCAAATCATTACATTTACTGATTACATGCTCTCCGATTTTTATCCATTGCTGTATTCGGCAATTTAAGCAAGAGTTTACCACAGTAATGCTTCAGTGGATAATATTTGGAATAGAGTAACCATTTTAATGAGTTCATCGAGAGAGAGTCAGCAGGGAGCATTTCAGGTGTGTTACGGCTTTTGTCTTGTCAGGGTGCACATCTCTATACCATTAGCCGAACGGCCTCAGAGCCCTGCTCATCTCAGTTAGTAATGACTCCAACAACAACAACAACAACAGAGCCGAACAATAACCCAGAGCCTCACCTTCCTAGTGAAGTCGAGGCAGCAAGACAGAAAGTACAGGCAGGTTGTGTGTTCCTAGGAAACTTGTTAAGTGAATACCATTTCTTTGGGTTAAATTTCCATCACATTTTTAACTGTCCCGATATTGATCACCCTACAGAGGAATGAGACTGAAGCCTGGTAGTTATTAGTATAAAGAGGGTCAGCTGCAGAGACGGTCCCGAGCAGAGGCTCTCATGGTAATGATGCTGCTATTTATAGATCCCCATTTCATTAGTTGCAGAGTTTCAAGGAAGAGATTTTCTCTAGGGGAAATGGATACTTGAAGTTCATTTTCTCCCTCACATTAAGGCAGGAATGTGAACAACCTTCAGTATAGGACGTGCGATTATGGTATTTTTGTAGGAGCAGTTTATTCCCTAAATATATTTGCGGCAGTAAACGTACATTTGAAACATAATGTAGGGATTCAGGAATGCCGGCCGCTGTTCTGGTTGAGTGCTACATTGTGCACATTGCGCTTTATATCCTTGTCTTTTTTTTTTTCTTGTGAAAATTAAATTCAGAAATTGTGCAAAGCTGTGTATAATCACGATTTTCCCTTCCTTCAGAGTGCTTTAGGGCTTAAGAAGGATGTGAGAGGTGCCAGTTACCCCAAAATCCAGTCTACCCACAGTGTGTATCTGTCCATATCTGTGATATAGGTAATCGTGCTTTCCTTCTGGAATTCTTGACATTTGAGTTATTTTTTTCCCTTTAAGAGAATATTTACTTAGCTAGTATTCACTTAATTAGAACTGACTGTTTAATGTTTTCTGGGCGGGTATTTATGGTATTTTCTTTGCTATATTTGCATTCCAGAAATTAAGTCCCCCTGCCATTATTCGGCGAGCCTTTCATACATTAGAATGATGAATTGAAAGCAGAAATGGGAAAAAGACTGCAATGCAATGAAAATTTAATCAGCGTCTTCTGCTGCTTTAATAAGGCAAATAATTCTTATTGGCCGCTGTGTTAAGGTTTCTAATATTTAATTCATAACAAACCTTGCATTATTCTGCAGTAGCATCGACAGCTCCACTTTGCTGCCTGCCAACAGGCAGCCATAAAAACCTAAAAGCAGATGTAAGTGTCTAAAACAAGGAGAATGATTAGATCTAAAGCGGTCAAAAATCAACAATATTGTGAAAAAATTTGATGGATCTCTGTATTTAGTGATGCAAAAATGATATTAATTAAGTTTTCTTGAACAGATTGTTTTTGACTTAGTAACCCTTTATAAAGTGTGGTCTTTAAGCAAATGTCAATAGAGTGTTTGGCTGTAATCTTCTTTAAATTGGACACAAACTGTGCTGATTCTACTGCAAGTATATCCGGTTTATATTACTGTGTGTATGAATTCTTAGACAGTACTGTACTGAAATGGAGCCAGTGGGATAAAATGTTATATCTTCGGTTAACCCAGTTTGAGGAGAGCAGTAGCTTTTGGAGCCTGTTTTTGTTTGGAATGCCTGTTAAAAATTTAGTCCTGGGATTCGAGGAGTGCATTCTTTCATTTCTGACCCCGACTCAGATGATTCTACAGTCACAGCACCGTCTTTCTGGATTACCATCGGGATTATCAGGGGCTTTTGTATGAGGTTGTGTTGGGCATTACGTCTGGACTTGCAGAATGAACAAAAAGATATTGTTACTGATTCCGTGAAAACAGTCTGAATCATTCAGAAAGATGTGGAGAAGAGTATTTCTATAGTGTGAAGCCAGAGAAAATGGCAACCTGCCAAAGCTAGGTGCAAGCTCTTGTTACATGGAAGGGTTGGGTCTGTTCTCATTTCTTCTTGAAATGGCTTAATTGGTGTCAGCACCCCAGGGATAAAGGCCTCTAACACTGAAATCCACACGATTCACCCTGTCTCTGCTCAGTGTAGGGAAACTGGTAACAACTGGTGGTGAATGAGGAGTGAACGGTGCCGTAACAATACTCGATGATGTTTGGGATGACAGAAATTAATACGCACTTGCGTGAAGAAAGCAGTGATTAATGGCAGTGAGCACGGGAACGCCGGTCCTCCTTTTACTCCACTTTGATGGGGATTGAAAAGCAAAAGGCTGTTTTCATTCTCTGTAGAAAGCAGAGGTCACACAGAGCACATTATAGCAATTTTTCCTCTCTGTTTTTTATTTCATAAATATTATGATAAGCATAGATTAGATGGATTTTTTATGAAAGCTTAAAAGGATATTTTATGTCACTTGAACATTGTTGTTTATGCATAAAGAAATCAGACATTCTTCTCTTCCTGTGTTAGATCATTTTCCTTCATGTCAGAATAATTAGTATAATTAAGAATTAAAAAAGCACACAAACACACAGTTGTGTTAATACCGCATACGGTGTTATCATAGGAATGAAAAGAGCCCAGTTTCCTAGAGACTACTAGGACAGGGTGGGACAAGAGTGCTACAGGGACTTTCACCATTTTCCCTGCTCCTCCCCTGTTTTTCCCCAGTGAATGTCTGACGTAAATATATTTTGCAAGGTACTCGCACTTGTCAGCAGCTTTCTTAGCCATTTGATAAAGCTTCTTTATTCTACAAGAAAGCCTGAAATAACAGAACTGTACTTTGGATAATGAATTCTTCATCTGCGGAGAACTTTAAAACAAAGTACAGTGTTGGCATTTTTTTCTTTTGAGTGAGAAGGCTGATATATCTTTTAGATCCGACAGGAAGACATAAATTAATAGAGTTCTGGAGTTCAGTTTCTCATTAATAATCCATTTTGTCATGGTTCTTGGCATTGTCAGGCTAGTAGCTGGTTCATATCTTGCTGAGGGATAAAAGCAGATTCTGTCTTAAGGCACAGAGCAGGAATAAAGAGTTTATCGCATTTGGGGGAACTACATGCTCTAAGAAAAACATTGTTTTGCAAAAAGTTTCAGTTTTTGCTTAGAAGTACACTGCACATTTCCCTGGGTAAAGCTTTTAAGATTTGAAAATGGCTCTGAGAACCTTGGATTATTGTAGTTTTACATCATTGGGTAGAGTTGCCTTTGCTGATGGTTTGCAGTGTTTTTCAGGGACAGTTTTGGTAAAGTTAATACTATTTTATATATTTTTTTTAGAACTCTATATATGATCCTATGATGGTTCAAAAGCAAACACAGAAAAGTCACTATTCCTCTCTGTTGGTTGTCAAGATGGTCTGTGATCTCAGCCTGCGTGCTAGGCGTGGTACTGAAGGGGCTGTGTAGGCTGCGGTTTAGAATCCTCTGAATTGTTTGATAATTTGGTGATGCTAGGTTTACTTCTTTATTTATTTTGAGTCAGGGTCTCACTATGTAGTCCTGCCTAGGATGAAATTTACTACGTGGACCAGGCTGGCTTTAGATTCACAGAGATCCGCCTCTGCCCTCTGAGTGCTGGGATCAAAGGTGTTTTTATAGAGGCTTCAGAAACACTCGGCATTAACACTGCGCTCGGTCACAGAATTTCTAAATGGCATCATTTAAACTTGCTTCTGTTTATGTTTTGAAGAACTTAGCTTATAAAGATGGACATACTCAACCCTTCCTGATACCCAAGGGTGTCATCCCAAGCTGTGTTAGTGCCGAGAAGCTAGCTGAGTGGAGGTGAGTGCAAGGGATACAAGTTGTCTTGTCTTCTCGTGTTTCACAGTATTTTTTTTTTATCATGTATCCTGTAAGCCTTCTAAAAAGGGATGCTTTAGAAATAGACAAGTGAAGAAGGTTTTATGGTGCTGTTCTCAGCTAACCCTATTCTTTTTGTTTGTGCACTTTTAGCTTCCAGGTATCACATGTGGGGTGTGCAGTCTTAAGTGTTTACTGAGGTAGCCAGCGATGAGAGGGGGTTTGTCTGGGTTAGAGGATGGAGGAAAGAGTGTTACATGAGCTAATGGAGAGAATAGGAGAGTTCTCACTTACTCTACTTTGAGGGGCTTGTTCTTGTCAATAATTGGTAAATCTTGATGTTTTCTGAGTCATTAACGTTCATAATTAGATAAAATTGGCTTAAGTTAATACTTATAAGTAGTATGCTATAAAGATTCATTTAGGTATAGAGGGCTTTTTTTTTTCTTTTTCTCTCTCATTCTCAAAGGAACTGTAAGGATTTAGAAGCTAAGGTCTTTTTGTTTTCTCTCTTTCTCTGTACACACACACACACACACACACACACACACACACACACACACACACTGCTGAACACATTGAATCTGTACTGTAATTTTCTAATTCTTTGTGCTGGCTGGTTTTTGTCAACTCGATACAAAACTAGATGTACCTGGGAAAGGGGATTCTTAATTGAGAAAATGACTCCATAATACTAGTCTGTAGGCTAGTCTGTGAGGCATTTTCTTGATTTGACTGATGTGGGAGGGCCCAGCCCAATGAGGACAGTGCCACCCCTGGGTAAGTAGTACTGGGTGCATAAGAAAGCCAGTCAAGCAAGTTGGTAAGTAGTGTTTGTCCATGGCTTCTGCTTTAGTTCCTGCCTTAACTTTCTCAGTGATGGACTGTTACCTAGAAGTGAAGCTGAAATCAATCCTTTCCTCTCCTCTCCAGGCTGCCTTTGGTCCATGGTGTTTCATCACAGCAGTAGAAACCCTAAGTAAGACATCTTTCATTTAGAAATTTATCTTATTTTTATCAACCACAGTAAATATGGGAAGACTGCCAAAGTTGCTTACCTAGCTCTTAAATAATTTGTATGTAAATTATCTATCTATCTATCTATCATCTATCTATCTATCTATCTATCTATCTATCTATCTATCTATCTATCTTTCTATCTTTCTATCTATCTATCTATCTATCTATGGTTTTTCGAGACAGGGTTTCTCTGTGTAGCCTTGGCTGTTTTGAATCTTGCACTACAGACCAGGCTGGCCTCAAACTCACAGAGATTCACCTGCCTCTGCCTCCCAAGTGCTGGGATTAAAGGCGTGCGCCACCACTGCCCAGTATATAAACTATTTATAAAAGTAATTTATATATATTACTGTTGCTGCTGCTGTTGTTGTTGTTATTATTATTATTATTAGAGACAGGGTTTCTCTATAGCTTTGGAGCCTGTCCTTGAAATAGCTCTTGTAGACCAGGCTGGTTTCGAACTCAAAGATCCACCTACCTTACCCTCCTGAGTGGTGGGATTAAAGGTGTGCACCACCACCACCTGACTGCCATTATTATTATTAGTGGTAATATTCTAAAAGAAAAACTTCTGTGTTGAAAACTAGTAACAAACTTAATGGTGCTTTAATTTACCCTTTAAAGTTTTTGCTTTAAATCTAAGTATGATAAAACAATTTATTTCAGAGGTAGGCAAATTTATGTCCCCAAAAGGAAGTTTTGAATTATGATGTAAGACATGTTTCTCTGTAGAGTTGGAAGGGATATTTGTTTTAGTACATGATAATGAAATCTTGTCTTAAATAATAATGTATTTATTCTTATTTTATGCCCATTGGTGTTTGGCATGCATGTGTGTCTGTGTGAAGGTGTCACATCTTGGAATTATAGACAGTTGTCAGCTGCTATGTGGGTGCTGGGAATTGAACCTGGGTCCTCTAGAAAGCAGTCAGTGCTCTTAACCACTGAGCCGTCTCTCCAGCCCCCAATAATGAAATCTTAAAGAGTAGATTTTGACAAGAGACATTTTGCTGACATAGAATATTTTGTTCATTTTGACTCTCAAATAAGTTCATCTGTCATAATGATTGATTTATATTCATTTTACACTGTACAGTTTTGTAGCTAAGTTTTCAATCTATAAACTGCAGAAATCTCTGTTTAAGTTAATGTTAAATTAAATAATTATCTTCAAAGGTGACTGATTGTTCAGGTGTTTTTGACTAGTCCAAAGATTAGCCCAGCATTAGTTAAAAGGTACTACAATCATGAGTTATTTTAAATGAGTGCTAATTTTCAATAACATGATCAAAAACACAGACTTTCATTTATTTAATTGCTGTAAATTTTTGTTCATTTGAACTTTTGAATTTACATACACTACAGACTTGTTGAACCATTTTTTTTTTTTAGTTTGAACTGGGCACTGGTTTGTGACTTATCAGGTGAAAGGCACAGGAAATCATGATCCTGCTTTGTTAGCTGTAACTGTTAGAGCAATTTGGAAGAGTTTGCCTGCCCCCCCCAAGGAAACACTAAATATTTGTTCTCTAGAGCCATGGGGATGATGGATTTCTGAATGGCTGTCCTGAAGACCACTGCGGGTGACTAGAGTGTGTGGCGAGTGTAGGTGGTAATTACAGCAGCCTTGTGGTTTAGGGAGCTGTCAGTCTAGTCAGAGCCATTAGACTCATTGCCGAGGATTTTGCTTCATGGAAACTATTAAGATGAAATGATCCAACTATTTGGTGAATATTTTATTCCTTTTCCTTCTTAATTGCTAAAAATGTAATTCAGATGTTCTTGATTTTCTTCTTTGCTGTCATCAATAAATCTGCCCATTCTGATGGTCAGTGTCTGTATTTCTAGAAAAGTGTGTGTACTTAGAAAGGTTTGAGTACAATTTCAGGGAGCTAATAGACATCTAGAACATCATTAACAAATCTCTGGGCAGAGGCAGGCAGTGAGTTAGAGGCCAGCCTGGTCTACAGAGCTAGTTCCAGAATATGCTCCAAAGCTACAGGGAAACCCTGTCTCGAAAAACCTACTAAACAAACAGAAAACCCAAATCTTTCCTGGAGATACACACCGGATTTTAGGTTCTGCTTTCTGTTTTGTTCTTTTTTTTAAATGAATTTTTTTTATTTATTATGTATACAATATTCTGTCTGTGTGTATGCCTGCAGGCCAGAAGAGAGCAACAGACCCCATTACAGATGGTTGTGAGCCACCATGTGGTTGCTGGGAATTGAACTCAGGACCTTTGGAAGAGCAGGCAATGCTCTTAACCTCTGAGCCATCTCTCCAGCCCTGTTTTGTTCTTTTTTGACACAATCTCATGTAGCCCAGGCTGACCTGGTCTTGAATGTGTACTACAGGTGAGCTTGAACTCCTGATTTTCCCGCCTCCACCTTCTGAAGGCTGAGGTTACTAGAGTGCTCCTACCCCAGGTGGGAGCTTTGATTTGGTGCTAGGGATGGAACCCAAGGCTCAATGTATGCTGGGCAAATATTGTACCAGAGGAGCTATAGTTACCTCCTTCCCTTTTCCCTTCTTCCCCTCCCCCACTTTCTTTCTCCTTTACTCCCTCAGTTCCTCCCTTTCATTTTTTTTAAAAATCGTTTGTCCCAATTTATAAAGCCCTCTTCTTGGACCTGCTAGATTTACTACCATCAAAGGTCTGCTCATCTTTATAGCACTAGTGATTTTTGAACCTAGTGAATATTTGACCGTATAGGGGGGAACTGAGAAAATGGAACTGAACCTGAGTGGGAAGAGCCGGCCGGCAGTGAGATCAAGGTGGAAGTAAGAGTGTGGGGTGAGGAGGAAATCTGAATTTGACTTGTTTAAGGACTCATTGGGCAGGGTTTTTTGTTTTATTTTGTTTTCTTATTGTTGTTGTTTGAATGAGGTTTTGCTATGTAGTCCTTCCTAGCCTAGAACTTGCTGTGTAGACCAGGAAGTCCTCACACTTTCAGAGATCCTCTTGCCTCTGCTTCTAGAATGCTGGAATTAAAGGGGTGTGCCACCATACCCACTTTCCACCTACGCTGACTGGATGATAATGATGATGATGGTGGTGGTGGCGATGATGGTACTATCGGTTTCTGCCTGGTTACCAGAAGTTCCCTGGCAGTGTATCATATTGGCAAATCTTACTTTGCTTGGTGCTGTGGTGTACTGGTAAAAGTAAAATGCTGCGAATCCCTAAGTGGCTGCAGTTGGCAGTGGGCCATGAGACCACGCCACACATCCCCGAAGTGGCGACAGGCAGCCGGCAGTGGGCAGCGGGTCCTGAGAGCAGCCAGTCCCAGGCAGGGATGTCACAGTTCCCTGAGTGGCTGCAGCAGGCCGCGAGTCCCAGGCAGGGAGCCTCGTGGTGGATGAGAAACTTCGATGGGGCAGCCAGTCACAAGGAGATACAGATGGATAGGCACGCCATGAGACCACACCACAGGTCTCCGAAGGTGGCTGGTCCCGGGCAGGGAGCCACGTGGTAGGCGAGAGACAGAGACATGGATAGGAGCACCATGCAGAGTGAAGCTGGCTGTTTATTTAGTGGGTCATGGAGGGGAAAGGGGAGAAGGGGAGAAGAGCAGAGAGAGGAAGAAAGAGAGAGAGAAACAAACAAATTAAAATATTTTAGTTTCTTTGTCCATTGCATACAAGCATAAATAACATTACAATTATCTGCTCATAATATGATATCCCAAATGCTCTTTTTTGAAACTAATAAAGCAAAAGAAGATAGCATGAAGAGTGGCATTGTTTACAGTTTTGCAATATTCTTCGTTGTCAGGCTTACTAGAGGATGGATGAATTTTCATTTCTACTTCTGTTGTCCGATCTTATACAGCTGATGGTCTCCCCACAGCCCTGGCTGGCCTGGATGTGGCAATCTGCCTCTGCTTCTGAAGTGGTGGGATTAAAGGCACTTGATACTCCCTGACTAGTTCGCACTTTGTTCCTTCTACCTGTGTAGGACTGTCACATCATGTCTTAAGCATCTGAAAAACATTACTAATTCATTATACCTTATCAAAAATCATATTTGTCAGTATTATCACAAAATTTACCAAATTATCACAAAATTTAAAAACTTTATTTCATTGTTGGGGGGTAAAATTCAGGGCCTCATGCATATGTGTGCATCAGGCATCTTCTCTACCACTTAGTGACACCCTGAGACACCTAGCAAAAACTTTTAAGAGTTGAAAATCTGTCACATGGTGATGGATGTTTCAAAAATCTAACATTTGCTTGAAATTTTGTGTTTTGTCATTGCCATTCAATTTTTTCAGGTAAGCCTGATAATTTTTTGAAAAAATTGTCTTCCTAAGTCTCTAAGCCTTAGTCTTCACGGTCTGTCAGCCATTCTTTCTGAATGAGTGATTTGAGCTCAAAACTCACAGGTATGCTTGTGCCTTTGTAGGACTTCGGATAGGATTCTTATTTTGTCCCAGAATATTAGACATTTACTCAAGTCATAGTTGATAATTGTTAGTTTCATCAAGGTCTTTCTGAAGGGGACAAGTTGCCCCTCAACCCCCTGGTTTAAATTGTAAAGCGGTGGTGGCGCACGCCTTTAAAACCAGCACTTGGGAGGCAGAGGCAGGCGGATCTCTGTGAGTTCGAGACCAACCTGGTCTATAAGAGCTAGTTCCAGGACAGGCTCCAAAACCACAGAGAAACCCTGTCTTGAAAAAACAAAAAAAAAAAAAAAAAAAAAAAAGTGTACCCTGAAATCAGCCTTGGCTGCACACACAAAGCAAAGAGGGACAGACTAACAGATGCACATTTGTTGACTCACAGTTCTTCATGTAGAATTTGTGTAAGTTTCCTGGGATGTATGGGCAAGTCACTGAATGAAGCACAGTTAATAAAAACTCAGAGAGAGAAATTGGGGTTCAACCTGAAGATCCGAAAACAGTCAGCCACTGGCTCTTACCTTGACCTCAATCTGATATGGTGATCCTGTCTCCAGGAATCTGAATGAGACTGTGCCTGAGAGCTGTTTCTTCCTATTTTATAATCCTCTCTAGTTCTGGGATTAAAGGAGTGCACCACTGGAATTAAAGGTATGCACCACCCGGTTTCTATGGCAACTAGTATGGCTACTGGGATTAAAGACGTGGTTACCATAACCTGGTCTGTAAGGCTGAGCAGTGGGGCTGTTTTACTCTCAGATCTTCAGGCAGTCTTTATTTATTAAAATACAGTTGAAATGCCAGTAGGACTGAGCGATTATTTGTAAAATAAGGCAGTTGCATTAGAAGCTTAGGATCTCATTCAGCTGTGATGATCCATGATTCTTTGGTTACTAGTTTGCTTTTAATCATTTATTAACTACATTTATTCTTTAAGATGAATGTATTAGATAGGGCTTATGCTTACTATCACTACGTTGGTTAACCATTGACTTTGCAGTATGGAAAATGAAATGTATAAAAGACAAAGTAGAGGAGACTTGTCAGGGGAGAAGGCTTGCAGGAACGAATGAATTTTATGTACAGAAAAGAAGAAATTAGAGTGATTGAGGGTTGTGCAGTTGGGGAAATAGTTAATAGGACCCTGAATTCTGTCTTCTTTTCTTTTACTAGCACAGCAGAGAAGGAATGTTGAGTTTAGACTTAACACACAAGTCTGTGAGTTGCAGAGTCTGTATGGGTAGATCCCAGTGTTGCCATGTGTTGTATGAACTAAAAGCAAACCCCTAAAGTAACAAATAGATCTGAATGTAAGTACTGTGGATTCTGAGCTTCCTTTAGCTCTATATTTTGACCTGAGAGCTGTGTTCTCTTTTTGAAAGTGGAACAAGTCTTTAGATAAGACACATCATCATTGTTCTATGACATTTTCAAAGAAGGACGGAAGCTCAGGGGGGAAAATGGCCTCCAAATCCAGGTTTCTGCCCGGCTCGGCATCGATTCCTTCTTTTTCCTTTTCTGTATTTAGAATGCTACTGAGAGGGATTCGGTGAATCCTGGAAGGGGCAGGTTAGCTTCTTGAAAAGGAGAGAGGCGCCTGTGATTGCAGTTTTGTGTTCAGGCAAATCAAATTGGAAAGGTGGAAAAGCTGCCGTTGTGGCAGTGTTTAAGGAAAAAAGGACTCCAGAGACTGTGTGTTTTGGAAATATTTGACAACATTAGCAACATCAACTACTGACACAAAAAAGAACCACCTCTTTGGCTAATCTTCCACAGCTGTGCCTGGAAAAGCAGCTTCATTGGAACATTCCCACAAACTGTCACCAGCCACGAAGCAGCAGCTTCACAAATCAGAAATGATATCTTCAGGCACTGCTGTCAAGTGTTATTCAAATAATACCAGCCTCACATTTGAATAACAGCAGACATTTTGAATTAATTAATCAGATGAGATAGTCTAGGCCTTTTCTCATTAGTCTCTGGGTCAGGCTGGGGAAGATATATGTGGTGGTGATGATACACTTGCCTTTAATCATGATTTATGAAGATTTAGGATTGTGTGTGATTTGTCAGAGGTTCTGGGAAAAGGCTGGTGCATATTTCATTACCTAATCTGAGATTGATTTTATGATGCTAGCAGAGCTCACACTCTTGAGTGCGTGGGAAGTCCAGGGCACCACATGCAGGCTTCTCACTGCCTTGTCTTTGCAACCATTAGCCAGTGCTGTAAACTTGAACAGCACATAAACAGTTCTTGCTTTAATTGTGGGCAGAGTTTTTACTATGTTCAATGGTAGAAGTTTCAGGGGTTGTTGAGCTAAAATATGTACAAGACATTATAACTATGATCTGGTATGATTCATAGGCAAAGTTGGTAAATTTCATGGGTTGGTCATGGTGAGGATATAACATTTCATGGCTTATCAAAGATTAATAGAAAAATCTCATTAAAATGATGTAAATACTAGAAAAAAAAACAAGGTATTTTTCCTCATGTTATCTTGTGCTCAGGATTAGTTTTAGTCCATTTAGTATATAAAGTCATATTTTTGTCTGTTGTTCAAACCATGAATAATTTATTGCAAACTAAAATAATTTATGCAAAAATATCTAGTTTAGTGCCTGGTATGCAGCAGATGCTGAATGCTTGCTCATATCATTTTACCTGCCTTTCCAAACCTTTCCCATTTGACTTTTAAAGTTTAGTCAGCTTTGTTTAACTTTAACACTCCTAACGTTTTAAAAATCCTGTTGATCTTAAATCTCCACAGAATTCTTTTTTTTTTTTTTCATTTAAAACACTGCCTGGCCCATTATCTCTAGCCTCTTTTTTTTGCTAACTCTCACATCTTAATTAACCTATTTCTAATAAATCTGTGTATCACCACATGACTGTGGCTTACCGGAAAGATTCTAGCCTACGTCCATCTTGGGCAGGAGAGCCATGGCATCTGACACATTGCCTTCTACCCAGCATCCTGTTCTGTCTACTCTGCCTACCTAATTTTCTGTCCCATCAAAAACCCAAGGCAGTTTCTTTATTTAACCAATAAAATCAACACAAAATAGAAGACCCTCCTACATCATTACCCCTTTTTCTCTTTAAACAAAAAATGGGCTTTCACTTTATCATAGTAAAATTACATATAGCAAAACAGTTATAAAGCAAGAATTACAGTTACAATATTTATATCTATCTTATCTTTATCATAACAATGGAAAACTATAACCATCTGT
>NW_026068008.1:896143-901723 GCF_014885135.2 Alexandromys fortis
GTGGTAGTCCTGGTGATGGTGGGTGAAGATGAGGTGGTAGTCCTGGTGATGGTAGCTGAGGACAGAATGGTAGCCATGGTGATGATGGAGTTAGGGATAAATATGTAAGAAACTGAGTGTTTTCCTGTTAGCAAACTGGGGTTTGTTCTTACAGTGGATCCTTCTGTATCACCTGCCTCTGCAGACAGTTACATATTTATAAACTGACTTGTTTTTTCTCCCTTCTCTCACTCAAACTAAAATACAAGTTGCATAAAATATTTAGGAATAGCAAGGCCTTTTTTAAATCTTGTTATACAACTTTAAAGGTTACTTTTCCATTTTTAAGGTTGTCTGTCAGCTATTGTATTACTGGCGTGACTGGGTAGTGCTTTGGGGACAGGTTAGTATTGGTATAGTAATGCCTGGTACATCTCAATGCATTAAAGACTGACAGTTCTAACTGGCGTTTACTTTGGGGAGGGCGGTTGACAGATAATAAGATGAGCTGATATTAGGAGAGAATAGTATTTATGGGTAGTTTAGGGGCAACTTGTTGCAGAACAACACTGAATTCAGTAGATCTGAATTCAGTAGATGTGGGTTCCACTCTTAACTGCTACATAATTGCTCTGTAACCTTGGCAAGTTACATCATTATTTCCGAGGTTTAGTTTTCTTTAACCTAAGCGAGTCATTAATGCCCAGCTTTCAGGGTTGTGGTGGAGACTAGGGAGGATGTGTGTACAATACCTAATGAGTTGTCTGCATGTAGTAGGTGTTTCATAAACGAGAGCCATTGCTGTTATATCTGCTTATTTATTTCTTAAAGAAACTCTGAGATCCAGGCATGGGAGCACATTGTATTTATCCTAGTACTTGGGAGGTGGAGCCAGAAGGGTTGCGAGTTCAAGGTCATCCATCCTCTGCTGCATATTGTGGTTAAAGCCAGCCTGGACAATATGATCCCCTGCCTCAAAATAAAACCAAATTAATAAAAACACAAAAGAGACACAGGACTATAAGTTCCTCAGAGACATAGCAAATGCTTTCTTAAAAAAAAAAAAACAGGGTGAATAATGCAAGTAGGATTATTGAGAAGGGGGAAGGGCAGGTGGGACTGCATTGGCTTTGTAAGTGAGGCCTTGACAAGGGGTGGCTCTGATTGGTGCAAGCAATAGGAAAGGACTAGTATTGTCTGTGTTTTGCTTCAAAAACTGTTGGAACAAATGTTGGTCAGTGATTATATGCAGTAGATAATAATAGGGACTTTAAAGAGGGCAGTAGTGGTTTAAATAAAACTGAGAAGTGAAAAGACTTAGATGATCAATTAATTGCCTCCTTTTATGTTCACTTGTGTGGTGGCTCACTCCTATTTATCCTTCAGGTCCTGAACTGTGTCCTTCTAGAACAGTGATTCTCAATCCATGGGTCATGACCCCTTTGGAGGCTGCATATCAGATATCAGATATTTACATTCGATCCATAACAGTAGCAAAATCACAGTTATGAAGTAGGAATGAAAATAATTTTATGGTTGGGGGTCACCATGACATGAGCAACTGTATTAAAGGGTTGCAGCATTAGGAAAATTGAGAGCCACTGCTCTAGAATATGTTTTTAAACTCTTAATTATTTTTTAAAATTACATCTTATTTGCTTATTTGTGTGTGTGCATATGTGTGTATATGCAGCATAGTGCATGTGTGAAGTCCGAGGATAACTTTGTGGAGTTGGTTCTCTCCTTCCACCTTCATTCCAGGGATGGAACTCAGGTCACCAGGCTTCTTGGCAAGCCCTGCTGAGCCCTTTTGCTGGCCCAACCTCTCAGTTCTGTTAGTGACCTGTTTTATGTGCTCAATAGCATTCTGTTCTCCTCCTACTTTGCTATTATGCTCTTGACACCATATTTAAGGTTTTTTTTCCTGTTAGTGCACTGTGAACTCTAATAAGTTCAAACAGTGTGTTTTGTCCGTTGGTGGTATCTTCTTTGTTGACATGAGTTCAATGTTGTATATGATAGGGAAAAGTGTTATCCAACCACCGTTTTGCTCTTGTTCTAAAACATTCTTATCACCTCAAAAGAAACCTTCTGTACCCACGGTTATATAGTTACTATTTTTTGCCCATTCCTTGCCAACCACCAATGTGTTTCCTATCTGTATAAATTTATCTTCCCTGGGTGCTTCATATTATTGTAATCATATAAGATGTGGTCTTTTCACTGGCTTCTTCCAGCTAACAATGTTTTAAAGGTTCTTCTGTGCTGTAGTATTTATTAGTATTTTACTCATTTTATGGCTGAATAATGTTCCATTATATGGCTATACTAAAATTTATCAGTTGATAAAAAATAGATTTTTCCCTTTTGTGAATAATGTTGTTTTGACCATGTACAAGCATTTGCTTGATTATATGTTTTTAATTCTTTGGTATCTATGTGTAGGTGTTGCTGGGTCTGGATCATATGATAAGTGTATTTACTTTGTGTGTTTTTGGGAATTGAACCGAAGGCCTCAAGCCTGCTCTTGTTTTAACTTTTTGAGGAAATGGCAAACTATTTTTCCTGGTGACTATAGCATTTTACAGTCATACCAGCATCACATGGTCCTAGTTGTTCAGCCGTACTTATTATTTTCACATATTGCAGTGTTTCTGGCTGGTAAAGTGATATCTTCTTGTGGTTTTAATTTGCACTTTTATAACGGATGAGTGCTTATTGGTCATTTGTATATCTTCTTTGGAGAAACATCAGTTCCTTTTCCCATTTTAATTGGGCCCTTTGTCTAGTTGAGGTGTTCTTTGTTCTGGATACTAGACCTGTACCAGATGTATGATTTGCAAATATTTTCTGTTCTTTATGTTATTTTACTTTGGAGAAAATGTCAGCCTTTGTTATACTAAATGTTCTAAATTTTGCTGAAGTCCTTTTTGTGATTCTGATACATCTAAGGATTTGTTGCCAAATCCAAAATCAAAAGGCTACTATTTTTAAAGAAGACTTATTTATTTTTTATTTTATGCTTATGGATGTTTTGCCTGCATGTATGACTGTACCATGTATATGTCAACAGAGGACTGAAGAGGGTGTTGTATCCCTGGAACTGGAGTTATGTATGACCATAAGCTGTCATATTGGTTCTGGGAACTGAACCTAGTTCTCTGGAAAAACAGCCAGTGCTCATAACTGCTAAGTGATCTCTCCCGCCCCTAGGTTCTATGTTGTTAAGATTTTATAGTTGTAGTTTTTATATTCATGTTGTTAAGGCACATGGTGTAAAGATGTGTCTTATTCAGTTGCCTCAGCACCGTTCATTTAAGATTCTGTTCTTTCTCTGTTGTGTGGTCTTGGTGCCTCTGTTGATGATAAATTGACTGTTGATACATGGTTTTACTTTTGGACTGTGCTGCTGTAGCCAGGTTGAAAGGGAAGAGACACTGGACGTGGAGCTACAGAACTTGGGAGTTTACCCTGCTGGCCCTGCTTTGGTCCGGTATTTTCTTACTGTGCCCCATTCCTCCTTTTTGGAATGGCACTTTGTAATTTGCTTTTTGATTTTGATCTTACATGGGGTACAATTAGGAAGTAGCCTTGCACCATAGAAGAGACCTTGGACTTTTAAATTTTGACTTTTGAATTGTGTGCAGTGTCTGCCGAGGCTAGAAGAGAATGTTGGCTCCCCTGCAAGTGGAGTTATACAAGGTTGTGAACTGCCTAATGTAGGTGCTGGGAACCAAATCTGGGTCTTCAGCAAGAGCTGTTCTGTTCCCCAACCACAGTTTCACCACACACACATGAGCCTTATCTTTATATGTTGATCTTGTGCCTTGTAACTGCTCAAATTTTATTGACTGCAGTAGGCTTTTTGTGTTTTGGGGGCCATTGCCATTACAGAGTGGGGAGGGGAGAGAGAGGGAGAATTGTTAGTTTTGCTTCTTTTCTTGCTTAGTTGACCTGGCGAACTTTTCACAGTGTTGAATAGCTCTGGAGAAAATAGTTGGCTCTGCCTGGTTTGTGAATAAGCTTTGAGTCTTCTTCACTGCATGATGCTATTTGTGGGTTTTTCACACTTGTCACTCCCTTAAAAAATTGAAAGCTCTTTCTTATGGATGTGCATGTTTCGCCTGCATATATGTATGTGTGATGGTACCCTTGGAGGACTATCTTGACTTTTCTGTTTTGATTACTAATTCAGTCTTTTTTAAAGATCATCTCAGATGAGGACTGTTTTCTTAAGTCCATGTAGGTAATTTGAGTGCTTCAAGAAATTGTCTATTTCTTCCAAGTGGTGGTGGTTACACAACACTGTTCATACTATTCTCATTTATTTCTGAAGCGCTGATAATAGATGGAATTTGCTGATCATAGTATTCTCTTATGGCCTTTTTGATTTCTGTAGGTTAGTAGTAGAATGTCCACTTTCATTTCTGAGCTTTATTTTAGTTCATCTCCTTTTTACCTATCAGAGCTAGAGTGTACTTATTTACATCTTTCAAGAATCAAATTTTGATTTTTGATTCTATTTATTTATTTTTATTCTGTTTTGGCAATTTTCACTCCGGTGTTCATTATTTTTTTTCTCTTGCTAGTTTTCATTCACTTTGTTCTGTTCCTTTAAGGTATGAAACTAACTTATTGATTTGGGGTTTGTTTTTTTTCTTGCAGTATCTTTCCATGTTTCCCAAACTTCTCTTAACTCCTGAGGTGCAGGTGATCACCCCGTCTCAGCCTGTTAGACAGCATGGACCAAAGGCATGGGCCACTTAAAATACTTTTAAAGTAACCCCCCCCCGAGTAGCTCAGACTACAGATATATGCCATGGAGCCCAGCTGCTGCTCCTTTTTTCCCTTAAAGGATAATTTTAATTAGATGTTAAATTTTAATGGAGATGTTTGAATTTTACATTTTCCCCCTTCTGTATTTATGTATTTATTTGGTTTCCTTGAGACAGGGATTCTTGTGTAACAGTCCTGGTTGTCTCAAACTCACTACATAGACCAGGATGGCCTTGTCCCTACAGAGATTCACCTGCCTCTGCCTCTTTGGTAATAAGGTTTGTTCTGCTCCTTCACAACCAGAGGTCAGCATCCTACCTGACACTCAGTGTGGATTTTGAGATCACTGCTGAGGCAGGTTGGTAGATTGTGGGGGAATGTATATATGCCAAAAAACTGGCCTCCTGTTTTGCGTTGTCCTGGTTGTTTGCATATTTATTTCAGTGTTTCTTTGCTGTGAAGTTTTATCTCCCAGAGTTCTGGATTTGGTTTGGACAGTTTTTATTCGGCTTTTTGAATTTTTCTGAGGAAGGCCTGGCTTTTGGAGCTTCTTCCTCCGTTTTCTGCTGCTGTCCTGGAAATGGGCTCAGTTTTGAATATGTTGGCCTACGTACTGTGGGGGGCTCTGTGGGAATTCCAACAGTACTTGCATCTGTTCCTTTCTTAGGGAAGAAACCAGAGGTTGGCGCACGCCTTTAATCCCAGCACTCGGGAGGCAGAGGCAGGCGGATCTCTGTGAGTTCGAGACCAGCCTGGTCTACAAGAGCTAGTTCCAGGACAGGCTCCAAAACCACAGAGAAACCCTGTCTCGAAAAACCAAAAAAA
>NW_026068008.1:903741-915664 GCF_014885135.2 Alexandromys fortis
CTTTGGATTTTCGAGGCAGAGTTTCTCTGTAGTTTTTGGTGCCTGTCCTGGAACTAGCTCTTGTAGACCAGGCTGGCCTTAAACTCACAGAGATCCTCCTGCCTCTGCCTCCCGAGTGCTGGGATTAAAGGCATGCGCCATCTCCGCCCGGCCCATATGTTCATTTTGTAGCATGTATTGAATGTCTATTCTGGGCCTTCAAGTTGCCACTGATTAGGATAAGAGACAGATCTCTGGACAGACAAGCAAGTGCAGTGAACTTAGTGTTGGGGCAATGCTCTCATGGATGGTTCCTCACAGTCATGGGAAGGACCCAGAACCATCAGAACCCCTACTTACAGTTCCCCATTTCAGTGTATGTGTGTATAATTTATTTTTATTTTATGTGTATAAAAGTGCTTTTCTTGCATGTGTGTTTTTATGTTATATGAGTATGGTACCTATAAAGGCCAGAAGAGAATGCAGGATCATCTTGGAATTAGAGTTAAGAGTCAGTTTTAAGCCACCGTGTGGGTGCTGGGAGTTGAACCTAGGTCTTCTGGAAGAGCAGCCATTTCCTTTAATAGCATCTCCAGCCTCCCCTCTCTCTATAAACTCAGTATATATTATATATTATGATATATACATATATAATATATATCACAAATATTTCAGGCAATATAAAGGTACAGATCACATAGAAACACCCATACATGGCATGTAATTTAACAAAGAGTTTTACAGATAAAATTGAAGGTTTGCTGTTTATCTTTCCTTTATCCTGTTCCCTTTTCTTTTTCTCCTTCATGCCATACTGAATTTATTCTATATAATTTTCATGATTTTGTTTTAAATTGTACATGATCCATAGCCTTCAGGTTGCATATATCCAGCCATATATAATTGTTTCATAATTCTGACCAAAGTAACTTTGAAAACAATTTAAGGCTGGAAGGTTGATTTGAGCTCACCATTCCAGAGGGTTTCAGCTCATCATGGCAAGAAAGAAGAGGGAACAGTTTATTCATGGACTTGTGGCAGAGGCTGCTTACACCAGCTGACACCAGGATTCAGAGAGCTGCAGATGCAGGGCTGATGTGATCTCCAGAGGCCTACCATAGTGACTGGTTCTACCAAGCTAGCCTTGCCTGGTAAAAAGGTTCAACAGCTTTCCCCAAATGACACAATCAATTGGAAAACAAACACGAAAACATGGGCCTTTAGGGACCATTTAATATTTAAATTATAACAATACTACTTTTAACTCTTTATAATTTACTTTTTTTCATTTTAATGTTGTTTGTCACATATTTTCCAAAAGTTATATATTTAGCCAACGTTTATTAATTTTTCTTGCTGTCTGTAGTATTCTATAGTTTTTTTCTTTTTTTTTTCCTTTTTAGTTGATTTTTATTGACTCTATATTTTTTTCTGCTTCCCTCCCTGCTTCTCCCCTCTCCTTCAACCCTCCCCCAAGGTCTCCATGCTCCCAATTTACTCAGGAGATCTTGTCTTTTTCCACTTTCTATTTCCCATGTAGATTAGATCTATGTAAATCTCTCTTATTGTCCTCATTGTTGTCTAAGTTCTCTGGGATTGTGGTTAGTAGGCTGGTTTTCTTTGCTTTATGTTTAAAACCAACTATGAGTGAGTACATGTGATAATTGTCTTTCTATGTCAAAATAATGTTTTCTAGCTCCATTTTCTTGCAAAATTCAAGGTGTCATTATTTTTTTTTCTGCTGTGTAGTACTTCATTGTGTAAATGTACCACATTTTCCTTATCCATTTTTCGGTCGAGGGGCACTTAGGTTCTTTCCAGGTTCTGGCTATGACAGACAATACTGCTTTGAACATAGTGATGGTGGACACATTGCTTTCGTTTTAATATTGTAAAATACTCTAAAACTGCTATTATAAAATGCTCTAAAAATGCTTTGGTACACTTTTTTTTCCATGTTGTGGATCTCTTACATCCCACAGTCAAATACAGGACCTTGTATATTACTACAACCAAACCCAGGAGCTCATACATATTAGAGTCAATCTCAGGACTTGTACATGCTAGAGTCAATCCAGGACCCTATACATGCTAGGCAGGAACTCTGCCATGGAGCTACGGTCTCAATCTCTTAAAACTTTATTTATTTAGTTAGTTATTTAGAGGCAGGGTCTCACCATGCAGACCAGGCAGACCTTGGACTCTTAGAAATCTGTCTGCCTTTGCTTCTAAAGTTCTCAGACCAAAAGTGTGTACCGTCATACCTGGCCCCTTACAGCCTTTTGAGGTCAATTTTCATTGCTGTATAACAGATTACCTCCACATTTAGCATTTAGCAGTTTTAAAATAGCAAACTTTTATCATCACAGAGAATATTTTTATTTATTTGTTTTTTTTTTTTTGTGTAAGCTAATTGTGTAGATATAGTTTAAGTGTTTTTGTTTTGGGTGCAGTTATGTCAGGGTTTACTTAGGGGAGGATTTGCTTCTCTGATCATTCATGTTAATGGTACCCAGGTTCTTGCTGATAGCCAGAGACACCTACTTTTTCCTAGATGGTCTATAGGTAAGTAGCTCACAGCATGACTGCTGGCTTCCCTCACAGTGAGTGAAAGTGGGGCTCCAGGTGGATGTCAAGATTATTGTGTACCCTAGTTTAGGCTATTTCTGCTGCCATATTCTCTTTTTGTAGAATTGAGTCATTAAGTCTATCTCATGATTAATAAGAGGAGAGTACATATGGGTGAGACTATCAGGGCCTAACATTACTTGGAGCTTTGTACTGTCTGGGATGATGGGTTGTGCAGTCTTTTCCTGTAGTGGTTAAAACTTGACTCCAGTGGAAGTGGTAGTGGTGGTCTGAGTCTTAGTGACCGGTAAGAGCACTGAGGAAGTTGGAGGTCTAGGTTTGTTCCCACGTATTGCTCTCTGCTGTGCTTGGGTAGTCAAGAGACTGCTCTAAGATTTCTGTTTTTGTACTTCTGGGAATCAAACCTAGGGCCTCATGCTTGATAAGCAAGCTCTCTTTCACTGTGCAGTATTCTCAATTGTTGTTATAGCTGCAAAGCAAAATCTGTTAAAATAGGTGGAAATGCAAGTGTATTGTTTAAAAGTGTGAGTGGGAGAATTGATTTCTATTGGTATAAACTCTTACCTGTGTATAAGGAAAAATAGTCATGATCTGTATCATCTGACAAAAAGAGAAAAACAATCAAGCTATGGCAGTTATTTTAACAATTTATGTATTCATATGATTTTTATAGTTTGCTCCCATTGTTAACAATGAACCTCACTACATTATGTATTGTGTATTAACTAATAAAGAGAGTAAATGTATATTATATATTTATACATGTATATTTATATGCAGAAGTTAAATATATTCATATATATGAGATAAATGAATCTATAGGTTATACCCTAGAACTGTAGTGTAATGAAAAGCACACTAAGAGGAAGGGACAACTGACAGCATGAGAAGTGTTAGAGTTTGTAGACATTTTTATGCTATGTTTGTGTTTGAGTACACATGTGTGTGCAGGTGTTCATGTCTGTGTGTACACATGGGGAAGCTAGAGTGATCTTTCAGATGTTTTCCTCTATTATTCTGTCCTTTTTTATTTTTATTTTTGAGGCAGAGACTCTCACTGAACCTAGAAATAGCTGTTTCTTCTACACTGTCTAGCTAGGAAGTTCCCAGGATCCACCTGTCTCCATCCCCCAGTAATCGCAGGTGTGCACTGTAATGCCAGCTTTTATGTGGGGTCTGGGGATCTGAATTCAGGTCCTCATGCTTGCAAGGCATGCGTTTTACTGATGGACTTATCCTCAGAGCCAAGAAATTTGTTTTTAAATCAGTTCTTTGGTTTGTATATAATTTTATCATTAATAAAGATGAATAAACTTGCATACTAAGATGGGTGTGCTTGTTTATTTTTAAATAAATAATTAAATATTAATTAAATATTTGATCTTTTCCAGCATTTTCTAACATATTTTTGTTTGTTTGTTTACTTAGGCTTACCTGAAAGTCATGACAGTCCTCCTGCCTCAGCCTTGTGACTGATAGGTTTATAGGCTTGAACCACCATTCTTTGTATTTTGACTTTGCAATTGTCAATTCTGAGAATGCCACGTTGTGTGAATATATAGTACAGATCGTAGAAGAATTTTTTGGGTTAATTCAGAGATTGTTGAGGATTTTGTTTTTAATCCCATATCAAAATCCATATAAGAATTAAAAAAAAAAACCTCAAGAGACCAGCTCGAACAGCAGTTTTTAAAATAAAACATTTCAGCACATTTCAACCTAAAGATAGAGTAGATTGATATTTACATTGTGAGGAACAACAGTAGGAAATTAGTAAGTCGTTGTTTTCCATAAGAAAACTAAAACTTTCTGTTTCTGTAAGGGCGGAGAGGCTTACACAGTAGTAATGTTGAGGTTTTTAACATCAAGTATCTCAAGCCTGAACTGCCGTGTTTCCGGGCACGTTTGTAACCTTGTGTCATATGGCAGCATTCTGATCATTGCATGTCTAGAATCCTTTCTCTGCTTGCTGTTAAAGTTCCACAACCCAATTTTTTATTTACCACACATGTGGGCCAGACACACAGTTTTAGAAGCTGTGCCTTAGTTCATGGACTGCAGACTGGCTAGTTCATTTCCAGGGTGCCTTCCCTCAGGAGGTCTCCCCTGCCAGCCTCAGGTGGTGGCTTCACTACCTAGGAAGCAGTGGTTTCTCATGCTTTTCACACCGTTGTTTTTGCTTTTTCATGAAAACAGAATTGAGAATGTATAATTTTTATTTTTGTTATTTTAGCAACTTTATTGAGGCATATTTCATTTACAATAAACTGAATATACTTAATTCATAATTTGGTTGTTTTGACATATGTGTATACCTGTGATGCTATTACTGCAGTCAAGATAATGAAGATATTCATCAGCCTTGAGTTTCTTTGTACCCATTGCATGAATTTTTAAAATGCAATACATTATGCCAAAATAAATGTATGTAATAAAACTATTCTTGCAGGGAACTTAGTGAGTGATCACATTTTAAAAGTTTTGAGGATTCAGTCACTGCAGTGAGCATGGTAGAGGACGGAGCTGTAACCCTGTGTGTTCAGTCACTGGCATGAACATGTGATAGCATTTTAACCTCATTGTCATAGAGCTTATATGTTTTGTTTTCTTGCAAATGTAGTGTTTTGTTTTTTGCAAAAGACTACGTTATATGTATGTTTTGTTTTATAAATGAGGACGTTAAAATGTGCAGATCCAGAGTCACTAGAAAAATGTGTAAGTTACAGGAGTGTGGGAGGAAAACTGTATTTTTGACTTCTTTGTTTGGTAGATCACTGCTCCTTGACCTGTTGAACCTCTGGCCTTCACCTGGAATCTTACTAGAAGTGGAGATTCTCCAGCTCCTCCCTAGACCTACTGAATCAGAAATTGTACTTTAACAAGTTTCTAAGACATCATATGCATTTCATACTTGGGAACAGTGAAACCTTAGAATAAAAAAAAATCTCTTAAAACATAGTAGATGAATGGAAGAAGATTAGAAATCTGATTCAGTTATGGCTCTGTTTCTGCAATTGAGTGATGCCAGTTTTTCTCTGAGCTTTTTCTATACCATTGTTTTTAATTGATTAAAAGATTGCTAAGGATAAACTAACAAACAGATATCCTAAAGTATTAGGATTACCTGTTCATCCCTCGAGCCAAGATTATGTCTGGTCTCTGATGTGGAGAGTAGATAGAGCCTTGTGCTTATTATTTTTAATAGTTCTGTAAGTTAACAGTCTGTTGTTCCCACTGCATCCCAAAGGAACACGGCCAAGCAATCAAAAGCAGAATTAAATACTTCTCAGTGGGTACACCAAAGGAGGGCCTCATGTTGTGTTCTATCTAGCCAGCCAGGAAACCCTTCCATTAGCCTCTTTCTAATGTTTGCACTGAATGAGCCATTACATTCTGAAGGCAGTGCTCACTGAATCCAGTATTGATGCGTTCACTTACCAAACTCCTCTGCCTCTGGCAGAACAGCTTTTTACTGATGGTGGAGTAGAGCAGCAGCCACTGGTTTCACCCCTACTTACTGAGAAGCTGTGTGATACTGCTTCTCTCTCCATATCCCTTATTTGTAGGGTCCCATTCTAATTTTATTCTTTGTGCCGTGCTCCAGAAGCGTTTCCAGGCTGATTGTTACTGGTTAATGGGGACCGTTTCTGGATGTTTGCCTGTAGAATCTGTCCAGGATCAAAACACATCTGAGATATGTTGTAGTAGAGTAAGATTTTAATATCTTAAAGAGTGTACCAGCATAGTTCTTCTAATTTGTGATATTTTCACATAATGCCTAGCTGGTATATTCTTATACCCTTCTGGAGGGAACAAAGGATTTTTTTTTTGTTTGCTTTTTAAATTGCTGTTATATTCTTTCAGGTGAAGCATGCATGTTAGAGTTAACTGGTCCACCACTTTTTAGCAGTTATAGCTTTACAACAATAATGAATCTTTGTGTTCAGCTAGCTAATCACATATAACATGAATCACAGCTCTTTCAATTGTGTCTCGTGAATCTAAGGAAACCAGTGGAGGGCTTGGTGCAACAGTTTCATTGACACTGACGTTGTGAGATTCATTGCTGCTATTGATATAATCTCCAGTTAGAGTCCTATGCAAAATTTCAAAATGAAACAAACCTTTAATATGAGATGGTTTGTTGAAGTGCTGTCACTTTGACAGTATCATTTAGAGCTTACCAATAAGAGACACACAAACATGGCAGTTTGACTGGCAGTGACCAACTCGAAGTCTCTATCATTCTTCTGAGCCTTGCTGGTGGTCTGCTAGCAGGATTTTGGCTTGTCTTTAGTTAATTTCAGTTTTGACTCTTAGCAGCACAATATAGCTTGTCCTTTGTAATCAATCTCATGCACACCCATCTTAAAATTTTGGAGTATACATTTAGCTTGTAGTGAAAATATTGTTGTGTGTGAATAACTCAAATTAAAATTGGAAACTGGGCTTGGCATGTGTTCAGTTCACTTTCCGAGGTTAAAGTCCAGAACCACAAAGTGGATCTTTACCTTGCTCTCCTGTATTTTAGCTTTACTGATGATTTGAAACCATAACAGTTAATATGCTTTAGCCTTTGCTTTTACAGACGAGAAATGGATCTTATACTTATATCACCAGGTTTCAAAACTATTTCCACTAAGTGGGATGGTTTACTACCTCAGGGGTAGTGCATTAAGCCTATTGCTCTTGAGAATCCATTTTCATCTCTTCTCACCAATTGATGGGACAGATATGACAAGCCTTTAAAGTGGAGTAGAAATTTTCTGTGGGGCGGGCTGTTGTATTAAATTGTTCACTACCACCACCATGGATGTTGTAAAGACTTGTGAGTGGATAGCCTATGGCTAAGAAAAGAGATATATTGTCTGCCGTCTAGAGGCTGTAAGGTCTAAAATATAGGGAATAGTTTTCTTTCTATCTGCTGACTGTTTCGCCCTTTTTAAATTATGTGCTGAGTCTATGTGCTCCAAAGAGCTTTCTTGATTAAGCATCATGAGAAAACATGAGTCAAGTTCTTAACTGTGTATAATGCTCTAAGAGACCTGGTTTAAAGATAATTCTATGGAATCTTTACAATTCCCAATTTGAATCAGTATGTTTTTATATAGGAAAAATTAGATTTAGAATATTTTTATTGATTTTCTTTTGTAAGGGTTGGAATTATCTAATTAATGTGGTAACCACATCCCAGTTCTTCTTGGTTCAAAACCCCCTTGCCATTGTGTTAATGACCATTCATTTGCCTCTTGCTCTTACTCATATTTTTGTTAATAGAGTTAAAGTGAAAGGAAGAATGTTATATGATATTCATATATAATGCACAAAAAAAGCACAGTAAAGTTTTACAACGAGATAATCACCACCTTGAAGAGCCTAGATTCTGTTTTAGGAACATCTTTAGAACGGAAAGTAGAGTTTTGAAATGTTATAGATGTTTTAACCACATTTGAATTACTAGTACAATATTTTAAATGGTGTCCATTGACAGTACTAAGTCATTTGCTTTAAAACTGCACTGAAAACACGAGGGGTCTCCCTGGCTCCACTTTGTTCTTCACACCTTTCTTTTCAGGGTACCTTTTTTAAATGATAAATTCGGTTTCTGTTTGGTTACTATTCAAAGTGTGTTATTTAATTCTTATAAACATATTCAATTATGTATTGCTATTATTAGAAATGCCTTAAAACCAACAGACAAAAAAAAACACAAAAGTTACTATGTGTATGCAGTTATATATACAAATAAGTGTATATAATTTATATAATACATAATAATTCAAATTATTATTGCCACACGTTAGAACATCTATTGTCTTACATAGTTAGCCATTCTTCCACTCTGCAAGAGCAGTGATAATTTCCTCATTTAGCAAAAATCCTCAGTTAGTAACTATATATTACATATTATTAACTATAGTCCTCATCTTGGCCTCTTTTTTTGTGTATATGTGGTTTTGTTAGACCTATGCTTGATGAAAGGCAATTGCTTTATCACTGAGCTGCACCCTTAGTCCCACACACAATCCATATATTAGTAAGTTTTATTTATCTGCTGATGAGGGTTCTTAAGGAAAATTTAATATGCTTTCTACTTCAGGTGTAGACAGAAGCAAAGCATTAACAGAAAGGAAAGCAACATTTTACAGAAGCAAGCAACACTGTATGAAGCTAGGCATGAAGTTGCTTCTATTTATTAGAAACACGGAGAGAAACAGCAGCCCCTTTTATTTCTGTGGCTTTGCTGTTGATTCACAGAATTTGTATTGTTTTTCACAATATATTTCTAGGGAACAAAGTTCAATGTAGTTTCAGTACAAATACATGCTCCTGTTTATAAACCAGTCATTTTAATACATTATTATTACTCGAGCTAATAACAAATATTTCTCTGTCAATGAACTAAAAAGGTACAAAGTTCACAGTAATTCCCAGATAGCTTCGTAATTACCCAGACAGCTTGTTGTTAGAAGAGCTGTTAAAATCTTGGATTATGAAGTATACTCTTGGTTATTTTACTCCCATGGAGTTCCTAAAGATTGTTAGTGCATTTGTCTATAATTATGCACAAAAATCTCAGAGTCTTCATTAATAAAATTCATAACCTAAGCCAGAATGATTGCATAGAAACTGGATAACCTTCTTCTTCCTCTCCCATTCTTTGTCCTAACCCCTTGGGTCTTGGTTAAACTCAAACTAAGGAATCTTTTTCTCTTTGTTTTAATTCTTTACATCACCATTTGTTTGGTTTTTGGGGTTTTCATTAGTTTATTTTTTATTTATGTGTTTATGTGTTCTCCATTTGCTTTAAAAATCCATAAATTATCTGAATGACTGCTTTTATTGACTTTTCTTTATGTGTGGCTTATCTTCTTAAAGGCAGAGTTTCGTGTAGCTTAGGCTGTGTCAAACTCTATGTAACTGAGTGACTTTGAACTTTGGATCCTCCTGTCTTTGGCATGCTGGAACAAGCATGCATCTCTACATAGTCGGTGCTAGATCAAACCTAGTGTTTCATGAATGCCAGGCAAGCACTCTATCAAATGAGTTATATCTCCAGCCTCTTTTATTGAATTTTCAAAAATAAATCCCAAATAAAGGAATTTCTTTGGGTTCTGAGAACTTCTGAAGGGAAGAGGTGGTTAACAGAAGTCTTTTAACTTCACAAAGCAGAACCTTAATATGTTCTCTTCATTTTATAATCATTGTTACATTCTATCATTGCCGTTATGTGTTCCTGACCTCACATACACAAGAATTTCCTGTACACAGGGTACTTATGTCATATTTCTATATAACTAAACGAAGCTTTTTTGATGTCTTTTGATGAAATTACTTTAACTTCTAGTTTTAAAAAACAAACTCCTAATTTGTTTAATTTTATTTTTCATGTGCAATGTTAAATTATGCACACATACAATATTTGGCAAAAATACCATAAACATTCATAATTTAAAGATTTTATTTACATTACTAAGATGTTTACTCAATGTATTTGTCTTTAGATTCAAAATTTTCTGATTATTTGGAATTCCTTAGAAGTTGTTTAGTAATTGCCTTGGCTTAAACATTTCAAGTTTTTGTTTGCTCTTTTCACATTAAGGTGATGTGGGGTTTTTTTGGTTTTGTTTTGTTTTTCAAGACAGGGTTTCTTTGGTAGCCTTAGCTGTCCTGGAACTAGCTTTGTAGGCCAGAGTGGCCTCGAACTCACAGAGACCTGCCTGCCTTGTCTCCCAAGTAGTGTGTCACTACTGCCTGACAAGATGATGTGTTTTTAAGTTCTGATTCAGAATGTAGACAATGAACAGACATGGTGATAATTAAAGAAACAAAAGGAGTCTTTTCTGTGCTAGGAGGTTTGCTGACTTAAATGTGAACATTTTCTTTTCTTTCTAAAGTATTATTTCATATCTACAATTAGTATTTCTCACTGAGGTGTCCTGAACCATTTTAGGGTGAGCAATACTTTTCCTGGGAATGGATTGGCAAGAAGAGTAGATGATTAACCGATAACTGTTCTGAAGGGCATGAAGAACAAGTTTATAGGATGAGTTGCAAATGTTAAGAGCTAAAATGTGATGACCACTGTTTATATGCTTGTAGTATCTTTGACCCACACACCTGGGTTTTGACATTTTGGATCAGGAACATCTACTCATTAAATTCAGTCCTGTCCAGTCTTTGGTACTTCATTTTCCTAGATTTATACATTCCATGTGGGATGCTTTCATGGAAGCACACGTCAGGATACCCATCATTTCAGTAGTGTTTATTATTGTCATTATGAACTCAAAATTATTATTAATATAGAAACAATAATTATATCAATAAGTGCTGCAGGCTATCTGAGGTTAAAGTAGTAATAGTAGTCTTCCATGCCTGCCCCTGTGTTTGGTTATTGTTTGAACTTTGGACTTAGTGATGCATACTGATAGAGGTATTCTATTGCAAAGAAGTGTTGCAGGACTGTGATGTCATGAAAGAGACACATGGATAAGGATGAAAAGCGAAGTTTAAGCTGGTTATAAATTTTTGTATCAAGTTTTTTATGGAACCAGTAGATATACATTGTTTAAGGGAATACTTATGTGGAATGTCTTCTATTAAGAATTTTTTGAGGGTCCTAAGAAGTGCTTTGTATTATTCTTTATTATTATTATTATTATTATTGATATTTATTGAGCTCTACATTTTTTTCTGCTCCCCTCCCTGCCTCTCCCCTTCCCCCTTCAACCCTCCTTTAAGGTCCCCATGCTCCCAATTTACTCAACAGATCTTGTCTCTTTCTACTTTCTACTTCCCATGTAGATTAGATTTATGTAAGTCTCTCTTAGTGTCCTCATTGTTGTCTAAATTCTCTGGGATTGTGGTTTGTAGGCTGGCTTTCTTTGCTTTATGTTTTAAAACCACCTATGAGTGAGTACATGTGATAATTGTCTTTCTGTGTGTGGGTTTTACCTCACTCAAAATGATGTTTTCTAGCTCCATCCATTTTCCTGCAAAATTCGAGATGTTATTATTTTTTCTGCTGTGTAGTACTCCATTGTGTAAATGTACCACATTTTCCTTATCCATTCTTCAGTCGAGGGGCACTTAGGATGTTTACAGGTTCTGGCTATGACAAAGCTGCTATGAACATAGTTGAGTACATGTCCTTGTAGCACAATTGAGCATCCTTTGGAAATATACCCAAAAGTGGTATTACTGGATCTTGAGGAAGGTTGTTTCCTAATTTTCTGAGAAATCACTACACTGATATCCAAAGGGGTGTACCAGCTTACATTCCCACCAGCAATGCAGAAGTGTTCCCTTTATCCCCACAACCTCTCCAGCATAAGTTGTCATCAGTGTTTTT
>NW_026068008.1:916585-965790 GCF_014885135.2 Alexandromys fortis
TATTGTAGGTCTGTAGTAGAGTTTGAAGTCAGGGATTGTGATGCCTCCAGAAGTTTTTTTTTTTTTTATTGTACAGATTTGTTTTGGCATTCCTGGGTTTTTTGCTTTTCCAAATGAAATTTAGTACCGTTCTTTCAAGGTCTTTGAAGAATTTTGCTGGGATTTTGATGGGCATTGTGTTGAATGATGTATTATTGTTATGCTCTAACTATTGTGTTATAGGAGCAAGTTATTGTGCCAACAAAGTTTTTTGTATTATTATAGCTATTTAGTTATGTGGGTGTTGCAAACTCTAGGTGTTAACAAACTTACCACTCCTTAATGCTTATCTCTTAAGGTCATCCCAATGCCTCAGTGAAACAAACTGCTTAGATAGACTACTGCTGTTAGGGATGCTTTTTACAGCCGTATGGGATGTATTTCACAAGTTTTATCTTTTTATTTAAAGGTTCTTAGCAGGAACACTAATCTGAGGCTAGGAACTAATTTTATCTAAAGTTATTCTGTATCTCTACTGTAGTTACACAACTAGGCACTCAATGAAGGTGTGCAGCCTTATCTCTTTCCTTATGAGCTAGATGACTTGCATTTGGACTATATTAATATCAGGCTAATGTGGACAATCAGTGCCTTGTTGTGGTGTTGGTGTTAAAATACCCTGTATTTCCTGCCTTCTAACACTTCTCAGACTCCAGGCTGCTGAATCAGGGTACTGTTTTTTTATTCAGGAAAATTCCATTGGTGTTTGTATCTAGTGAGAAACAGTAGTGTTCTACACAGGAGCATATTTATGTTATTGTTTTGTTTTTCATGCAACTTCACAAGTGATCAACTGGAGTTGTTTTCTCTGGAAATTTGTGAATGATTTCCAAGTGATTTGATGTATATATTACCATAATTATATATCAAATCTCTCTGTTATTAACAAAAGACTATAAAATTTCAATCACATTTTCATATAAGAAAATACTGTTCTTGATAAAAGTTTAATGCAATACCTTTTCTCTCTTCTTTCACAATAAAATTAGTGATGTATATTACTGTGTGATGTTTTCTCACATTTTGATCTCTGTTTGAGGTTGGGATGTCTTCAGTATCCCTTGTAGCCTGTGTATGTTCTTCACGATGATCCCTTCATAACATACTTTTTAAAACTCGGTGTCTTAAATGTGTATGTGCATACATATGTATGTATGTTCTTTTTTTGAATCATTTACAAGTTGCAGAACACCTTAGTAACACGAAAAACATCACTGCCTATTTTCTAATGACAGGAACTCTCTAACAATACAGAATTGATGAAGTGCTGTTGGCTAGTCTGTACATCTCATTATAGCAAGCTTCTCACTAATGTGTGTTAGAGCAAAAGAAATTATTGAGGATTCAAAGTATGGGCATGAACTATATTTAGTTTGTTTTCATGCCTCTTGTTTCTCTTAATTGAACACTTCCTTAACCCTTCTCTGTTTTTATGATATTGGCATTCTGAAAGGATATACATTGTTTTGTGATATACTCTTTTACTTCAGGACTTGCTGATGTTTCCTTCTTTCCTACCTCCTTCCCTTCCTTCCTCTCTCCCTCTCTTCCTTTCTTATTTTTATCCCCCACAAGATAGAGTTTCTCTGTGTAGCCCTGGCTGTCTTGGACCTCCTGCCTTCCAAGTGCTGGACTTAAAGGCGTGCACCACGACTACTCAGCATGTTTTCTTAAACTTGCATTGGGGTTGCACTGTTCTGACAAGACTGACAGTGGTGATGCTTTGTTCTAATCTATTATATAAATATCTATCTCTATGAGTGTTTATTATGCTAAGCACTGGACTAACTAGGGCTGAGTGGTGCTAGGCAAGTGCTCCATGATGGAACGACATCCTCGTTTACAGTCTGTCACATTCCTAGTGACATGAACTTCCCACTACCCTCTAGCTTGTTTATTTTAGGTTCATCAAAGTATAAGTGATGCACAGTGAGTGTACTCACACACCTTAGGCTTTCGTATAACTGATGAGTAAAGTTAATGGTCTTAGACTGTGGACTTAACAGATTTAGTTAGAACAACCAGAGCCTTATACAGTCTCAGGTCTTGTGCTAGCTTTCTGTTTGTTTGTTTTGGTGAACAGAGTCAATGTAGATTGAACATAGTGACTGTGTAAGTGTGTGTGTGTGTATGTGTGTGTGTGCATGCACAAAATGCTTAGAGATTGTGCCTGGTGGCACAGATCCGTAATCCTAGGTACTCATTAGGCCAAAACAGGAAGATCACAAGCTTAGTGCCTGACTGGGCAACTTAGTGAGAACCTGTCTCAAAATAAAATGTAAAAAAATAGCTATGAACACTTGTCTAGCATGTATGAGATACTTGGTTCTACCCCAATACAGACTGAAAGATGTCTGGGGAAAACTAATGCCAAAGAAAGACATAGAAAGTGTTAGAGTGGGATGTAGTTACAGTTTTTAGGTTTGGAGGTAGGTGGCTAGAGACTGGCCCTTGCTTGAGTTCACAGATTTGAAGGTTATAAAGTGGCCACACTGGTGGCTAGGGAGGAACAGTCTAGGTGATAACAAAGGCATATGGGTAATTCTTGTAGTGGGAAGTTGCCTGGTATGTTAGAGGAATAGTGAAAGCCACTAAGGAGTGGAAGGAGGAAGTGAGAACGAACCATTTGCTGTTTTAACAAAATGCTTGAGACTGGGCTGAATATAAAGAACAAATCTATTTCTTATAGTTCTGGAGAGTGGGAAATACAGTATGCAAACCACAGCATGTGTGGAGAAAAACAGTAGATTTCTGGATTCATCCCATTTCTTACTTGGTATCTCCTAGCAACCATCTAGGATCAGAACATACAATATTGGATTTCTGATATTCCCTGCCATCCGTTTTCTTTTTCATTGCAAGCTAGTGTTTCTCATCTGGTAGTTGAGAATAGACAGAAATCTTTAGTCACCTCCCCGCCTCCTTACAGCCTACATAATTTTCATTAGCAAGTAGAGTTGTTTCTTTAAAATTGATTCAACAGGCATATAGACAAAGATATCCCTGTAGCAATGAAAGCAATGAGTACATAGATCTTGGTCTCTAAGGCCATTTCCCCCTAAAACAGTGTTCATTAGAGAAAAAAAGTCATGCCAAGGTTGGTGCAGAGTAGCCACAAAATAACTCCAAAGCATCTCATGGTGTGGGAGTGTTGGGAAGTGCTGAAATGATGTTGGGAACATATCAAAAGGACATTGGGACCCAGTTTGAAGAGCTCCCACTAGCAATTCTGGAATAATTTGAATTCCCAAACATATATGGTAATGAATTTTAAATAGGAGTTCATGAGCCCTTGCTGATAATAGATAAATGAGTTAGAGAGAAAACAGCACTCTTACAATAGGATGCTGAAGGCTATAGTGGCATTTCACTTGTATTTTAATAAATAAAGCTTGCCTGAAGATCAGAGAGTAAAACAGTCCCACTGGTCAGCCTGACAGACCAGGCAGTGGTAACACACACCTTTAATCCCAGTAGTCACACTAGTTGCCATAGAAACCAGATAGTGCATGCCTTTAATCTGAGCCCTGGAGAGGATTATAAAACAGGAGGAGACAGCTCTCAGGCACAGTTTCATTCTGAGATTCCTGGATGCAGGATTGCCATTTTCGGACTGAGGTCAAGGTAAGAACCAGTAACTGGCTGCTTTGCTTTTCTAATCTTCAGGTTGAACCCCAATTTCTCTGAGTTTTTATTAATTGTGCTTCATAGGGCTGCTGGAAAATGGAGTTCGTCCATTTGCAATCACCATAGTTAAGATCTCACCATAGTGAAGATCAAATCAGGCAAGAATTCTTAATAAATTCTAAATCAATGAAAAAAATTTTGATTAGGAGGAAGTTAGGTGACTTGAAAATATATTCCCTGGCTTGCTTATTAGTGGTATGGGTCAGATGGGAATAACAGTGACAGTACAGAGAAGTTAGATCTCAGGACTATGTGACTAACAAGCAGCACCAGAGGAGGACAGACAGGTAAACCTCCAGCATCTCTAAGTATGATGCCCTGAGAGGACCTCTGCACCACCTATGTATCAAAGAGGGTGAAGAACCCAACTCTAACCTTGAGTAAACATGAACCAAAAGTCAAACTGGGAGGAGGGATGTTATTTTTCAAAATGTCAATGTTCTAAGTTTACTAAAAATGTTCCAGATTAAAGCTAACTAAAGCGATTGACTGTTAAATGAAATGTGTGATCTTAGAGTGGATCCTGAACTGAAGAGGCATAAAATGATAGGACCTTATTTGTCAACTGATAAACTAGTGTACAAATAATAGCTATGATAAAAGTACAGTATTGTATTATACTTACCAGGCTTCTAACTCTACAATAATGAAGAAAATAATCACATTTTAGGGGTATAATAAAGTAGGGAAAAAAGAACCATGATGTAATGTAGACTCAATGGTTCAGACAAATTTTATGCAAACACATTTGTATACCTACACACATCTGTTGTGTATGCTTCATAGGTGAGTTGTTGGTAGCAGGCAGCAGGTAAAGTATGCAAAGCTACTTCTAGGACTATATCATTTTGTTGATTTAAAAAAATAAATTGAAATTATTAAGGTAGAATTAAAAGTCAGATGATAGTGCATGCCTGTCCTAGGACTTAGCAGGCAAAGATAAACAGGATCATGAATTACAGGTAGCCCAGGTTACATAGCAAGACCTTGTCCCAAACAAACAAAACTCAAAACAAAAACCATCCCTCCTTCCTCACTTTGCCAAGGAACAGTTATGTCTCACTTAGGTCACTCAGTAATCTTCCATCATGCATTGTAATAATTTCTTAATATATTGCCAAATAAATCTCTTAATATATGAGGTAGATGATGTCATTGTTCTTGTGGCTGACCATTTATCTAGATATGCAAGGTTCCTCTGATCCATTTCAGCCTCTGTGATATTATCCCTCTGTGTGTATATGTGTACACACGCACGCACACACACACACATATGTTTTTGTTGATTTTGGTATACTTTGCTGTAGGATGATATAGACAGTCTGCCCAGTGTGCTGACAGGGATATCTAGCTGTCAGGGATTTGTCTCTTAGCCAGGTTATTGTCCCAGAGAGCTGTCTACCATTTAATTGTCTCAAGAGCAGGTTCCAGAGGTATGGAAGCCTACCTTCTAGGTTCTGAAGCAGAGTGGTGCTGTTGACTGCTGTCATGCCCTTGGTTCTAACCTCTTATGTGCTGCTTTCCCTATTTCCCTGTTTTTGTAGGGTAGTTTCATCAAGGGGCAAAGGAAAACAAGTGTGCTCATTCCACCAATCCAGTTGGCTCTCTCAATAGAAATGTAGGATTTTTAACTAAGAAGATGAGTGCTTAGTCCTCACAATAGTGGGAAATGAATGGGAACCGAGACCTTTGCTCCAAGAAGTCATAACTATCAATTGAAAAGATTATTCAAATCAGTTTTTGGTCATTATCTGCATGTGGCTATTGTGCACTTAAATGTGGCTTGTTTGAATTAAGAAGTTGTCAAAGTAAAATATGTATCTTTAAATGTCATAGTGTAAGAAAACTAAAGTTTTGAAGACTACAGAAAGAATGTACACTATTCCATTAAGAATCTTTTAAATACTATTAAAATGATATTTTGAGTATATTTTATTAAAATATATTAAAAATAATTTGATATTTTTTTATTCTTAAAATTTAGCTACTTGAAATCTAAACTTATTAATTCATGTATGGCTAGCCTCATGGTTCTTTTGACTAGCACGTTAAAAAGGCCAATCACTGAGGCAAGTGTGTCTGTCAGTAATGGTTTTGGACCCTAAAAATTCATGAAGAATGCCCTCTGTGTCAAAACACTTCCGTGGTATCCCACTTATGATCATTTTGAAGGTTTTACTCCTGTTAACTTTAAGTTTATAAACTTGAATGTGCCAGTTTATTCACCTACATTTTTTCCCTTTGAGTGCTAGAGTGTTATTTCAATTCTGAATAGAACCAGAGTTTCCTAATTTGTACTTTTCTATTTGAGACGAGTACTGTAACTTATTTGGATCCAAATATTTTTGTCCTGTGAATTATTTCAGAGGCTAGAAATGGCCTGGGGATGCTACCCTTTTGCAGATAGAGGCATTTCTATTGCCTGCAGGTGTGAATAGCTTACTAACTGGAACAGACATAGAGGCTGCTGCCTTCAGACTGCCCAGTAAGTAGCATTCATGATTATTGAATAGTACTAGATCAAAATCTAGTTGATAACATTGCCTCCCTAGAGCTACCATGACTTTTTACCTCCCTACCAAGATGGCCATCAGGTTTGATTTCCTTTTTAATTTTATGAAGAATGTTTTAAATTGGAACCTATTGGATCACTCTCCTTCAGAAACGTTAATGTGGTCTGTATATAATTAAGCCATCCACCTTCATGCTGATTAACAACGTGCAGAATAGGAATGTGTGGTGAAAGCGCTATTCTTCAGCCCGAGGCTGAGGAAATTATAGCCCTTTGCATACTCATCTTTCATCAGAATGCTGAGAGGCATAACTTTCTTACTTTTCAGTTCCATTCCTTTCCCTAACTATGTGCTTAGGAAGACGGCTTCCTCGTAGGCTGAAGAATTATGTAAAATTTTTTGAAAAGCCAAAGGATCTCAGACTAGGTAGTAAGATTTTATCTCCCACAGGTGAATTTTCTAGATCAAATCTATTCCAAAAAGAACTCTTTCAACTAGTTAGCAAATTACCTTAAATTATAAAAATATTCCCCTTCTATAAATGTAAAAAAATGTAGCTTCTTGCTATCCCTCCTCTCTGTAGCCTCTTGCTATCACTCTTCCCTGTAGCCTCTTGCTGTAGCCTCTTTTGGTCTTGTTTTATTGTATTATTTCCAGTTCTGCTTAAGTTTTGATTCCACTAATATACTACAGTTTTTTTCAGTTTCCTTATGAAACATTTGTTATACTTCTAATTTTGTATTTCAGTTATTTTTGAAGAAGGTCTTTATCCTTATCCTAGGGGCTAATGATACTCTGCAGTGAGTGGTTGTGTATGGAAGGTATGGGAAGCAGTCACATGGCTAAGGTGTTAATCATATTTTCTTTTCATTTACAGTTACCTTTCTTATTGCCACACTGTTCAAGCTTGGAGCCTTGCCCAGTCTTGGCTGGAAATGGGCCTTGTCTCAATGGCAGTGTTTTCTCATGAATCTCAGCCTTCTCTCCTGTGACTTAGTGGATGTAGAGTGTCTTCTTTGCTGCTTATGTTCTGGAAATGTGTTAGAATTCTTAGTTGATTTAAGTTCTTTCTTTAAGCCATGTCTTTTCTATGAAGATTTGGAAAGGAAAGAAGAAATGAAACTCAGTTTACTCCTGAACCTGAAGATCGAGAGGTGATATTTGGTGTTCAGCCATCTTATATAGATGAGGCTGGCCTTGAACTCAGAGATTCAACTGTCTCTGCCTCCCAAGTGCTGGAATTATTTATTTATTTATTTATTTATTTATTTATTTATTTATTTATTTATATTTTTGAGACCTCACTATGTAGTCTTGGCTTTCCTGAGTTTCATTATGTAGACCAGGCTGAATTTTTGCTCTCAGAGGACTGCCTATCTCTGCCTCCGAATGCTGAGATTAAAGACATGCACCACTGTATCTGGCTTAGGTGGGGCATATTATTCTTGCTCTACACATCCGGACACTGGGGCTTGAACAATGAAGGATTCAGTTGTGAAACTGAGACAGACATCCAGGCCCAGGTCTTTTCATTTTAGTTCAGATTGGTCCCCAATACCTTTATACTGTGTTGATCGGGTCCAGGAATTCCACTGTCCTGGTTCTTATTCTCTAACATCTTAAAACTGTGTCTATAGCTTTTCTATGGTTAGTAGTTTAGTTTTTATTTCCCACCATCTTTTCTTTATTCTCTAATTTTATTATTATTTCTATTGTAGATTATTTTATAATACAAGTCATAAAATATATATAGTCAGGACATATACTGTGTATATATATATGTGGCTATATATAGTCATGATATTTTTTCATTGAGCTTTTTTCTTTTAAATCAGTTTCATATCTTTATCCTGTATCCTAATTTAATGTTTTTATTTTTTAGAATGCTAGGTGATTGAGCTTTTCTGACTAATTTTGGAGAAACCTGGGCTTTCAGTGTGTTTTCATTAGGCGTGTGCAGTTTTTTGTTTGTTTGCTTTTTGACAATCTTGTCATGAAGTCCAGGCTGACCCCACAAGTGCATGCACCACTATGGATCACCCTGAAGCATTTTTTAAGATCTGGCCATTCATGTTGCCCAGATTGGCCTCAGACACTATGTAACTCAGGTTGGCATTATAACTCCTGATCTTGGGCTGGAAAGATGGCTCAGTGGTTAAGAGCACTGATCACTCTTCCTAAGACCCTGAGTTTAATTCCCAGCACTCACATGGCAGCTTACAAATGTCTGATGCTGTTGTCTTACAAATGTCTGTCTGGTGTGTAGATACACAGACAGACAAAGTATCCATATACATAAAATACATAAATCAGTAAATCTTGAAACAGAACAACATAACTTCAGATCTTTTTGCCTCTACCTCCCATGTCCTGGGATTACAGGTGTGCATCATCGTGGTTACCTGTGTAATTCTTTGGATCCATACTTTTTGCTTACTTCCCATTCTTGGTCTTTGTTGCTAAAGTCAGATACAAAATTAGGATTAAGAATTGTTCTGTGTTGTCTTCTGTGTTCATATTACTACTTTTTTTAAAAGTAGTTTTGATTCATAGAGGCCACATGTAGATAACTCGATTAAGCAAGTGTGGTTAGTTTCTTTTCCTTCCTCTCCTTTTCCGTTTATTTTTGGTGCTGAAATCAGACTCAGAGCTTCCTTATACAAAGCACATGCTGCACCATACAACTGCATGGGCTTGACTTGTGTCTTCAAAGTGTGTGAGGTATACAGTTTGGATACAGTTGATGTTGACATGTATTTGTTGTTTACTTGTCATGTTTACTAGATAAACATCAGACTGCTACAAAATCTTTATTGAATATGTATGTCTTATATTCCTGCACTATTCAAAGCTCTGTTTTCCTAGAAATCCTGGAGGTGGACTCAAAGCTATGATGTGTGTGAAGAGGCCTTGAGCTGTCTTTTGGGGAAGGAACTCATATTCACACACACAGAGTAATTTCATTGCGACTGTCTTTGAACACAGATTTGTTGTATTGTATAATCTCTAGGTTGCATCACAAGTAGTGTACTTTGTGCATGGCATTTCCCAGAACTGTGCAAAATGACCATTGTTTAAGAATTTACAAAATATCATTTAATGGAATCATTTAAGTTTGGGAATGTTTGTTCAGCTTTGATTCCAATTTAGTAAAATCTTAGTTTTACTTGTTCTACAAAATAAAAAAATTGACAACAAAACACCATCTGCTTTACTACCCACTTGCCTCACAGAGGAGATGTAAAGATTGTTAGATTAAACATTATAGTGGAATTCCTAAGAGATAAGTTTTGATGAATAAAATTCCACCAGCCATAGATAATAACTATTACTAGAGTCTCTACTCGTGTACACAGCCACTTATAGTGATAGAGTTAGAGCTTTGTATGTTAGTTGTGCTTGGTGCTTTGAGGTCAGAGTTCATTTTTTCTCCCTTTAATCCATATATCCATAATATTGCAAATGTTCTAGAATTTATTTTTTACAAAGAAAGATTTTATTATTTATCCTATGGCATTTACTACTCATGCATTTATGTACTTTTTATTTTTAATCTTATTTTCTGATATAATTACAAATCTAAAACTAATCTTATTTATTTGTTTGTTTGTTTATTGTGCAGTAGTGTTTTGCCTGCATGTATGTCTGAGTGAGGGTGTCTGATCCCCTGGAAAATTGGAGAGTGAGCTGCCATGTGGGTGTAGGTAACTGAACCTGGGTTTTCTGGAAGAGCAACCAGTCCTTTCAACTGCTGATCTATCTCTTCAGCCCCCTAAAACAATCTTTTAGTTAGAAATTTTTTCAAGGTGATATTTCATATTGTTTTTAAGGTTTCCTGACTTTAGATGTATTAGAGTGACTGTGGAAGCAGGAATGATAGAAGTGCTGGTGTCTCTAATTGTAAGAGAAGATGTATGGTACGTGGGTACGTGAATGGATGTTGGTACATCTGTGCCCACCTCAGCATCTGCGGTTTTTTGTGTATACACTGTTATATCTTTACTGTTTTCTTAAGTTTATTTTATATTGAAATTATTATTTTTTTGTTTGTTTTTTGAAACAGAGTTTCTCTGTATAGCCCTGGCTGTCCTAGAACTCTCTGTAGACCAGGCTGGCCTCAAACTCACAGAGATTCACCTGCTTCTGCTTCCCAAGTGCTGGGAGTAAAGATGTGCGCACCACCACCCAGCCTAGATTGGAACTCTTAATATGAAATTTTAAAATATGATATCGAGGAAGGTTACAAGATTAAAGACTTTTCTGAGCTTTATTTATGATAAATACTAAGCTGTTCTGGCACTTTAGCCGTTTATTTCCACAAGGTCTCTTTATGTATTTCAGCCTAGCCTTGAGTTCGCGATGTTCCTGCCTTAGTCTCCTGTGTTTGTATTTCATATGTGAGTTATATTTCATATTCTTAGAGGAATTTCTACAGATTTCTGGAAAATGGATTTTGAAAAAAATTGATTTCTTATTATTATCTCAATTGCTTGCAATGCTGATGCTTGCATTTATACTTTGGTGCAAAATAGATATCTGTACACAGGCTGACATGAGGGCCTTACTGTGTAAAATAATTATCTGTACACAGGCTTACATGAGGCCCTTACTGTGGGGTTGAAATAAACATTGTCAACAGGGCAAAAGGGAGGAAGGAAGGGGAATGGAGAAAACTGTAAAGCTCAATAAAAACAAACAAAAAAAGAGAAATAAGCATTGTCAAGTGATTGAGAAGGCAGCTGGCCACAGTGGTCAGCAGCCTGAGCTACAGTGTAGTCTCAGGATGTTCTACTCCAAGTGCAGAACTGGATCTCCAAAGTCCCTGGTGTCCTGATGTGTTGCTGGTGTTCCTGCACCCTGCTTGTTTGCTTATTATGTTAAGGTGAATGTGGGAGTAGGGAATGTCTCCAGACATTCTGCTGTGCTTCTTTCAGTGCTCTTTTCCACTTTGAAATAAACTTATTAGGGGATTATTATTATTAATATTTAGTGTTTTTGAGACAGGGTCTTTCTGTGTAGCCCTGGGTGGCCTGGAACTCCTGGTATAGATCAGGCTGACCTTGAACTGACAAAGATCTGCCTGCCTCTGCCTCCCAAGTGCTGGGATTAAAGGCTGGCTAGTTAGGTGATTATTGAAAGGAGTTTTAAGTCTCCAAGATGCTTCTGTTTCTTATCTCACTTATTGATTACCTCATTTGAAAATTAATTTAAAATAATAGCCAATCTTTTTTCTGTTTCTTTCCCCTGTGAAAAGCTTAAGAGAAAGAATTTATAACTTTCCTCTTTCCCTTTACTAAACTTGTAGCATCTGTAGTAGAAAAAGTATAGTAGGACTTATTGGCACCACGGTGCAGAGCATCGAAGAATTCCATATTGTGACAACACATCAAAATAAATTGCTGTCAACAGACCAAAACACCAAGTGCTGTGATTCTGCCTGACGTGTGAAGATTCAGACAGGCTGTCTTGACAAGCTGTGGTGGAGCACCTGCATTTGACAGAAGACAGTGATATAAATCTGATCTGCTTGATATGAGACACCTAGGTACGGTTAATGCCGGCGACAGTCTGCATCAAATTACCAAAACAGGCACTTGGCTTACTTTGCCTCTATTTTGTGCTATTATTTTTTTGAGGGGGGGACATTTTTAGAATTACCTGATTTCTTCTATCTATATATTTAGTTTGGTTTTGTTATACAACTGTGAATAATGACCAAAAAACTGAACAAATTGAGGTTTAGTTCAGTCTTTTTTTTTTTAGTAGTATTGCAAAAAAGACTACAACCACAGTTGCTCCAAGGAAGAACACTCAATGAAATTTTATTTTATACTAATCCATAAAAGTAATCATAGTTGAAATTGTACTAATTTTTTTAACTTACAGAGAAAATATTGAAAATAGTGGGTTAAAAGTCACGAGTTACTATAAATCTCACAAGCTGCATTTGACTTTAAAGCCTTCTGAAGAGGTAAAAATCATTGAATAGGTGGTTAATTTTTACCTTTCATTACCAATAAATGATAACTTTTTATAGTGCCACAATATATCACAGCTCATTTAAGAATGTGTAAAACATGCAGCTCTGGAGTTTAATTATAGAACTTCCTGCTGTCTCCTCTGTCTCAGTGCTTTCTGCAGCTGCAGACGCTGGGTGCTGCAGTCTGACAGTGGCTTGCTATTCAGAGCTACATAGTTACACATTTCAAATGTGTTTTTCTAACTACTGCTTAAAGCTTCAGAGCTGGGAGCACAGAATCTATACAAGGTTTGAGGTATAGCATTAATAATTAGGACAGTTTGTAAAAATGGAAATGAAGGCAAGGTGGTGGTAATTGTGTATTTTTCTTATCAGCCTGTGTTTTTTTAAGTTTGTTCTTTATGTTAAGAATTGTCTGTGTTCAAATAAAGAAATATTTTTAGTTTCTCCTGGTATCAAAATGCTCCTGTTTTTATTTAATTTACTGTTACTTCATTTGAAGATTAATTTCAAAGTATAGCCAATTGTTGCTCTGGTGTTTTTCCCTTGTGAAGAACATTAGAGAAAGAATTCAAGGATTCTTTAGAGTTGAGAAATTTTTTAAAATCACTTTGTCAACTGTATAATTTTTAAAAGTGTAATTTTTTTAAAAGTTACCATTCTCTCTTGACTGTATTGTTATTTTATCCCTTAAAGGCTGCTAATGAGAAATAGAGCCTCATTATGATTTTAAGGATGAGAGAGGAAGGCTTTTAATTAATGATATGTAAATGGTCTTGAATTGATTATGTTAGAATATCAAGAGAGATGGGTAGAAGCTGTGGTGTAATATATTTTAATTAAGAATTAATTAAAAATGATGGCAATTTCATAAAGCCTCACAGAAAATAGTGGAATTTACTTTCTGTCAGGAGTAAATTAGCCTATGATTAAATAAAGGGCTTGTGTTAATAGTGGAGTTATTTTTAAACTGCTATGAAGGGTTATGTAATTTTTCCTAAATAAGAAAAATTAAAATTTAATATTTAAAGGTGAATGTGGCAGAGAAAAACTCATTCTTTTCTGACTACATTCTATTATTCCCGTGTTACAGAGATTTTGGGTAAAAGTTTGACCTCAGCACACAGATACTTCTCTGTATCTTTGAGAGAAGAACTTTGTCCTGTTGCCCCAGTAGAGCTTTGACTAAGGAGCCTGAGCAAGTTGCCTTCACAGAGACAATCTTCCAGCTCTGTTGTACATGAGATCTGAAAAATTCTTTACTTGTTCTTGAAAGTTATTTTTAAGGAAGGTGCTTTCCAGCATCAAAAAAAATCTTACCTAGGTACTGATTTTCATTGTAAATAGCACTTTGGCTGGAAAGCGTGCCACCTCTTTAACACGTCCCACATTTCTCTGTGTTTCTTTAGCCTGATAGCGAGCACTTTCCCGAGTTTGCTGCATGTTTGGTCCATACTGACCACGTTGGTTTTATTTTTTAAATGTTTTTGAGAGAGTATCTTTTTATATAAACCTGGCTGCCCTGGTATAGACCAGGCTGGCCGTGAACTCACAGAGATCCATCTGCCTCTGCTGTCTGAGTGCTGGGATTAAAGGTGTATGTCATCATGCACACCACTTTTTTAAAAATATAAATAATTGGTTGTTTAGAGAAAGTTTAAAGGGAAGAGTACTTTTGGATTAAAATTGGATTATAATTTAACCATACTAGGATGGCTATAAAATCTAAGAACTATATACATCTTATTGATCTTTTCTCATTCTTTAATACGGAGACTCAGTTTAACCTTGTTTTTGATTATATTTGACTTTTCATTTAAAGTGCTGCCTAATAGTAGTATCATAGTCTCAATCCAAACTTGCACTTGGTACTATGAAGCACACTGTAGGTAGTAAATGTGTTGGGATTTTATGGGCCGTTCATCTCAGCTGTATGTGGGATAGTATCTAAGATCATCCAGACTGGTCTCAAACTCCTGATCTTCCTGCCGTCACTTCCCATGTACTGGCCTTACAGGCATGCTTGGCTGGGGTTTAATTTAGGATGTACTTGTTTGTTGTGTATTTCTGTTGGTACTTTACCATTCATGACTTCTCCACTACCTATCTTAGCCCAACTAGCAAGTGTTCCTCTTGCATGTGGTGCTCTGTGGTGTTTGAACTCAGAAATACAGCGTTGGGAAGAATAGAAATAAATATTATTTTGTTATAGCAGCAAAATGACAAACATTGCTGCTGATTATAAATATTTTTAAAGTTTATTGCAGTCACCAAGCTTTAAAATATCACTAAGGAGTTGTCCCAGGCAGATGGTGAAACCTTTGTCGATGCTCTCACTCCTGTAGATGCTATGCTGAGAACAGGTTCAGTATGATTATGTTTTCTCTCCATCGGGACATTGCCATAGTAACAGCATCTTTTGCTTTCATATGAATGCTAGAACAAAAATAATTTTAGAAATATTTCACATGAACCTTTAAAAGGAGAGATTCCATTTTCTTCAGGTGGATAGTGTTAATGTCTTTTGTGCTAAGTTGAGCAAGAAGTTGACATGTAAGGTTTTTTTCTGAGTCTGTTTAAAAGCCAGATAACCTTGCAGTACCTCAGTGAACATTCTGTGGCTACCTGCTTGGGTATAGTGTCTTTAAAAAATTCTTTTAGGATCCAAAGGGGTTCAATATGTTTTTATTTTGATGTTTAGAATCTGCAAAATAATGGTGACAAGAACAGTTGTTCCAAGATGGAGTGTTGAAAAGACTGATAGTAACTTTATTAGAGACAAGTAGGCCAATGGATTTCGATGAGACAAAAGAAAACCAAAGCAGGGAATTAAGCAAGTGTGGAAGAGGTATGGGGCACCAGTGTGAAAACTGTAACACAGTCTTCCTTGTTGTGGTACCTGTTAATCTGTGAGGTATGCTGGATTCGGGGCTCTGTTGTTCCACCATGCTTCATCGATTCTGATTTCAGAGGCAGTTTGTCTCTGTAAGACAGAGAGCAGCTATTATAATGAAATGGTGTGCTCGGAGCACTTGGTTCTTGATACTGTTTTCCTAATGCAAAGCTAAGAGAACTCTGGAAGTCTTGGCTGTATTTAAGTCTACTCCCAGATCTTCTCAGTTTGTGAAGAAGTTCACAGATCTTTCTTGGTAATATTAGGATCTATTATACTAGAATCCCATATGCTAGATTCAGTTTGACTAATGATTTTTGTCTCTCCCCCATCTCATTTAATACTTACTACAAAATGGAAATCCCCCCAAGTGCCTGGTTTCAGCATTGCTTCTGGTGACCCTGTCGCAGTTATGTAACAACAACGGTGACTCTCATTGTCTGAGCCTGTTGTTGGCCTGGTGAAAAGTACAGTGATCAGTCCTTCAATTCTCCCTATCAGTCGGTGATTCAGGTTGCTGATCCTCAAACTTGTTTTTAATCAACTTCCATTGGGTTATTAAAGATTACTGAGAATCCCAGAGAGCCTTTGTGAGCACTGACTGTATCTTTTGGTGTTTGACAAGTTAATTCTAAAGCAATAGTAGGAAAACAATTGCATGTTGGTATAAATAATATTTAAAAATGGAAAACAGTCTTTTCCAAAATAAAAATTTAGTTAGACGAATGTGTTGAAATAGAAGCGGCGGCAGGGCTGCGTCCCCGGCACCCGGCCGCCCGCATGGCTAGCTTATGCCCAGAAATAATTACACGGAAACTGTATTCTTTCAAACACTGCCTGGCCCGGCTAGTTCCAGTTTCTTATTGGCTAGCTCTTACATATTGTTCTAACCCATTTCTAATATTCTGTGTAGCCCACAAGCTGGCTTACCAGGGAGGATCTTAACCTGTGTCTGTCTGGAGCGGGAGCATCATGGTGACTTCTCTACTAAGCTTCCTTTTCCCAGAATTCTCTTCTGTCTACTCCGCCTACCTAATTTTCTGTCCTATGAGGGCCGAGGCAGTTTCTTTATTATTACAAGACCCACCTCCATCATTTCCCCTTTTTCTGTTTAAACAAAAAAGAAATGCTTTAACTTTAACATAGTAAAATTACATATAACAAAACAGTTATCAATTAAGAATTACAGTTACAATATTTATATCTATTTTATCTTTTATCATAACAAAGGAAAACTATAACTATCTATTAATTTTTAACTCCATCAAAGACTCCAGAAGGATATAATATTACCTATCAAACAAGAAATAAGAAAACTCTAGAAATGACAGAGACATCTCGCCGCCTGGACAGTCACCCAAAGTTCCTCTGTACCGTTGGGGCATCCATCTTTGTTTTTTTTTTTTTTTTTTGTAAATCTCTTTAATGTCGGGCTTCCATAGCTTGGTTCTTATATCTGTCTACATCTTGTTCTATTATGATATTATTGTTTGTATTGTTTCCTACCATGTTCATTGTATACATGAGCAATTGAGAGAAGAAAAAGCAACCTGAATCTTCAAAATATTATGAAATACACCCCAGGTTGACCTTGCAGAGCCTGAGTGGCCTTCAGGAGGTACCCTCAGGAGGTGGGCACCAAGAGACCCTTTACTGCACTGGTGCAGGAAGTGCTCTTGCATCACTTTTGCCCGCTCTTCTTCTGCTCTCAATGACAGCATTGGGGCATCACCCGTGACTGTGTTATCACCAAGTTTAGTGTAGCTTCCCTTAGTTTTGGCCTCTTATTTGGGGATTTTTCTAGAAGATCCTGGAAATGTGTTTAATTTTGCATTGGAAAACACTTTTTAAACGTTAGCGGTGGGTGTCAGTTTTCAGTCAGTTAAGTTCTTGCACAGTATCTTTGAAAGAGAGAGGCGAATAGCATTAATATTAGCTCATTTCCATAGTAAGAACTTTATTTTCAGGAGAAAACTGTTGGAATTGAATATCGTAGAGAGAATGCAGTGTAGTTAATTTACGGTTTTCATTGCTCAATTCCTTCACATATATAGGATTATTTATTTGTAAAAATATTTCTTATTTTAGAATGAAAATTTATTAAAGTGCATAGTACTGGACTGGTAAGATGACTCACTGTATAAAGGAATTAAGCCTGGTGCCCTTAGTTCAGTCCCCTGAATCATAGGAGATTGACTCCTATAAGCTGTCTACACACACACACACACACACACACACACACACACATACATACACACACACAAAGTAAATGTAAAGAAAAAATTAAAATGTGTAGTCACTGTAGCTTGCCTGGATTATTCACCAATTAATGTTGGGTCATTGGAGATTAGGGGAGTTTTTACATTGAAAATATATCTTAGGAATGCTGCAGATACATGTTAGTACTGTCAGCACTAAGTCCTTAGGCAATTCAGTTTCCCGTGTGAAGAAGATCTGACTAGAAGAGATTATTCTGTCCCTCAGAAATTATGAGCGCAATTCCAACCTAACAAAATTATACCGTGCACGAAAATGTATTTGAATGAGGTATTGATTGGTTACTCTGAAATGATATCATTGGGACACATGAAACTTTTTAATTTTTGATTGTGAAATATTTCAAATACAGTTATCCATACTCCTGTTAAATTTAATGAATATTGATATTTTGCTATCTCTGCTTTAAATACTTAGTTATAAGCTGGGACTGGTGGTCTAGATCTGCAATTTCAAGTATTTGGGAGTCTATGGCAGGTTTTGCAAGTTCAAAGCCTGGCTGGGAAACTTAGACCTCATTTCAAAATTAAAAATTAAAGAAAGAAAGGTCTATGATACCTTAGCAGTAGAGTGCTTGCTTGGCATTTTTAAGGCCATAGGCTCAATTTCTAATATTGTAAACAAAAAAACATCAAGAATGATAATAAAGACAAAAATAATAAGAAAGACCCAAATTGCATGTGGTAGAGGTATTCCTTCAGACCACTGGCTTTCTTACTCATAGGAATGAAATGAGTGCCTGTCCTATAGTTGGTATATAATATTTTCATGTGCACTTCAAGTGCTTTCATGCTGTACTTAAAGCATTTTAGCATTGATATAAAAAACATGTGTGAAACATGCACATTGAATGACTTTTTATAGCCTGTTCTTTGTACTTACTATTTCCCCAAGTGTATTCAGTTTGCTACCTGTGGGTTAATTTCATTTAACTGCTATATAGTATTCCACTGTGCAGATGGGCTTCATAGTCATTGTACTGTTAAGAATGTATAGTTTTTTCAGACCTTTTGCTATCATAAGTATAGTTGGGGTCGGGAGGTAGCTTGATTGGTAGACTGCTTGCCTAGAATATGCTGTAGCTCCAGTACTGCATAAAGTGAGCATGGTGGTGCACAGTGATAACCTCAGAACCCTGGAGATCGAGGGAGGATCAGAAGCACAAGATAATCCCTGACTACATAGCGAGTTCTAGACTGACTTGGGATACATGAGATTTTGACTTACAAACAAACATGGACTAGAGAGATGGGTTGGTGGCTAGAACCTGAGCATATACAAGGAGGCTCATAACCATTTATAACTCCAGTTTCAGGTGTCTGATACCCTCTTCTGACCTCTGCAGGCACCAGGTACACACATAGTGACATACATACATGTAAGCAAAACACTCATACACATGAAATCCAAACAAACCCCACAAACACTCCCAAAGAAACACAATTGTTAGTTTTTTTATAAGGACACAAGAGAAACTCAGTTGAGAAATGACTGCATAAGATTTTTCTGTAGGCAAGTGTGTGGGGGTATTTTCTTAATTGATGATTGATGTGGGTGGGCCCAGACCACTGTGGGTAGTGCCACCTCCAGGCGGGTGGCCCTGGGTTCTACAGAAGCAGGCTGAGAGTGGCACCAGGAATAAGGCAGTAAGAAGCACTCTTCTATGGCCTCTCCTGGAGTTCATGTCATTGGGTTCCTGCCCTGACTTCCTTCATAATGGACTATAACTGTGAGCTGAAATAAACTCTTTGGTCACAGTGTTTACTACAGCAGTAGAAACCTAACTAGAACAATATTCTTGGCAGTATAGGAGAATTTCTCTAAGACAGGAAACTAGAGATAGGTTGTAGAGTATAATATCCAACTTTTCTAGGTGTTCTCAGGTAGCTTTTCAGAGTGGTTGACATCACAATTGGTACTTAAGCTGTTTGGTATAAAACATTGTTTTGGAATTACGTGTTTTTCAAGAACCAGAAGCTTAATCCACCTCCTTTCCTATATCCTTATTGTAAACTCGACTTAGGCTCCTATATATCCTCAAGTGCTATAGTTGTCAATAGTTTCAAATTTTAAACTTTGCTGACTATAAATAACTTTTATTTTGTTTTAATATTTTCGTGGGGGAGTATTTTTGATGTTAGGGATTATTTGGGGTTTTTAACAAACTGACAAAATAGATACAAACGTAATTTTGTTAAATATGTTTATATTCACTGAGCAATGATTGTAGTTTTTGACCTTCTAAATGTATGTTGTGTGAGATGTGTCTTGCCTTCTGACATCAAGACATGACATCACCACTGCTCACTTGATAAACAGGAATTTAAAAAGTCCCTAAGTCAGTTTATGATTTTGTGTAAAAGTGGCTCAAATCTTGATTAGTATTAAGTTGTACTAGATCAGACACAGTGACTTTGCATTATAGAGAAACAACTTACACATAAGAGGAAGATATTGACTGCAAGGTTTTTTCCTTCAAGGTTAAAAGTTTTATGATATATTTAGAATATTCGATGTATTCAGCTTATTAGAAGGTAAAAGGAAACACAGAATTCTAAACATGCAGATGGATATGTTTGCCTGTATTTCTATTAACGTATTTTCAAACTTTTGATTGGAGGTGAAAATCAGAAAGGTAAGTCACCTTCTTTGTTCTAGGGTGAATAGAACACATGCTTCCCGCAGTCCCCTTGGCCAGTGAGAAATGCCTTCTATCAAAACCACATGGTGAGCATGCAGCTGTGGGTGATCCCTTGAGAACTGTGTTGATTGGAGCTGGGAGTTGGGCACTGAAAGAAGAGGGAGACAGACAGGTTGTTTTAAAGAATTCTCAGCAGGCCAAAAGCTTATGTTGGAGCTGTATTACAACATTTTTTATGTAAAAAACGTAGCTTTATCAATTTTAAAGGTTTAAGGTCTTTTATTGCACAGTTGTAATAATGTATTTTCACTTTAAACTTTGAGCACCGTTTTGCATTTCATTAGTCCTTGGGCCAGAAATTTCATTTATGCACATGCTTGTCGTTCTTCTTTTTCAGGGTTGTGTTCTGAAAATAGGTCGTTTCAGAATTCATTTAGTTCCTAGAGTCCATGCAGCTGGCAAACAGCTGTCAAGTGTGTAGACAGCAACAGGAGAGAAAGTAAATTTGATGATCTAACTTAAAATTACTTTGATAGGTGTGCCGTGTTGATGATTATTTTTAGGAATTCAAATTTGGGCGGTTAAGGCAATATTTACTTTTCTAGTTAAGGGCTGCTCATATTTTTGTACCTATTGAGGTTTTGGTGTAATTTGGGTAAAAGTCTTGTTATGACAGATGACCATACACTGAATTTTAGTACTGCATCCGTTCTCTCTGCAGTTTACCTTTGGAAGCCAAACAGTCGTTATGTTTAAAGCATGAGCTATACAGCAGAAATATTTGTATTATTTTGAGAGGAATACAGTAATAGTTAATGGGAGAATTACTGAGCCCTAGTTTGAGGAGTGGTGTGGTTCTGGCGCTGCTCTGTGGCAGTGGAGCCCCAGATGCCTGGCCAAGCATCTCTTACCGACATCTGGAACCAGCTGCAATACATCACTGTCAAAAGTGCTTTCTATACATATCTGCATTTACACATTAGTTACCCACGCAGCACTCATCAAAAAAGCTGAACAGTCTTGACATGGTGTCCCTTGTGGAACTGCAAAGGTGAACTGAAGTTGGGAGGCAGTGTCTCGCGTCACTGTCTGCTGAGTCTTACAACAAGAAGCCTGATTAAAAGTGAAAGGAAAAATTTATCAGTTGCCTCAGCTCTGTAGACTTCAGTGCAATTTTTACTTTTAAAAGGGATATTTTGTATAATGTAAAACATGAAATATAGCATGAACATATACCTGCTTTTGTTAAGAAACTAGAGAAATATGTCTGAACTTTAAGTTGAAAAGAGGCAGAAATTGCTTTGTATGTATGTTTATTAGATTTTTCTGTTATTTATTTATTTTTTCATATTTATTTTTATTGAAGTGCGGGTTGGACCCAGGGTTTTAGGCATCCTGGGCAAGCGCTCTGTTGGTCATCTGTATCCTTGGCTCTTCATTGTAAAAGCGAACTGAAGTTTAGAATTAACTATGAAGAATTATAGAGAAATGTTGATAATATTTGGGTAATGAAGTTTTAAAAATACATTTATTTATTTACTGTTTTTTTGAGACAGTGTTTCTCTGTGTAACAGCTTTGGCTGTCCTGGAACTCACTTTGTAGAACAGGCTGGTCTTGAACTCACCTGCCTCTGCCTCCTGAGTGCTGGAATTAAAGGCTTGCTCCATCACTGTCCACTCAACATTTTATGTTTTATATATGAATGTTTTGCCTGCACGTATGTGTACCACATGTATATCTAGTGTCTGTGGAGGTTAGAAAAGGGCTTTGGATCCCTGGGAACTGGAGTTACAGATAGCTGTGAGTTACCATGTGAGTGCTGGGAATTGAACCCATGCCCCTCACCTAGAGGAGCAGCCAGTACTCTAGCTCTGTGGTTAGTGAAGTTTAATTAAAAACAATGCAAAATTTCAAATGTGTGGCCCTCTTTGTGTTCATTGGGGTAGCAATGTTTGCACGTACTCACTTTCAAAGAGGTGAATGATAAGAAAGGAGTAGTTATTTATAGGTGGTTTGTATTTGCATATTAGTGGATTTCAAAACGAAACGTGTTTTGACAGAAAATAAACACAGTTTTTATACAAAGAACCATTCAGGCGCCTTTGCTATTCTTTTAAACTAACACTATTTAGTACTAATGATGATGTTTGCTGTGGTCCTTGTGTCCTAGACACTTTGTCTGCCCTATGTGTGTTGTCCCAGGCAGACTGAATAAATGGAAGGTTTCTTCCCTCATCTCCCAGAAAAAGATGTGCTTGACAAGGTCCGCCCTCTTGTCCAGATCCACTGCACTCAGCTTTCTGTCTAGAAAGCTGACTCTAGAGCTCACAGGGTTCTGTTTTCTTAACCAGTTTGTATGTTTAACCTTTTATTATAAAAGTTTTCTATACACAGAGCAGAGAATACTGTGACCTCCTTTTCACCACCCAGCTTTAAACACCTTCATTCTATATTTGCTTCATATCTTACATATAACTTTTTCTTTCCTGAATATTGTATCTGCTCTGAGCTGGGCGGTGGAGGCACATGCTTAAAGGCACTGGGGAGTCAGAGGCCAGCATGGTCTACTAAACGAGTTCTAGGATAGCCAGGACTGTTACACAAAGAAAGCCTGTCTCAGAAAACAAAAAACCAAACCAAACCAACCAACCAACAACAACTAAAAGACCTGCTCTGACACACCAAGTCATTTCATCCTTATATATGTAAGTCTGTATTACAAACAAGACATTCTTTTTTTTAATTAATTAATTTATTTATTAAAGATTTCTGTCTCTTCCCCACCGCCGCCTCCCCTTTCCCTCCCCCTCCCCCAATCAATTCCCCCTCCCTCGTCAGCCCAAAAAGCAATCAGGGTTCTCTGCCCTGTGGGAAGTCCAAGGACCACCCACCTCCATCCAGGTCTAGTAAGGTGAGCATCCACGAAACTGCCTAGGCTCCCACGAAACCAATAGGTCCAGTAGAATCAAAAACACGTTGCCATTGTTCTTGAGGTCTCAGTAGTCCTCCTTGTCCGCTATGTTCAGCGAGACCGGTTTTGACCCAGGCTTTTTCAGACCCAGGCCAGCTGGCCTTGGTGAGTTCCTGATAGAACATCCCCATTGTCTCAGTGTATGGGTGCACCCCTCGCGGTCCTGAGTTCCTTGCTTGTGCTCTCTCTCCTTCTGCTCCTGATTTGGACCTTGAGATTTCAGTCCGGTGCTCCAATGTGGGTCTCTGTCTCCTTTCATCGCCTGATGAAGATTAATATTCAGGAGGATGCCTATATGATTTTCTTTGGGTTCTCCTTCTAATTTAGCTTCTCTAAGAACCCGAATTATAGGTTCAATGTCCTTTATTTATGGCTAGAAACCAAATATTCTTTAAGACAGTTTTACTGCCACATCTTACCAAGTTAACAAAACTTCAGTTAGCAACACCTTCTTAATTTCTAATATGTGAAGCCTGTTTAGATTTGTTGATTGCCTAAAATATGAATTTTCTGGGGGAGTTATGAATTGTTTGAATCAGGTTCCAAGCAGGAGTACTGCTGTGTTTGGTTGGGATGACGGTTGAATGTCTCCTCATTTCTTCCCCTCTGTTTCTACATGCCACTAACAAACTCAGAATCACTATGCTATTGAGTGTACTGTACTCTGGATTTTGCTGATTATTTACCTGTTGTATTATTTTTTCTGAATCTGGATTAGATTTATTTTGCATCAAACCACCCTTGATTTTTTTTTTTTTTTGCCAAAACAATACTTAAGCAACCACTTTTTAGTACTAGTGATGATGTTTTCTGCGTAGTAAATTTGCTCCTCATTTTACCATCTGAGTTTTACCATACATGGATGGTCAGTACTTGAATTAAATGAATTTCTTAGGAGTTGAAAGATGGCAATTTCTAATTTTTTCCTGCTTTTATTAGCCAGAACTGTGTGTGTGTGTGTGTGTGTGTGTGTGTGCGTGTGTGTGTGTGTTTGTTTCCAGAAAGGGTTTCTCTATGTAAACAGTCCTGGCTATCTTGGAACTCACTTTGTAAACCAGGCTGGCCTTGAACTTACAGAGATCCACCTGCCTCTCCCTCCCCTAGTGCTGGGATTTAAGGCATGCACCACCACAGTCTTTAATGGTTAAGTTGATGGACTAGAACCTTTTTGTTTTTTAAAGATAAAATCTCACTGTGTGTCGATGGCTGGGTTGGAACTTACTGTTGACTTGGCTGTCCTTGAGCTCACAGAAATCAGATTGCCTCCTAAGTGCTGGGAATAAAGGTGTACACTTTCCTGCCAAAATGGCTAGAATTAAAAAAAAAATCTTATTACATATACGTAGGAACTGGAGCAATGGCTCAGTAGTTAAGAGCACTGGCTGCTTTTCCAGAGGTCCTGAGTTCAGTTTCCAGCCAACTATATGGTGGCTCACAATCATCTATAATGGGATCTGATACCCTATTTTGGCCTTCAGGTGTGCATACAGATAGAGCCACTCATAAACATAAAAAATAAATCTTTTAAAAGTTAAAAGAATTCCATGTATGTCTAGAGTATACTTTGATCATATCCAGCATTCACTCCCTGCCTTTGACTTCTTCTGTTATCAGAACTCTGACCTTATTCCATTCACTAGGACTGTTTGGTTATGCTGAAATACAGTTCATCAGTATAGAATGTGTAACTCTTTGCCTTTAATTATCAATTTCCAGAGTGATGAAGCGGGGCCTCAGTAGTCTCCAGTGATGCACATAATGGTTAATTTGTTTCCTGTTTTTCTTTTGTGTTTGATTGAAGCCTTTCTTTGAGAGAGAGAGAGAGAGAGAGAGAGAGAGACAGACAGACAGACAGACAGACAGACAGACAGAGACAATGACAGTTGTGTGTTTTGTCAGATATTTTACTTTTTGATTCTGAAATTGTACCATGTCTGTCTAGCGGGGTTCCCTTTCACACTAGCTCCCGTGTCCATCCCTTTGGCAAGATCCCATTACTAGCTTTATAGTCGCTTGAGTTCTGCTGTAACAAACTGTGTCAGGCTTACTTTGGACTGCTTGCACCAGACGTGAGACTAAACTCAGAAAGATATATAAAGACCATACTACAGGCCTTAAAGGTACTTACTGTTGCTACTAAAGGTACTTACCACTATTACCATAATTCTTGCAATATAAAAAATTATTACTACTTTTATTTTCTGAAAAAAGACAAATATAGTTCACATTGATAGTTATAATTCCAAGTTAAGATTACAAAGTTTGTCTATTAGCTTTTATGCTTTTGTCCTTTTTATGTTAAAAATTTCATTCCTAATAAATTACTATACTTTTCTACTTTGCACTATATTATATCTAAGATGGCTTCAATATAATAGACTATTATTGGAAGTTAAATCTTGCTTTGTAGTTTTTGTGGTAAGATATAGAGACCATTTATTTTTTGTTGACCATGTACAAACTACAGTACTCTGAAGTCAGATTAATAGTTAAATCACTTTGTTTTCAGATTTTTTTTGAATAATCAGTATTATTTTCTCACAGAGGTGCATCTTGAAAGGTGTCATTCCTGTCTCAACAGTTATCCTCAGACGCGTTGCTCAGGGTCCTTTTCCTTCTGGGTGTGTTCTCAGTGTGAGTTTTGGGGTCTGTGTTTGTGAGGGCTCACTGGACTTCTACCACTGGTGGGTTCAACTGTTCACTCGGGTGTGGTGATGATCTCTTGCTACTTTCTTTTGTAAAAAAAAGAATGCCATCTCTAGTTTTATTCTCAGGTTTACTGCCTGGTTTTGTGGGAGAATTTGATGAGATTAGAAAAAACTCCATGCTGTTATATTCTCCCAGGATCTGCATTGCTGCAGCTATCAGCTACTGTGTGTGTTAACTCTGATGTTACAGCATACACATTGACGTAAGGAATGTAGTCTTTGAGATTTATCTTGGATGCTTCTTATTGAAATATGATCAGGGGAAGGAGAAAGTATGGAGTTACTACAGAATTTCTGTAATGTAAAAAAGTAATACACCACTGTGAGTTTATACTGCTCTAATTCTATGCTAGAAAACTTAAGAATCAGCGATGCTAACTGCCTTGCCTGAGTTCAGATCACAAATGCAGAGCAGTCCAACTGAAGTCTGGTCCCTTCCTGTTTCTGCCCTGTTCACCTTCTAGTACATTTTTGTAGGTGACTTGTAGAGTATTTTAAAGCAAAAAGTTTTGGACTAGGGGCAAAAGACACAAATCAACCTTTTCTAAGTCCAGATTAGTACATAGGATAACATCTCTATACAAGGTATTAAGGGATTTGGATTTGTGAAGCTATAGTGTAAAATATAGAGACTATTGATGGTGTAAATTGAATGATAGTTAAAAATGAATGAATTAGAACTGTGGCTGCTGTAGAGTACACGTTAATCCCGGGAGTTCAGGTCGGACCAGAATGGCACTGTATGACTCAGGCGTGGTCTTCCTGCTTTCTGCACTTATCAGTGTTAAATCAGAACTCTTGCGTGTCACGCCACCTCTCTCATCTTACCATTGCCCCATGTAGCAGTGTTGTATGTAAAAAAGTGCAGGTTCATGCAGATTTAGGCTCATAGTTGCTAGAGATAAGGCTTGTGTGGGAATGTTGATCAAAAGAAAATAAGGCAAATGTCTTCCACTTCCAGTCCACCTCTGTTTGTGAGGCCAGTTTCAGCAGGGAAGTGACAACGCTTCCCTTCGTCATTGTCACATGTCATGGCAGTTTATGTTTTGCTCGGCTTAGCTTTTTACATACTGGCTTAAGCAAGATGTATTAGCATACTTGAACAGGTCATGCCTTTAAAGTGGGTATTTTTTTTACAACTTTTAGCATATTCACAAAATCATGTTCTCATCACAAATCTGCATTTTATACATCTTTATAGCTCCCAGACGGAACCCTATGTTCATCAGCAGTCACTCTCTGTCTGCTCTTAGCTCTCATCTCCACACAGTCCTAGGCAATCACTGCTTTATTGTTTCTATGGAGTTGCCTGATCCTGCCACTTCATAGCTTGCACTCACACAGTGTATGGCCTTTCTGTTGGCTTCCTTTGCTTAGCAGTGTTTCCATTGGTTGATGCTTATTCTTTTACTATTTGATGGATAGTTGGGTCAATATTTATGCATACATTTTTGTATGGACACCTTTTCAGCTTTCCAAATTGAATTCCTGGGTCCTATGAAGGCTTTAATACTTAATCTCCAATAAACTGACACGTTTTCCAAAATGACTGTGCCATTTTATAATCCTATCTGTACCACATGAAGGTTCCAATTTCAGTTTAGCTGAAACAGTCTCATCGAATGGATAAACGTTACTTGCTTTTTTCTTCTATTGCATGTGCAGCAGTGTGTCTAACTGATAAGTGTGCTGCCTTCAAAGACAATACAATTAAATACCAGGGCAGTCAGTAAATAAAATAGGAAAATGTGAGAGGCTGCCTAGCCTATGGCAGGCTTGAGAAAGAAAGGTCAGGGAAAGTTTCTCTGGGTGAAAAAGGTTTGAGCTGAAACTGAGAAATGTAGCTGGAGAGGTGGAGTAAAACCTCTCACAAAGTTTACCTTCTCCACTCTTTTAAAAAAGGTTAGTTTTCATTTTAAATTATGTGTGTTTCTGTACACATGAGTGCAGTGCCTGTAGAGGTCAGAAGAGGGTGTCAGCTCTTTTGGATCTTTAGTTATAGGAGGTTGTGATGGAACTAACGTGTGCCGGCAACTGAACTGTGGTCCTCTGTATGAGCAGCACATGCTCTTAATCTCAGCCATCTCTCCAGCCCCCATTTTCATACATTTAAAAGTATATTTCTGGTGGGATACTAAGACCTACTTTTAATCAATTGCTTTTTACTTAAATTGCTTTTTACATCAATTGCTTTTACTTAAAAATTTTCAACTGTTTTATGTGTGTGAATGTTTTGCCTACATGTGCATAATGCGCATGCCTGGTTCCAACTAGGTCAAAAGAGGGTATGGGTTTCCTGGAGTTTCAGACAGTTGTGAGCAGCCATGTGAGTGCTGGGAATCAAACCTGGGTCCTCTGCAAGAACAGCCAGTGCTCTTAACTGCTGAACATACTTCTCAGTCCCTGTTTTTAGTTTTGTGTTCCTCCCTCCCTCCCTCCCTCCCTCTCTTTCTTTTGTGTGTGTGTGTTTGTGCATGCACTCAATTGTGTGTGATCAAATCACTAGGATTAGCATGGCCNCCCCCCCCCCCCAGTGTGTGTTTATGTGTATCTGTAAGTATTTATATCTTTGTGCCTGTTTTCTGTTAGGATTTTTGTTAATTATTCATGGTAGTCTATATTCCAGATCCAACAATAAAACACTGGCAAAGCATATAAAACCCAGTAAAAGGCAATACAAATAACTTTGACTTGTGTGTTAAAAGGTTCACCCTTACGTAAAATAAGATAAAAATCAGACCATTTATGGAGTGCTTGCTGTATATCAACTTTAATTCTAGGCATATCATATCTATCAATTCACCAAATTTCATTAACTAATTTATTAATTAACCTATCTATTCATTTTGTAACAGGACTTCACTGTGTATCACTGGCTGGCTGGAACTTACTATGTAGATCAGGCTGGCCTTGAACTCACAGGCACCTGTAATTTTGACAAGAACGTTTGACATGGGAGTAGAAGTTGACTTGGGAGGAAGTGGAGCCAGAGAAGTCAAATGATTTCTAAGTTAAATGATATCCATCTCCATGCCAAGGGCAGAACCTGGTTCTTGTAGAATACTGGCTCTTAATCACTTATATGCTTCTGACTCTCAAGAATCGGAAGGAAAACAAGTCAGTCAAATCAGCAATTCTCCAGAAGTGTGACAGTGTCAGCCTGGCAATTTACATGTGCTCCACTTCTGTAATCCAACACTCAGGAGGCAGAAACAGGAAGATCACATGACTCAGACCTTTTCTTAAGCAAACAGAAATTAACAAGTCAAAAATAGTCACTGGTGTATAAACAGAGACCACTTTTGTTTCCCAGTCACCCTGATCCTAATAATCACATAGAAACTGTATTAATTACAACACTGTTTGGCCTGTGGCTTAGCCTAGTCCTAGCTAGCTCTTACATCTTAAATTAAACCATTTCTGTTAATGTATGTATCATCACAAGGCTGTGGCTTATGGGTAATGTTCTGGCATCTTTCTCCTTCAACAGCTACATGGCATCTATCTGACTGACCTTGGCTTCTGTCTCCCTACATTCAGTTCAGCTTTTTCACTTAGCTATATTCTGCTCTGCCATAGGCCAAAGCATCTTAAACATATTCATAACGTGCAGAGGGGAATCCCACATCACTGGTGGGAATGCGAATTGTTAAGACCTTTCTTTTAGGGAAGTTTGGCAATACCTAGCAAAATTTTAGATGCCTGTAACCTTTGATCTTGATGAAGTTTAACCTTCATATTTTGTTGCATCTGAGAAATGTTAATATTTTTTGAGATATTTGTAACATTGGTTATAAGAGTGTAAAATTGGTTATATTTTAAATGTTCTTTAGCTGGGGGTTGGCTAAATAAATGATGGTGTTCCTAATCATGATGGTGACCCAATGGAAAGGAGGCACTACATGCACCAGTATAGAGCCAGTTTCCAGAAAATGGCACAGACAATAGCATGTATGTTATTCAGGAACAAAGCAGGGGGATGATCATCACTAAAGAAGTCACCTTCAGAGGGATACATAGTCCATGTGACACTATTGGCCTCTATCAATACCTGCATGCATGTAAGACAATCAAGCTCACACATATACCCATAAGTAAAATTTAGAAAAGTGGATTGCACTTAAATTCAGAACATCTGTGACACACTCAAGTCAAAAGAATGAGTAAATTAAATTAAAGTCTTTTATAGGGCACTTCAATTAGAATGAGATTCGAAAGAGAGCTGTGTCTGATGACACATATCTTAATCCTAGCACTCAGGAGGCTGAGACAGGAGGATCAAGAGTTTAAACCAGCCTGAGCTATATAACCAGAGCTTATCTCTGCAGAACATAACAAAACAAATGTGGTAGTTGAATGGGGGTAATGTGTGTTTCTGTTTGCCTTTACCTTCGTGTCAAACTTTATGTAGTCGAATGCATTGATGAGAAATACACACTGGCACTCCTGCAGTGAAGCAGGTGCTCAGCAAGTGCAAACTTTATTGTTCTTTGTTTGCCAAAAGATGAGGCTGAGAATAATTCTTGGGAAATGAGATTATAGAAAATGAAGGAAGGACTGGAATTGGAGGCAAGCACTACTTACCACTTAGATGTGAACAGCAGTTGTGCTGGATGAAGTGAAATAACTTCTTCATAGTGAATGCTAGAGAGATTTAATGTGGGCCAAAGAGAGACAAAAACCCAGATTTATGGAGAGGTTACAGTGGGAAAGCCAGGGAGCACGTAAGTTCTGCTGAGTCTGGGTAGTTGAGAGATATTTGAACGTCAGTTTTGGATGACAGTAGAACATCAAATAAACGTTGTCTGGACAATAAGAAGTAAAAAACAAGGATGGGGAGAAAAAGAGTTGAGGTTGGTGTGTGATGCTTAGGTGTTCTAAGACCTTCCCGTGGACTTTCCATGTTGGAATTGAGCTAATAAACTCCTGACATCTCATGCATTCACACTCCATTTTGAAGTATTTTGCTAACATAGAATTCCTAGTGTAAAGCAAAGGCTCCACAGTGTTCTGTAATCTGTCAGTTGTGTGCTGCTCATTTCTGGGCTGTGGGGAGCAGTTTGGACAGTGGGCCATTTAGATGACTCTGTAAATAAGAGCATCAGCAGACGGATTGTTTTTCTGCTGTTTGTGTTCACAGGTCTGGCCTTTGGTCTTTTATCTTAAGTAGTTAAGAAAATCCTGAAGATAAATAATTGCCACTTGTCTTCTATTATGCTGGTTTTAAACTGTCTTCAAGGAAATTTTACTGTAGATGGAGACAACTTTGCAATAGAAAAATATTTCCAGGATAGAGGATATGCATGCATGGTGTATATGTGTGTTAGTGTGTATGTGTGCATATATGTGTGTTCATGTATATACAGTGATTCTCAACCTGGATATGGGGTCACATATTAGATATTCTGCATATCAGATATTTGTATTACAATTCATAACAGTAGCAAAATTACAGTTATGAAGTAGCAACAAAATAATTTTATGGTTGGGCTCACAACATGAGGGCTGTATTAAAGGAGCTCAGCATTAGGAAGGTTGAAAACCACTGATATGTGTGTGTGTATGTGTATATGTGTAAATGGTATGCATGTATGTGTACATACAAGTGTGTGTCTATGTCTGTATGCATGTATATGTGTGCATGTATGTGTACATACAAGTGTGTTCATGTCTGTGTACATGTGAATTTATCTATATGTAGGTGTAGGCCCACATGCACACATTTGCATGTTTTGCATTGGCAATGTGTCTGTTTTGCTTCCAGTGCCACTTTCCATGGCTTTGTTTAGAAGTTCTCTGGCCAAATGCAAACACTGCTCTTCCTCACGCATTGACTTTTCACTAGTCTGCAGTATGAGCAACAGATAACATCATTTTCCTGACCTTTCCTGTGTGGCTTTTTATATTATGACTCGTGTTTGCTACCAGAGGTTTATTAGTGACTCCTAATATGTATATGATTTCTTAGCAATAGCTAAACCTTTGAATGATACTTTTTCATCTTTTAAGAGAAATGGCCACTTTTAAAAAACTCTGACATTGTTAGTACATTGTAATTTTGTAGGACTAATTATCTATATCTTTCAACATTGAGTTTTCTTTTTACTTAAAGCATGTATGAAAAACTGTATTTTTGTCACCTTTGGGAGGTTATATGTATGTGTGAGTTCATAGGCAGAGACTGTAAATATTTATATTGCAGGGCTATTTCTTTGTCCTTCCTTTCTTTTGTATCTCATTCTGATTGAATTGCTATGAAAGGGACATTTTGAATGGAGTCTGAGTCAGCTTTGAACCAATCTGTCTCCTTTGTGGAATCTCTGCAGAAGTTGTTCCAGGTGTTTCTGTTTTGTTATTGTATCCAGAGAGTTGCAAACCTTTTGATTTCTGTCATTTAATCGAGCCGATTTTTCTGGAGCTTCTAAATATATTATTGCTTAGAGACTGTGATAGCCTTTGCATGCATCCACTAAAGTAAGTAATTTTTATTTTTCAGTTGAAGATACTAATGTCCAGAGAGGTCTAATGAATTGTCCCAGGTCACAGAGTCATTGAGCAGTTGGGTTTAGACTAGTTACCAAGTTCCCTCTGATTCATAAACCCCATAGCTTAAGATCCTAAATTATTGGAATAATTAAGTGAATGCAGGTCAGTTATTCTCTGTGACAAGGTTTTAAAAAGGAGCCTTGGCAGTGCTTGGGTTTGAGAAGGGAAGAGAGCAACTGTAGACAGTTCTCGTGCTAATCCAGCACCCCTAGTTACTGTGCTCTTTCACTGGGAGGCACTAGTGGCATGGCCAGGTTTTATATACATAAATATCCTGTTTAAACAGGATATTTATAACCGTTCTACTTTTCTTCCTCTTTCCTGTGCCATCCCTGGGATCTTGCCTCCATGTGTATGTGACAGGGGAGACAGGAAAAGAGAACTCTCCCGCATATGGCTCTACTGTTGCATGCTTTGTTTTGGTCTTGAGCTTGCAGGGCCTGTCAAACCTGGGACCAGCTTTTGTTTAGAATGCTATCGAAAGGGATGTGCCTACTTAATTGTAGGCAAAATTGCTTGTCCTAATAAAAAGAGTCCAGGGAGTGTAAGCGGATCTATCAACTGTTATGGATATTGAAGTTTATTTCAGAAGCATGCTGCAGTAAACTGCTGTATTGGTTTAATGTTTAGCTCTTTAGCCAAAAGAAGTAGAAATAGTTTGACCTTATGGTCTTTTAAAAAAATCAATCAATCAATCAATCAATAAATCAATTATTTTTGAAAGAACCATTCACTGTGTATACCAGGCTGGCCTTGAACCTGGGATGATCATTCCGCCTGCCTCCTGAGAGTGCATTCCATGCGCTTCCACACATGGTGACTTCTACATTTTCACTGTAGTCGTCTCAGAGGTGTAAATTAAGAGTTGGGATCAGGATGATCTTATGAGATGTTGATAATTCATGGAGGGTACATTTTCTTATAGTGTATCTCTAGTTTTGAAGACTTTCATTTATACCTTTGTGTTTTGATCATGTGTAATTTATCTTTTGCCTTTAAATGATGAAGTAGCTGACCTCCTTAAGATAGGGGTTAGAAATATAAGCCAATATATTACTTTCAAAAGTTGTTTCAGTTAGTTTTCCTCTTGCTCGCTCTTCTCTTTCAGGCCTTCATACAGAAGCTAAACATCAGTTCAGTTGACAACTTCACTCAGTTCCAGGCAACAGTGGCTATGATCTGGCCTGTAGAGACAGTGAATCCATCCTGGCTCTGACACCCGACTTTATTGTAAAACACACTTGTGTTGACATCGTATCAGTTTTCTGAACGATTACATGCATAAAAGAATTCACCCTTTGCATCCAGTCTCTCTCAGCCTTGCAGTGAGGAGAGATCCACACACCCAGGGTTTTAATATTGCATTTAATGTTGTCTAGTAAAAAAAACAAAAAACTGTCTCTTCAGTTCTCTTAAAAAAACGTTTTTCAAGAGGTACTTAGCAGAACTTGTCAACTTAATGGTGCTCACTGGAAGGAGGACCAGTATTTGGCCAGAGCAGCTGAAGTTTAAGGTAGACGAGGCCAATAGTACCCAATATCATGGGATGAGTTGTACCAAGTTCTTTTGCATGCAAACTGCCATTTGGAGCCTGCCTTATCCTGCGGGATTTTGTGGACTTTGCCTCCCACTTGACTTGTGATTGGACTGTTTTATTGCTGATGTTTTATGTATTCCTTGTTTTATGTATATCAGAACCTGATAGATTTTTATTTAGAATTTGTTTAAAATATGATACAAATCTTCATCTCTGTTTTATAGGGAAAAGAGTTTATCTTGTGCACAAAACCGATAAAAAAATTTCCATTTTTATGTCAACTCTGACTTTGTACTGAGTTTTATTGCAGCTATCCTTGGCTTTCGTGATAAGGCAATTGGATATTTTCACTTTTTGGTATTGTTTGATTGACTTGTTTTCCTAATTCTAAAATATTAAGGACCCCTACCCCCAATTCTCTGTAAATGCTAGCCTGAAGTACTGCAGACATAATTGGGGGCATTTAATAAGGTTTTCATGTTACTTAGTCCTACTGTTCTGAGCCTGTCCATTGGGAATTTTATTTGTCCATAAAAGATTGACATTCTAACATGGAATGATTGCAAATTTTGTTTATAAACTAATATCATAAATGTTTCCATTTGATTACTTAAATGTGGATTTGTAATTTACATAAGATTTTAAAAGGACTGGTTCTCAAGGCTGAAGATATATATGTTAATTAATTCTTACCTTTATTATTTTTTTGGTCTGGTATGATCCTATGGGGCATACAGAGAATTTTAAAGAGGATTTTTCTATTCTCTGTATTTCCTAAACACTGTGGACAGAATAAGGTTGAAAGAGAGAGAGAAAATTGCAAACATACTCTGACTTTCCATCGGCTGGATGCACATTATCTTTATCTTTATTTATTAATAAAAGACGGAATGCCTTGGAAAACAAAAGGTTTTAATGGCCGGTGCTTGGTATCCTTGACAACAGTCCCGAAAGAATATTACATTAGGGCACCAGAGAACTTTTAAAAATAAGTAATGGAATTCCGTCTCTGTTATGCTTTTAGTAGTCATTTCGGCCATGGTGCAGCGAGGTCATAAGCTGAGCTCAGTGAAGGGAGCCAGAACATGAAATGATGCTGAGAGAACGTCTGGGAGATGAGAGGTACAGAATTACAAGCGAAAGTGCAGGCCTGCTGAGGCAATTACAGCTTAATGGGGTCATTTGGAAGGCAATTGCCAGGGGTTAATGTAGTATGGAGAGATGAGGTGAGATTGAAGTGAAATTTGGGGCTGGAAATGTGTTAAGATGAAAGATCAGAGAGCAGCAAAATCTGCAGTGTGAAGGTTTATAACATGCAAAGATCTGAGGAAATGTAAAAAATAGTACCCAGATGTTTTCTTAAAAAGTGACTCAGATTTTAGAAAATGCAATTTCTACATTTAAAAAACCCTTTTTATAAAAAAGATTTCCAGTTAGAAAAAGCAGATGAAATATAAAGAACCTGTTTTAAAGAAGTTTTTTTTATTATAATTTATAATGTTTCTTCTTATTTTAGATTCACAGTGAATACATTGTTAACACTGGTAAACAGTGTCTAGATACTTGACTGTCTCATGTAACAGAATGCTGCCCTTTCCTAAGATTTTTGTGCTTAAAAATGAAAAACTAAGGAAAATTTCTAGGTGTACATATTTTGATATATTTGTAATGGATTCATCACATTATCTTTTCAGGCATTAAAATATACTATATAAAATGTCAAAATATTACCAGAAGGTAAGCCAGCATTCTTTGAGAGGGTATTTTGGTTCTGAAAAGTATGCTTAAATATTACAGGTGTTTAAATTAAAAATGTCAAAGCATGAAGGCATAATGGAAGTAATCATTTTTACATAGTTTTAAGCAGTACATGGTTTGAAAAAGCTTTGCATGCCAGACTATTGTGAATGACTGGAGTTCATAAGAATTCAGAGGACAAAAGAGCTCATTATGCTTTGTTACCTCAGCTAGTTCATTACCTTAATTGCTGAGCGTAATCCAGTCTTGGAAGAAAACTCTGGGGCTTTAAGAAGATCAACACGGGCACCTTATGGCACAGAAAATGGAAACCTTTTCCCGTGCCGCTGCTACTCCAGCACACTAAACCTTGATCAAAGGCTGAACTTTGTCTAAGGTCGGCCATGTGAACATCCCTGGAGCAGCACCATTCACTGAACCGTAATGAAGTTTAGTAGGTTCAGCACCATTTCTCTCTGACTGTGACCGTCCTGGATCACTGGCTAGCAATAGCATATTATCAGCCCTTCACATAGGTGAGGTTTAAACATAGTTATGGTTAGTAGCATAATCAGTTTAAAAAAAAAAAACAAACCTGTTCCTTGCATATTACGGAAACTGTGCAAACTACCGTTACTATCTAACTGCCTTAGTTGAGAAGTAGGATGTGGTGGTTTCTTTTTCAATCCATTTAAAGGAATCCCTTGCCACGTTCTCTGAACATAGATCTTTTAGGAAACCATGCAAATTCCCTACCAGTCGGTTTTTCCACAGAGTCTTTACTGTGAAATTTGAGTACAGCTGCAGAATGAGAGGCTCATTGGAAGCATTTTTACTTACGTTTTTATTTTCTCACCTGGGCAATGTGGATTTTGAAGGTAGTTTCCCCTTATAGAATGTATATAGTTGCATATGTTAAGCTTTGAAAAAATACACTAAGACAGAAAATATGACCTTTAAAAACATGGTTGAGTTGCATTCATTTTATAACCATCAAAGCAACTCTGTACTGTTGTAAGGTAGAAAAATCAATGATGCAATCTTTTTCCTTTTGCCTCGTGCAATCCGTAATTGAAATGGAAAATCAAATGAACGGCTAACAGATAATTGTTTTATCAATATTCCCTGCCTGCCCTACAAGGGTCAGCATAGAATGATCATGAGCCAGGGATATGATGAGGACAAAATGTGAAATTGAACAGCAAGGAGGCAATAAATCAGCCTTGACAAGAAAGAGTGACCAGCATGTAGCTGTTGTAGGCAGCTCTGGGGACAGCTGATGTCTCAGGTGTCTGCCCTGATTTTAAAATGTGTGTATATAATATTTGGAGCATTGCCATTGTTAAGCCTGGCTATTTCTGGGTTACAGTGGCATAACACAATATTCTTCATAAGAAAACATGAATGAATAGTAGAACTATAATTTATATTAAATGAAAATGTTGAAATCCATTTCTATAGACACAGATATTTTGTGTTGGTGTAGTTAAAAAAAAATAAATGTGTTAAGTAGTGTTTGCCTGCACTGTTGCCATCAACAGTGACTGCAGAGACTGCTTTATCTGAATTAGTGTTTTCTAAATGTAACCAATAAAGCTTATGAAAATAAATAGTAATTCTCCTTTCAGCGTTGAGAGGATTTCAGTGATTGACAGCATCATTTAGGAAAGAAGGCCTAAAGAAAAACAATGGGTCATCTGCCTAGGATTTCTTTAATTTTTTTTGTTTTTCCTGTCCTTTAGAAATTATTGTTTGACAGAGAAATATGAGTGTAAATATTCAGCAATAATACATAACGTGTAGGCCTGGATAAAGATTGCTGTTGTGTTCATGTTGGTGCTATATAATTTTGTATATCCTCAGAACACTTGCTGAGAGTTAAGTATATTCATAGAAGACATAATGTTGCTAATAAAGGTATAAAGAAATGTACACACTGTTTATAGGAGTGTATAATAGTACATTTTAGAAATTGTATTCATAAAGCCTTAGATTTATTATAAGATATTTTATAGATTAATACTGAAGTATCAAGGATGTTTGTAAAGAGATATACATACATGTGTAGTATATACGTATATACATATACATGTGTATATGATCACAGTAGCAACATCATCTGTCTTTCTTCCTGTGTTAAATTTTGACTAATGTGAATTTTGAGTTTTGTCACAGAAGATAGAACATTAGATCCCTAAACCTTCATGACCAATGATGTCCTTCTTTGCCTTTCTCCTTTTCATATCATTAGAAGAAAATCCAAAATATGTTATTTTCTCTGTTTTGTTTGTTTGTTTGTTTTGAGACAGGGTTTTATTATGTAACCCTGGCTGGCCTGGAACTCACTATGGAGGCCAGGTTGGCCTCAAATTCACATAAATAGGTCTGTCTCTTGAGTGCTGGGATTCAAGGCACACATTACCATGTCTGACTTCCCTTGTCATGTTTTAATAAGTACTCCTAAGAAAGCAAGTTTAAAGAAGCACCATAATTTTGTCATGAATCCATTATTATACCAATATATTAGCAATAATTACTTGATATTACTTATCCATATATTTTGGGTTGGCATGAAAACAAAATATGTCCATTGCAATTGACTTCTACATTTTAGTCTTTTTAAACTTACATCCTTTTACCCATGTTCTCTTTCACTTGCTTTTTATTATTGTTGAACAAGCTGTCATATTTGTCCTGTAGTTTCACACTTTATAGACTTCTCATGGTGTACCCGAATATTTCCTGCAGTCTGATGGTCTACGGGTGAAGTCAGAGTCAGGTTTCCCTGCCTTAGCTGTTGTGTTCCGTTCTCATCTTAGGTGGTCTGACATCTGCTTTTTTCTCCCATTCGCTAATGTTGGCGGCTGCTAATGCTCAAGGCTTACATCTATTAATGTATCTGAAGTCTGTAAAATAGAAACATGCTATTATCACTTGGGATTATCTGTGAGAAAGAATACTTCCTCATTTCTCCTTTTGGCTACTTGATGGTGTTGTTTGCACCATTATTCCAATAGGATGACAATGAAAAGAGTTGGTTTGGGGTATGTTACCTTGAGGTGGAGCACCTGCTTAGTACCACAGATGGGGAAGAGTTGGAATATTCAACATTAGGTAGTTTGGTTAAATTATGCTATAACCATGCAATAGAATTTAATGTAATGATTTAGAGCCATGTTTTAGAATGCCCAAAACATGGGGAATAGTCAATATATAAATTTTAAAAAGCAGTGTATAAAATAATATGACATCTATAGCACCCACCCCAACATGTACTTTTTTTTCCCAACATGTACTTTTACTTTGATGAAAAGTACCCCAAAAATTATGACCCATTAAAATTGTTTATGTTATAATGCTTAGCTTTCAGTGAAGGAGTTAGGATTTAAAAATTTTTTCTTTCTTATGCTTTTTCTATGTTTTTCAACTTTCTCACAAAGATCCTATATTTGTTTTACAGTAACTTTTCCCCTTATCATTTGTTCAGATGAACAAAGTATGGTCTAAATGCTGGATCTATGTTGGTAGGCTATCTCGTTCCATCTTTTTTTACCCATGAATTTAACCTGTAGGATGGTTGTAATTGCAGAGGCACAAATAGATCACTGCAATCTAAATTAAGTGCTATCTCCCCTAATGGGTTTTTGTGATAGGTGTGTTTCTTATTATCTTTGTACAGCCAGATGCCTCACACAGGGCCTGGCGTGGAGCAGCATCAGTAAGTACATTGGACTGATCAGCACTGGCCTTATGTGTTAATGGTTCACATCTGGTTTGTTGGCTGCCTTTTATTCTGTAGCTTTACCTTGAGTGAAACAGATCACCTTTGTTATAGATAACTAACAACCTCCAGTTTGATTTTGGTGTGGGTTTCATACAGACTAGAACATTTCAAACTCTGATGGATAATTTTACAATGTTAAACTCTTAACTAAAGTAATTTCATATTACAATCTCCTGTCTCTTTCTCTTTCTTTTCTTTTTTTTTTTTTCTTTTTTCTTTTGTGGGGGAGGTGACATTTGGAGAGTCTCACACAATAGCCAAGGTGGGTCTGGAACTCACTATGCATCAGACTGGCCTCTAGCTGTCAGTGCTCCTACCTCTACCTCCCAACTGCTAAGATTATTTTTTTTCTTTTTTTTATTGATTTTTATTGAGCTCTACATTTTTTCTGCTCCCTTCCCCGCCTCTCCCCTCCCTTTCAACCCTCTCCCAAGGTCCCCATGCTCCCAATTTACTCAGGAGATCTTGTTTTTTTCTACTTCCCATGCAGATTAGATCTATGTATATCTCTCTGAGTGTCCTCATTGTTGTCTAAGTTCTCAGGGATTGTGATTTGTTGGCTGGTTTTCTTTGCTTTATGTTTAAATATTATAGACGTATGGCATGCCTAACTTGATACTGTTTCTTGATTACAGTCTTTCACAGTTCATGGGTTTTGTTCTGAATGATGTTAATTTTTAGATTTTTCTCACCTCAGGAAGACAACAGTTGTGTCCTATGCCAACCAAGCTTTTCTACCGACATCTTAAGATATGCTATTTTTTTTTCTGAGAGATATTTAAAAAAAGTTGAATTAATTAGAGTGCTGCTGTTCGATTATTGCTGTAGAGCCAACATTATTGTGGGCTGTACTGTATTTAAAATGGAAGAGGGGAAGAATAATATTTTAATACATTGTTCTAATTGAGTTCCTGTTACATTAAATTTTAGTGGGTTCAGAAATGAAGTGTTCTGAGTACTTCTTATTTGCTAGGCTTTGTTTTAGATTCCAAATACACAATAGCGAACAAACAAACTCTTTTTTGACATGTGTAATGATTTCCAAAGGGCCATCAGCAATGTCCTGTATCTGTGCAAAGACAGGTTCTGCAGTCAAGTATCCATTAACTTTTATATGGCTTTAAGGTAAGATGCAATACCCAGCAAAAGGGCAGAAACATTTGTTTAACGCATGCACAGTGCCATCTCCTTTATTAAGAATTGTGACGGTCTCACTCAACTTATTAATTCTCACGGGGTCTTGGAGAGGTATGCTAGAACTTTGTTTTTTGTCAGTTAAAAAAAAAGAAAAGAAAACCTGAGGCCTAGAGATATTAATCCGCTTTCCCAGGATAATGAAGCTGATGAGTGAGTGGCAGAGTGTTTTTCAAACACCTACCCTAATTACAAAGGATTTCTTCTCTCAGGTGGAGAACATGCCATAGATGGAGTTGTTGAATTTCCAGAGTGATAAACTTGCAAATTGAGCAGATACAGTCTGGTTTTCTTGTGTGTGCTGTACTTTATAGAGCAGTATAGCCACAAAGAGAGGACAGTGTGCGAGTCAGCTGTTAGGCAGAAGAAGGTCGTGTTGATGTCCTCAAGTGACTTGAAGTGCTATGTCACAATATTTAATGCACACAATTAAAAGTGGCACACGCGAAGGGCTCACAGTATGTGTGACTCTAGTGTGTCATTATTGTGTTTCAGTGATGCTGAGATGCTCAACTACCCTCAGCATTTTAGTATTTCTAAAATGAGGCTGCTTCTCAGAATTAATACTGTGTCATACTCCAATTGGTGTGTGTGTGTATGAGTCAGAGTCTCAACCCAGACTGTCCTGAAATTGACTGCATAGCCCAATCTGCCCTTGAATTTGTGGCTATCATGCTGCCTCAGTCTCCCAAGTGCTAGGATCACAGGTGTGCTCTACCACACCTCAAAGAGTATTTTCTTTTTCACAAAAGCATATAAGATCATGGCAAGTCTTACTACTGATAATGCCTTAGATTTGACAGAATATAATCATATATATTTGGTGACAACCATCTATATATGTCCTATACTCTGAAGACTGCTAGCTGTTTGAATCGTCATTTTATTATGGGTCTCTTTATGCATTCAGATTTAAGAGAGCAATGCTTTGCCCTTAAAGTTGCTTTTGAAGGTGCCAGCTCTTCTGTTATGTCAAGGCCTTACAGTATACTATAAAAAAAAAACCTTTTTTCTTTGCTAAGAACATTGTTTTTGCAATTTCTTAATTTTTACTTACTATGCAACATAACTATGTTAGGGTACTTTTGGAACAGCTACTAATATAAACTATGCATATGTTACTGTTATATTTTTGGAGAATTACATATTATATGCATATAATATGTAATGTCTTTCAAAAGAAGTCATCAACTTTGTCCATAAGTCATTGGCTCAGTTTTTAAAATAAACATTTAAATGAATCACTAATGTATTTCAAAGATCTTTGCCTCTATTTTTATAATTAACAATAGAGGCATTATAGAAATTAATATTTTAAATATTGAAAATTTGCTAGCAAAACTTAAGAAAAATACCAACTTCCTTTAGATTTTGTTCCCAACTCATTTCCTTCCATGAGAGTCTACAAAATTTGCTGAACGATGGGAGGTTTGGCACCATTTGGAACATATGTATCTTTGATTTTTACATGTTGTTCTAACTGATGTCAAGAGGAGTTTTTGCATTGGCAGCTGAAGGCAGTCCATGGTGTTTAGTCTTAGGCGCATTGCAAGTTTAGACTCACAGTTGTCTTTTGTAATGATGATATTGTGTATATTACCTTTCACAGTATTTCTTACATATTATTTAAATAATTCATAGATTTAATGAAGGGAGATACTGTAAAACTGACAACAGAAATGTTTAAACCCATAGAAAAAATTATTTCTCTTCTAGAGAAAGTAGGTTGTAATAGGAATAAATATTAATTTACTTTAAGAAAATTAAGTATTTAAGAAAGAGAGTAAGCATAAGATCAAGACTATTGTAAATTACAATTTATAAAGCTTTACATCATTTTTTGCAAGAATATAAATAAATGCATAAACTAAGTTTTATGAGTCTTTATAAACTAAAAGTGTAGCTGAGGGAAATCTGCATGTTAAATCATGTGAAGTGTCTTTGTAGTTTTACTCATCCTCTGGCAGAGCATTGACAAAAATATGAAATTGATTTGGTTGAAGGGTGTTAAAGAGCCGACAGCCAAATGTCACAAACAATGAATGGCTGCACTGTTGAGAAAATCAATAGGGAGGTTAAGCTGGTCTTGTGAAAGACTTGGCAGACCGCTCTGTTCCAGGAAGAGATCTGTCTTCTGGCCTTGGTTGCATGATCAAAAGGAAAACTTGATAGGTTTAATGAAGGGAGATACTGTAAAACTGACAACAGAAATATAGACGCTGTGGTAAATTGTAGCGCACATCAGTGACTGGAGCGATTAGACACATCTTTCAGCCTGAAAAAGTGTTTATGGGTAAAGATGTCAAAAATATTAACATTCTTTTACTTTTTCATTGATTGCTTTATCATCTGATAAATTTGCCAGAAATAATCAAAGGTTTGCATTTACCTAAATGTATAATAAGATGCTAAATGTACAGTATACAATAATTACAATTAGTAAACTTATTTTCCAGATCTGTTCATTATAACGTTTAAAAACTCTAAATAAAAATTGTATCTTCATCACTCAGAGTATATTGGAAGTATTATGAAAGACCAAGAGCCCAGGTAAAAACAGGCCAGCCATTGACTGTGAAAACAGGGTCTGCCCTCGCAAACCCAGGTGAGATTTGTGATTCATTAGTTCACCCCATGGGCCATTAGCAGATATTTTATAGAAGTACCCTCTTTTACAATTTTATTGATTAACAAACATAATATTGGACTAAAACATACTTCATTGTGATCATTTAGATCATAGCTATATATTATGAGATGTGATGTTTTGATACATAGCAAGTAGGACAAGATCATTTATCAATTATTTCTTTGTAGTTTTCTGTACTTTATTCCGGATCTGCTATATGGTAGTGTTCTATCTCTTGTACTTTTATATACCCGAATTTTTTACTGCCTGTTCTTAGACAATGAGAGCAGTTATTTCTCGGGTATTCATGCATACATCAGTGTGTTTGATGCTGATAGAAGCACTACAATTAAAGGCATTTGTTTCTAAGTTTAGAGATCTAAAAACCATTTCAATGCCTTTTAAAAATTGGCAACTCTATTTTATTTTACTATCCATCATTTGCTGTGATGTGGTCTTTGTGTGTGTCTCTAGATGTGTTTAAGAAAAAGGCATGAGCTTAAAATCCCTAAATGAGATAATCAGTTTAGAGAAGATGATAACCTGTTTAAAAACAAATAATAAAGAGGGAAGAAGAGAAAAAAGAGAAGCTGTCTGGCAGATTTTCCACAGTGGACGATGTAATAAAAGCCCCCTACTCTGCTGGGGTGGCGTTTGCAGGGCCGCTGCCATATGTTGCTCTGCTTTTCGCGGGGATTATGCCATCATTATTGCTGATAAAAGCTGTTTACTGCCTTGGCAAAGGAATGATGCTTGGAGCAGTTCTGGAAACCGCCATTCAGTTTACAAAAAAGTTCATTTAGTGCCAGATGCTAGAATCCTAGGTCTTTGTTATCTTTTCTCATGATTAGTTCTATCCATTGTCTATTTCTCTTTTTCCTTTTTTAAATAGAATGTTGCCTCTCACTATCTGTTTTTTTGTTTTATTTTTTTTTTTCGGGCAATTACTGTGGGAGGTTAGCTAAATGATTGCATTCTCCATGTTAACTGGTCAGTACTAAAGATGGGTCATTTGGCTTTCAGAACTGCTGACCAGATTTGGATAAGCACTGCAGAGTGCAGAGAAATCCCAGCCACAAACACACTGAGTGCGTGTTCTTTTAGTACCGTTGCACATCCTAGAGAGCTCCGTGTAGTCTTAGGATGAGCTGTTGGCTAATGCGCTGCCTCAGAGGCCTGGTAGGCTTATCATATTGTTAGAATTAAAAAATGAAACAATTGTTTTTATTCATGAAATCCTGAATTTATGGTTAGAACTTTTTTCTGAGACTATCTCCTTTCCATTTCTTTTCTCAGAAAATTTGCTCACTCTGCTTTTGACACAGAGTTTGGTAGTGAATACATGATTGGATTGAATCACCAGTGGAACTTGTAAATGCAAATAATAACAGTGTTTTTGTTAATTAGCAAATAATACCTCATAGGCCATTTTGGTGCATACCTAATACCGAGTCAAGTGTAAGTTAAGAAGATATCTTTTATTTTTAGTGGGTCTTTGAGTCAATATTTTAGAAAAGAAAAATGCTTATCTTTCACAGATATAAATTCCCTCCTGTCATCCCCTCCCGTTCTCTGGGCTTTCCTCTGGTGCCAGCTTGTCTGTGCATACTCTAAAACGTATAGGAAACACTGAAAGTCATGCCTTCCGACTTGTTTGTCTTCCCCAGACCTTAGAATTCTAGTTTTATTCTGGCCTTGAATTAATAATTATTTTAACTGAAAGAAAAGTAGCTCTTAAAATAAATGTGGAGAAGTTAGGGCTTCAGTGGTCACCTCTAAGTGTCACCTGCAGCTTCCCCAATTGTATGCTTCCGTTCCAAGTGTTTTTTCTCCGCTAGGAACCATTGTCAAGAGAACAAAGTCCTCACACAGTGCAAACCCCATACTTTTTACTGTAATTCATTTTTTTTAAAAAAAGAAAAATGCCATTCATCTACTAGAAAAGCACATTTATTTAGAATGTGCTGACTGCAGCTAGCCCTAGATGTCACAGGTGACCCTGAAAATTCAGATTCTTTAGTCACTTTAGGTAGGAAAGGAAACTCTTCAAATGTATCCAAGTGTAAGATTTAATAATACAAAATTTCAGTGTCCGATTGAAGTTGGAAAATGATAATCACCCAGGTAAAAGATTAAATATTCCCATTAAAAGTTGGCAATCATCACCAGTGAGATGTTTAGTGGTAACATTGTAGAAGGAGTCAGCTCCTGCCAGTTGTGACCTAGTGTGTACAATATTTCTCATAACTGTAACTTAAGAAGATCAGAGATGATCTGAGTTGATGTGCTATCCACTTTTTCTTAGACCATTTTGTTTTGTTTTGTGGTTGTAAATGAATGCTTCTCAGTTACCTAAGTTTTTTGAGTTTCCTATGAGTCATCACAAGTTAAGAGTGTGTATAACATGTTAAACCCGTGATCTATATTTTAGAGAAGATAGTTTAATGCTTAATGTTAATTAATAAGTTGACACTAACAAGAAAATAATTATTTATTCAAACAAGAACATTAATTGGCTGTGTTTACACATACATGTCATCATCACCAACACATACACACAACCCTTACATTTGATGGTACTGAGGAGAGCTTTGTCACACGTGCCTGCCATTTAATTCTATGAATTTTTTTATTTGTATTTTTCTGAGACAGACAAAGTCCTTGTAACATAGACTGGCTTATTTTACTCAAGTAGGTGCTGTTATAGGCATGTTCTACTATGTCTAGATGAATTTGTTTTTAATATTGAAAATTTCAGCTTTTAGAGAGTCTTTGATTCCCAGATAAAATTACCTTTTAAATTTCCTTGGCAAAAACAACAACTCCCAGTTGAGACATAAGCATCCTTCTTGCCTGGTTCCGATAATCTCAGCTGCCTCGCCTGCGTCAGATTGCCAGCAAAGTTAGCTCCATCTCAGCTGGTCTCCTTCTCCATTTTCCAGGCATGCTAGCTTCTTCTCACAGCAGGTAAGCCTTTGAACTGAAAGTAGCTAGTCTAGGCTCGAAGAATGTACATCTGGTTTCACACTGCCTTGCTTCCAGACTCCTAGTTTTCCTGCTTATTACAGTTAAGATTTTGGACTAGTCATGGAACTTTTTTGAGATTTGGTTTCTTATTGAGAAAAATGTACATAATATCTCTTCATACATGTGTTAGTGAAAGGGACCTGGAAAAATGGCTATTCAGTAAACCAGGCTGTATTAGCATGAGTGATTAAGACAGACAAAGGCCCTTTAGTTTTATCTTTGTGGCCAAGCTTGAAATACTTTGACCTGAATTTGGTCTTTGAGTGGGGTTGATCTCAGTTGTTCACCTACTAACAACTCCATGGTTGTCCCATGCTGCATGGTTTATAGCCAGGAAGAGCGAGCTGTCATCAGCAGGCCTGTGTGACATGCTTGCACAAGTGGGTTCACACCTGGATTGACCGTGGCCCACACTCTTAGTTTTATTTCATTAAAGCTTGTTCAAGAAAGTACAACTTCACTACTTTCATTTCATAATCAAGCCTGTGATGCTTTTATTATCATATTTTTGAAATGGCTGAAAAATTTTATTTTGATTATGCCAATAGTTAAACTTTATAAATTCATCAAAATATCTAAAGCACTTTATATCCATATAAACACCTTTAAGTGTTCTTGATGTAGCCCTGGGCTCCTAATGCCCCATGCATTTCAGTATTCTAATTCATCTTCATTTGCTTTGCTTTCAAGGTCAAGTTTTTTTTCTTTAAAAACATCCCTCCTTCAAATTTCCTCAGACGACAAATCTCATCAAATTATAGAGGCCGTTTTTAACAGTATAAAACTACTCTTTACTGTGAGACGGTGTGACTTCTGATAGAGTGTGTGGGTCTTTCATCGCATTTATCTGTTTGCTCTTGTGGTATGTTCATTTTTATTTTTGCTGTAGTTCTGTGGGGCATGACACTTTCCCCCTGTTCAGATGGATGCATTTAGAACCAAATGAGGGCAGTAAAGTCTAATAGAAAGCTTTACAAATGAAAGTTTTGTTTCTGTTTGTGCAGTACCTTGTTCCCCCTTCATGTGTCCTGGGAAATCATACTGATCAATAGCTCCCATTTCAGTACAACCGCAGCAAGCATTACAACTGTATAAAATTTACAACATTGTCTGCTGTAAATTTTAATTGGAAAAACCTTATAGCTTTACTCTATCTTTGGAGGCTTAAATCCATATGATTTTTTTAAGTAAAAAAATTTACAGCATAATATCATGTCATACATTTTTTATGGACATATAATATAAATAGGACCAAACCTTAGCCTTATTGGAAAAAAATAACCATAAAAATATTTTTTAATGCTTCGTGCATTCAACATTTTTCCTATAGAAACAGTGGACTTGGTAAAGTAATTTAATGAATGCTATAAATAATTATGAACAGTATCAGGTAAGAATATTAACAAATAAATATACTAATAAAAGGTATATTCTGTGGCCTTTGTGTTCCCAGTGAGGCCTCTGTGTGCAGAGCTTGTGCTCTGAAGCAGACAAGGAGGAGAAAAATGTTGCTTTCTGCACAGCATTCTTTCTGTCACAGGTCAGGCTTAAAATGCTGTGTGATACAGTTATTGACTCTAATCTGGGCATAAACACAAGTCCTCAAGCACCAGCCCAATTAATAATTTGCATAATTAACACGCATATTAAATAGGGACTGGCCTTGCATCTGTATTTGCAGTGATCGGGGTAATGAGGGCTAACGGAGCGGCGCCTCGGGCCTGTGTTAGCAGACGTGTGGCAGTAGTAATTTTTGGTTGGATTGACAACTGCTAGACAAGCGGTCCCAGCATAAAGCTAAACCCCGTTTGGCAGTATTAATCGTTGACAAACTGCTCTTAAAGCTGTAACATTGTTTCTGTCAGTTGTTTGGTTTGATGTCACTGTTAGACATAATAAATCAGTAGTGTCAGAATTTGGTAATGTTTATAGCTAGCAAGGTTTATTATTTCATATGACTGTCATGTACAAATGGTGGTTATCATGGCTGCCTCTAAATTATCAAAGACAGAATATTGCTTTGAATATACTTCTATAATTCTTGTTTCAATGAATTCTTTGCCATCTGGATATGCTTTTAGTTGGTATGCCTGCCCAATTCTATTGTGATTTTCATGCAGGATGTTCTGTGTTCTTAAGAAGAATATACGGTTAAATCTCTTGAAAGTTGATTGTGGCTTTAAATTAGGATGGTATACTTATGTGCCTTAGCTTAACCTTAATTCAGAAATGGATGTCACATGTGTGACAGAGTGCAAACGTCCTGAGGTTTTTCAGTAGGACTTGAATGTCAGAAAGCTTAGATACATATGAGAAAGAAGTTATATTGTAGCCACTTATTGTATATGAAAAATGAAGAGATATTTGGAGATGCAGGTAAAATTATTCATTTCTACCCTTCATCCTGACCTCCAATATCATAATATTTTACAGTTTTCCTTTGCTCCTATTTTTAACCTAGCAATTTCATGCTTTGAATTTAAAACATACGTTCACACGAAGTTTCTTATATAGGTGTTCACAGCAATGTTATTCATAAAAACCACAAAGTGGATGAAACACAAATATTTATTCATTAGCAAAGGGATAAACAAATGGTGATCTACCCAAATAATGGAATATTATTCGGCCATGAAAAGGAAGGAAGTACTGATTACATGACACAGTATGCATAAATCTTGAAAACATGTTGCTGAGAAAAGCCGTTCACCACACCCCACATACTATATGTTCATATTTATATTAAGTGTCTTGAATTGGCAAATCTTTAGATGATAAAGGTTAGACTGCTTAGGACTGAAATAGAGAGTGTAGAGAGGGAAGTGGTGTGCGGAGCTGTGAGGAGTGCCAGTGGATGTTTTGGGAGAGGATGATGGAATTTGTGAGCATTGTACAACTCTGAATATTCTCTAAACCACTGAATTGTATACTTAAGTATTAGAACATTTTGTAATATGTGACTAGTGTCTCAAATTCATTTTAACAAATGGTCTAGGGAGATGCATTGTGGCCTGTGGATAGATATCACTGATCCCGAGACG
>NW_026068008.1:967438-1102491 GCF_014885135.2 Alexandromys fortis
GCACAAACAAAAAAAAAAAAAAAAAAAAAAAAAAAAAAAAAGAAAGAAAGAAAGAAAGAAAGAAAGAAAGAAAGAAAGAAAGAAAGAAAAAAAAAAGAAAGGGAAATAGGGTTTAAGAAATTAATGACCAACCTGTGCACGTGCAGCAAGCTTTGTCTTTCTGGCACCTGCACTTGCAGAACAGTAATGCTGGCTGGTTTGGTGCTATTCTGCAGGGCTCCCGTGCACTCGCCTGTACTACCATGCGGGGATGATAGTAACTGCTCCCACCACACCGGGATCTGAATACAGAACCGAGCACGTGGGGATGGACTGATTTCATCATTACCAAGCCATTTCTCCCTTTTCTAAGAAAAGGGCTGCGCTCTGGAGAGTGAGTCAGGAGCAATTGCTGACATGTGAATGTGATCTTATATTCAGCCTACACCATGCATCTTTGTGAAAAGAAATTCAATAATCCAAGAGAAAATAATTGTGTTTCTTAGGGAATTTCTCCAGTATTTTTGGAGCTGTATTTGTTCTAAATTATGGATTGCAGCCTTATCTGCAATGGTTCGTTAGATAGACGGAAATATCAGCTGTTTTCCACAGTAATTCCTGTTTAGGGTGATTTATAAAAATTATTATTACTATGTTTAAATGGTAATCTGGATGTTTCTAGCCCCTCTAAATGAGCATGGACTCTGGCTCTATAGCCCCAGAGGGACTTACAGTAATAAGGAAGAACTGAGCTGACTTTTACCCCTCTTATATAACACTTCCTTTTTCTAAAGATCCCAAAGCACCCGATAAATGGGAGGATAGTGTCACCTGTCTGGAGTGCCAAACTCATTAAGCAGACCGACTATAAAAGAATTTGGGATCAGAAAAGATAATGATTATCCAGTCTTAACTGTAGAAGAATGTGGAAACTGTCATTAGTCAGAGTTCATTTCCATAAGTGTTTGGTGTGAGCAGTTCTCTGAGGACTTAGGAAATACTGTGTCAGGAAGAAGTGTGCTGTGAGCTTTCCTGTCCCCCTCTGTCCCACTGCACCATCCACCAAAGATGATAGCTCAACCTCTTTTTTAAATTATTATTACAAAATGGTCTTTGCTGATCCTTAACATATTTAAGCAATACCAAAAAGTATAAAGATAATAACCTAATTTACTGAAATTTCTGCTACTCAGAGATAAACATTGTTCTAGATTGTACTAACACTTCTCTACTTATTATTTTTTAAAATGGATTAAATATGCTGTTGTCTTTTGTTGAATAAGACATTATGTGTGTGTGTCTTTGCACATTAGCATGTTTTATGTTGTCCTATTGACTTTACCATGTTGCCTTTTCTTTTTTTTTTTTTTTTTAGTTTTTCGAGACAGGGTTTCTCTGTGGCTTTGGAGCCTGTCCTGGAACTAGCTCTGTAGACCAGGCTGGTCTCGAACTCACAGAGATCCGCCTGCCTCTGCCTCCCGAGTGCTGGGATTAAAGGCGTGCGCCACTATCGCCCGGCTCCATGTTGCCTTTTCTACCAATTTCATGAGCTGTACATTGTCTTTAATCATAGATAGTTCTGTGATTATTTCATAGCTTTTTGGAATCAGGAACTTAGTTTAAATTATGGCTTTGGAATAGGAAGTTAAATTTATCCATCCAGTATTTAAATAGTCTAACATGTTCCAAATTCCCATCTCTACCCTGTTCATTAAGCATGTGTTTGCCCTCTTGTGGAGTTTGCAGTCAGCTAGGCAGGAAGTGAAGATGGTGAACAAAGGCAGATCCTTGTCTGGAATGCGAGAGGAAAGAAACTTGCAGTGGCTGATTTTTATTGGAGGGGAAATAAAACCTCTGCAGGTACCTTAAGAAGAATACAGATACATAGCTCTTGGCCTCTATTTTTTTTTTTTTTTTAGATAACAAGGCTCAAATTGCAGATATTATCTGCAACTTTGTTTAAATGAGACATAATAGCTCTGTTTATTTTTTTTAAAGAAATATCAACAATTACCTTTTTTTAAAGAAATATCAACAATTACCTTTCCCGAAAGTATCAGCATTATTGACTGTATTTCAATGAATACTTTGGTGATGTTCATGACAACTGAATTTTTCATTTGATGACTTTTGTCTAACCCACTCAACCTTCTCCCTTTCTTCTTTCTCCACACCTGAATAGATTTTTATGGTTATATAGTAAACATACATTATATCACACCTTGGTGGTCACATAATAATTAGAATGGCATTAGTATTGGCCTTTACAATACTTCTAAGCAGTCATTTGACAAAAATATCACCATTTAGAAATTCCGAAGGAAAGTAAAAATGTAATTGAAGGGTTGTCATTTTAGATTGATATCTCAAGGATCCTTTCCTCTAGATGAGTCCTTGGTTTTATATGAAGTATGTTTTTCTGTGTGTGTGTGTGTGTTTTAACAGCAAGTTCTCATGGATCCCTTGATGGCTTCCCTATGTGTCCAAGAATGACAATAAATTTCTGACCTTTGTCTTTGTGTCTCCTGAGTGCTGGGATTACATCGTGTACCACCATGTCCCATTTTACATGGTGCTGGGGATTGAAACCAGGGCTTCCTGCATATTACACAAGCTCTCTGGCCTCTGAGCTATGTCCTCGGCCCCATTTAAGAAAAAAAAAGTCAGTTATTCTGATAGAAAAATAGAAGGCATGGGCAATAAATTTTTAGGATGTATGTTGCTGGAGGAAATAGCTGTTCAATAATAAAACCAAGACTCTAAAAACAAAACAGTTTAAAAGGTTATAATGTTGGGTCCAAGTCAGCCATAATAATAATGATATGGGCAAGAGCTCTCTTACATGTTTCCTGTATTCCAGGCACTGTGCCAAGCACTTTGTATGAATTTGTTCAAGTAATTTTTATAAGAACCCTCCAAGTTAGATGCCATTTTATACCCATTTTACATAGAAAACTAAAGCTGTAGATAATATGTTGATTTTATTAAATTTCAAAGCTCAGGTTATGAATTTGCATTTGAAAAATAGATTGCAATTTGAAAACCTCACCTAGTTTGTGCACTTAAAAATACTGGCTGTAGAGAACTTCATCTCCAAGGTATGGCTGAGTTGGTGGTAGAGTAAGTTTATTGAGTCAAGAAGGACAGTCCTGATACCCATTACTTGGGGTCAATGAGAGGGCCCACCCATGGCCCATCTAGAGTGATTCAGAGTCTGTAGTTTTTAAGGGACTTAGATAAAAACTAGAATATTTTACAAAAAACTAGAAGCCCTAAAGCAATGATTCTCAACCTGGGGACCAACAGGGATCCCCTAAGACCATCAGAAAACACAGATTTACAATAAGATTCATAGCAGTAGCAACAGTTACAAAGTAGTTACAGTTACAGTTTTGAAGTAGCAATGATAATAATTTTATGGTTGGGGGTCACCGCAACATGAAGAACTATATTACTGGGTCACAGCTTAGGAAGGTTGAGAACCACTGCCTAAAGGGAAGAACTTTTGCAGCATGAATTACCCTTGGCCTTAGACAGGAGAGCACCAGAGACGTAAACCCTTGCCGATCAAGGTTGGAATTCATACCAGATGTGTGGTACCGAAAAGCTCAGGCCTAACATTTAGCTTGGGGTGTGTTACTAGTGCCCCCAGCATTTCATCTAAGAAATGAGCATCTGTTCATTTGGAAAGCTCTTTATCTCAGGTGTCAGAGAATTTGTGTCATTATTGAGGAATATAGGTATATAATTGTAATAAGTCAATATTGGAGTAAAAAGGCCACTGTGATTATGAGTTAGCACAAACTATGTCACGCTGAAGAATCAGAGTTACAAAGACATTTGTATAATCAGTTATAGCAAGTAAAATCAGTATACTTAAAGAGATGAACGACTGAAAGTCTGTTGAACTGAATGAGATGCCATTAAAATTTTTACAGCAGTGTGAAAAACAAGGGAAATTCTCAGGTCATATGTTTACAACAGATATGGAGAAATGCAGGGAAAAAGAGAGGGTGAGAGAGTTTGAAATATGGGCTAAGAGCATAAAGTAAGAAAGCCCAGCATTTAATATGTGGTTTAGAAGTTGGTAACCATAGGATAGAGAAAAAGCTATATCGTAAGAGATATTTATATAGTTAAGAACATGTCAGAATTAATCAGTACATATAATCAGATGTCCAGTGGTTGTCAGTGGACAAAATGGAAAGCTGTTCCCTACCAAGTCATAGTGCAGTAAAGCTGTGGACCCCCGAAGGCTTGTGGAGCGAGGACTAGCCAGCACACCTGTCACCAGAGCACAGTTGTATGATCTCAGTTAGGGCAGGACATGGAAGCATCCTGGAACAGCCTGTGACTGCAGCATCTGAAGCATGTCAAAGTAAAGATGCTTCCATAGATATAACTGAGGTGTAAGTTTGGGAGTTGTGATCAGAGTTAAAAGATGTTAAGGTCCTTTCATTGTCTAGACCAGTGGTTTCTAGACCAGTGGTTCTCAACCTGTGTGTCATGACCTTTTTGAGGTTGCATATCACATATCCTGAATATCATGTTCACATTTATGATTCATAGCAGGAGCAAAATTATAATTATGAAGTAATAATAAGATATTTTTATGGCTGGGGTCACCACATCATGAGGAACTGTATTAAAGGGTTGCAGCATTAGGAAGGGTGAGAACTACTGCCCTAGACTAAGATAAAGATTTCCATAACCATGAAAGTATGAATTAAACCATAGTGAGAGGTGTGCTTGTTACTCTGGAGATGAGCACTTGCCTTGCTTGTGTAAGGCCTTGGATCTAATCTCTAGGACTATGAAAAACAAAAATTAAACCATTGAGATATTGTTTACTTACCAGACTGTCAAAAAATTTTAAAAATTTTATAACGCAAAGTTTTTAAGGACACAGGGAAGTAGAAACTTCTTTGTTTGTAAATATATAAACTAGAATCTTCATAGCTTCAGAAGTCACTAAAATCAAAGGGGTGTGTGTCCATCCGTCTGCATGTCTATCTGTGTATGTGTGTGTAACAATGCACTTTATTAATTACTTCCGTATTGCTGTGACACTGATTGACTAAAGCAACCTAAGGGGGCTATGGCAGCAGGAGCAGGAGGCTGCAGTCACTGTGCATTTTGTCTCAGGAAGCAAGAATATGATGAATGCGCATGTTCAGCTTGCTTTGTCCTTTTTTAAAGGATTTTAGTCCATGGAATGGCACTACCCACATCTAGTTGCATTTATTTTTTTAAATTATCTTTAGTATGTTGTTAGTGAATTTTATGAGATAACAGTAAACACACTGAAACAGTTTAAATAGCTTCCAGAATAATTAAGAACAAGGAAATGATAGGAGCAGAATGAAAAATACAGTTAACTCAACCTAAAAGTAGGACAGAAGAGTGAAGAAGCAAAAGTAAGATAAATAGAAAATATAAGATGAATTGAGATATAAGTTCAAGTATCATAGCATAGCACCCATATGATGAGTTTGAAAGATAAAGGAGTAAAGATTGAGGATATCCAAGAATAACTAACGGATACGCAGGAAATCTAACAGCAGGCCTGTTTTCAAGAGGCACACCTCTAAAAAGACACAGAACCGCTACTGACAGTGATGGAAAACAGCACACCAAGCCCTGGTGTAAGGACAGCAGGGCTAGCTCCGAGATCAAGTGAAGGAAGTGAAGGAAGGAAGCATTTCTCAAGGTAAAGATGGCATTATAGCTTGATTTGCCAATATAACTCTAACAATTCTGAGATTACTTCACTTGATCACTTCAAAATACAAAGCAAATTTTGGTATTTCCTCAAGAAGAAATAGATTGATGTTTTGAAAGGTCTGACCATATTTCTGTGGGAAATGATAGAAGAAGCAGACAAAACTATGTGTAACTGTGTAGAAAATTTTAATACGCTTAACAGACTTGACCTAGTAGGCACATGGAGAGTATGTCACTGGCAGCTGCAGGGTGTGGGCTGTCTAAAAAGTTATAAGACCATTGAAGATTTAGCCATGAGTCAGTCTTCAGTATGTTGAAAGGAATCAGTACTACTCCAACCATATTCACTTATGGCAAAACAAATAGTTAGAGATGTACCAAGGAGCACTGGGAGAAACTGACTGTCTTAAACAGGTTTAAAATGGTACAAATACTTTATACTGAAACTTATGACCTATAGATAAAGCTTTATATTGTTTTTAATATTGTGTTCATTTTATAAAATTTGAAAAGCAATAATGTTAGTTAGCTGAAATTTGCCTTAAAAATACAATGAACAACTGGCTATACCTAAAGAAAAAAAAAACATATGAAATAAAAAGTCAATGAAATAGAACAAAGTACATAAAAAACTCCTATAGAAATCCCAGTAAAGCTAAAGTTTGTGCCTTGAAAATTTATAAAATTTATAAAGCTTATGTAAAGATTATCAAAGAAGTAAAAAGAAACAGAAAAGATGCAAATTAATAATATTGAATTTGAAAAAAGATAGAACATCAGAGATTGAAAAGAAAGAATATTATAGGTACTTTATTAATACATTTGATATGAGATAAACATGGAATATTAATAGAAATATAGAAATTACTCTTACGTGCTAGGCATGAAAGTCAGTGATAAGTATTTATCTAGCATCCCTGAGGCCCTGGGATCTATACCTGGTACCACCAAAACCAAACAAGTTTTAGAAAACTGAAAAATGTCAAAAGTGTCCATAATATTAGAATACATAAAGCAGTCCTTTAAAGTCTTATTACTAGGAGAATATTAATAGCAGAAGGCTTTACAATTGTTCCGAGCAACAAAGGAATGAATAATTCATATCTTATACAAATCTACTGTTTTGAACAAAGCAAAAGTATCATCTTCAGCTAACTAGATATTTCCTATACAAGTGTGATATTGAAACAGAAATGTACAGGCATAGGAAAGTAAAGTGATAGGCCTATGTCACTGATGAATATAAATGGAAAATTATAAACAAAATGTTGTCCAATGGAGTTCAGCAATGCTGTAGATAGACATCTAGTGTCTATGCTGAAACCAGGTTCAGTTTGTATCTTGAACGTAATATTGGTCTATTAAAAATGTCAGTAACAACCTAGCAGACATGAACAATGCAATCACATGACTTCACCCAACCACAGCAGACTATGCATTCTTTTCAGGTTCATATGGAATGTTCACCAACATGCAAAGTGAATCTGATCTTGCACACATAGTGCTGAGAAGAAAGGAGCAGCAGAAGCTTCACGCTGCTGGCCGGAGTATGAGTTGGTGCAGCTATTGAGGCTTGTGCAGCACCAAGACTGGCAAGACCTTCAGATACTAGCTATACACTAAGGCACAACCTACAGAGGGGCGTGTGTGTGTGTGTGTGTGCATACGCATGTCTAGATACATGTATTTGCGTGTTTATGAGAGGTTTATTTATAATAACAACAGAGAACAAAACCCTGCAAAATAAGCCTGCCAGTTGTTGAATGAAACACTTATTTTTCTTTCTTGTATTTACATGCTATGCTACTATAGGTGAATGCTGAAGTCAGACAGCAAGAAACAAGAAACTTACTTCTAGCTGTGTTTAAAATTTGCACAGATGGCAAGATGGCTTAGCAAGCAAAGGCAGTTGCCACCAAGCCCACTGACCTGAGGTAGGTCCTCAGGACCCTATAATATGGCACAATACTGACTTCCAAATGTTGTCCTCTGACCTCTACATGTGGTTCATGGCAGCCCCATGTCCACATACACAAAATAATGAATGTAATTTTAAAAGTTCATAAGTAAAGCCATGCACATACCTGTAATCCCAGCATTTAGGGCTAAGGCAGGAGGAGCTCAGGAGTCTGAGCTACAGAGTGAGACCCTGTCTCATAAAACCAACCAATGAACATCTCATGTTCACTAGGCACTAATGCACTTCTTCAAGGTGTGTTAGTTCCCTAATATGTGTCTCTAGTAGCTATTGCTAAAATTTTCTCATACTTTATGTCTATTTTTGTCTTATAATAAAACAAGTTAAGCAGTTTTGTGGATGTTTCTCCTTGGTATTATAATGTAAGTGACTTTCATGTTAGAGGTGTCAGCTTAGGCCGGCCTAGAACTACATATAAGACAGCATATAGAGAGGCTGTGGGTCCCGCCTCAGACCACGAGTACTGACTGTAGCTATGCTCTTCTACTTCTGATTTGAGGATTTTTTTTTTAAAACATGGTATCTTACTATTTTGCTGCCTTTGCTGACCTTGAGGTAGGCTAAAACAGTCCTCCTATCTCAGCCTCTTGTAGAAGTATAACTACATTGTCAGGCATGTGCCTCTGTTACTGGATTATGTTAACAAGTTGTTTTTATTACATTTATTTACTTATTGTATGTATGTGTGGGCTTATGTGTGCTTGGTGGCAAATGCCTTAATCTGCTGAGCCATCTTACTAGCCCATTATGTTAGCAATTTTTGATGGATAGTTTTATGTAATGTTTTATTGATTGACTCTTATTATTTTCTTAGTTCTATATTCTGTAGCATTTTAATTGTCTTTAGTTTTTTGTTATTCTAAATAAGGTTACAATGACCATTATTTTGCAAGTAAGGTTGTTTTTTGAAGACTCAACAGTATTTTTCAGATAGGAGGAAGGCATTCCATATAAAAAAAAAAACAGGTATGGAAGTGGAGCTGGAGGAAAAGTTGAGCGTTTGATCAACACGTGATCATTTAGACCATTTCCCAGGTGGAACTCTTCACAGCTGTTCTTGGTTTGCTCTCCTTCTCGCTGCCCCCTTTCTTGTTTTTTTTTTTTTTTTTTCCCCAGGGATCAAACCCAGGACAACAGGCTGAACCACACACAGCCTGCCTACCAAGTTTAGTTTCTCATATAACTTCCTAGAATACTGCTTATATCATGAAACTCCAAGCTTTATTTGTCCCATTGCCTGCAACATAAAGTTGAAAATCTCTAGTCTGAAATTTGTGACTCTTTGTAAACTGGACTTTTTTTGTGTGTACTGGGAACCAAACCTGAACCGGTACGTGTTAATTCAAGTGCTCTACCACTGAGCCTAGTCACTATTCATTTAGTGCTGAATATGTGGTAAGTATGTTTTACATACTGGTTACAAATAAATAAGAGGCAGCCTTTCATGATTAAAGGATTGTGAAGAATTGTAGGTGACGTATGTGCAGGAAAACGGGAAGACTCCAAGAATGCAGAGCTCCTACCACTCCCACATGACAGCATCTTGATGTGCTCACCCAGGTCTGCTTCATTTCCTAGGAAATGTGATTGAATCTGCTTCGTCTTAAATTTAAAAACGGGTTTTTAAAGATTTATTTTTTATGTATACAGTGTTGTGACTGCATGTGTCCTTGCAGGCCAGAAGAGGGCACCAGATCTCATTACAGATGGTTGTGGGCCACCATGTGGTTGCTGGGACTTGAACTCTAGGACCTCTGGAAGAACAGTCAGAGCTCTTAACTGCTGAGCCATCTCTCCAGCCTCTAAAAACAGTTTTTTGCTAGTATAAAATACTTTTCTTCACCTCATTTTCCAAAATATATCATACTTCATGGTTTTCTTTTAAAAGTGTGCTGTGTGCCTGCTTTTGAGCCATTCTTCTCGAAACCTGAAAACTCACGTTTTTCTACTCCTCTCTTGACTTTTGTTTATGTGCCACCAATAACACTAATTATGTGGCTTAGGAAAAACTTGCCTACCATGATTCCATCCCCAGCACACTCCACAGTACACTTAAATCTTGTTTCTAGTATTTATTGTAAATATAGTCTTTTTAAATTTTGTGGGGTTTTTTGACTCTATATGTCTGTCTGTCTGTGTGTCCGTCTTCCTACTGAGACAAATAATTTGAGCACAGGATAATGCCATTTATATTTTTCCTTTTCCAGAGAGTCACTCACGGCCCTATGAAACTGCCATTGAAGGATTTTTTAATAGGTACCTGCTTAGTGTGTCTATATTGGTTTTATAAATCAATAAAAAAAATCAGTCTTCAGACTTAACCATGAAGGACTCTTTTCTCCCATCTCTTTTATCCCCACCCACTTTATTCAAAATTATTTGGACTTGCCCTTTGAGCCAGATGTAGCTTTTTAGTACTTATATAGGGCTTGCAGGGTCATGAATCACAATGTCATCTTTTGTCATAGCCAATGGCACCAGGTCTTGTTTTTTATAGAAGTGTATAGATTTAGAAACTAGATTTATAAAAACAGAAAGTAATATATATGCCTAGTCCATAAAGATGTCTTCTCTGTTTTCTCTTTTCAAATGTATGTTGTATCTCAGCAGGGCCTTCTTTCCCTCCCATCTCACTCTATTTCATGCCATATACACATAGTATTTCTAGGACTTGTTTTCCCAACTCCACTTCATGGCTACTTTCTATTCAATCTTCTACAGCATTGCTGTTACCACCGTCATGCTCAGCACCCTGTCCTGTGCGAGGTACAGCTCTGGGCATGGGGTGGTTTATTCTTAGACCCATTCTTAGTGATGCTTAATAATGGTTTTGCTTCAAGTTCACCATCACATCCAGCCACAGGAGACCAGCCTCATGTTCTGTTTAGTGTTGTAGGTTGTTTCTGGTAGTGGAATGAGAAAGAAAACAAGGGCAAGTGGACAACCATAGTCACTCCTCCCTGATTTTTCTACCATTGTGATTTATGGAAATGCAATTGCTTTTATCAATGGTTGACTATCAGTTCCTTTTTCTAGAGAGAAGTCATTAGTTAATGCAGCTCAAGGATTTGTCTGAGAAGAGCAAGCACATCAGTTAGAATGCTAATTCACTCAACGGGGCAGCAGCACTGTGAGATGACAGCTTGGAGGGGGGTAAGAGGAGGGTCTGGAAATGGCAGCAGATTGGTATTTCGAAAGGGGAGGGAAATTTCATAATGATGAATAAGAAAAATGACATTTGGTGCTCACATTTAACTTGCATTGGATGTCCATATAAGGGTCAGTATGCATAACCTCTCTTGATTAGGCCTCCGGCTGCCCAGCAGCTGACTGGGTGGATACTCTTCAGACTGTAACCAAAAGAAAGGCCTAGATAATTAGGCCAAGTTGCACTGCGGGAGGTAGCCAGCCTCTCTGCTGCCTTTTGTGTATTCATGACCCAGCTTGATTGATGGAAGGACAGTGTTTGGTGACATTGTCATTTGCGAGTTGAAAGGTAGACTCGGCTGTAGCCAAGATCAGATGTGCTTTAGAGAATCCTGCAGTAAACTCATTTGATGCTGATACTGCTCATCTTTGTTTCTTACTGTTGCTCACAGACCGTTGTTAATTTGGAGAAATTAGCTTGGTTGTTTTCTGTTGAAACCTCAGTAAAGTTATAAAATAGTTTTGTTTAAAAAGTTGTATAAAGTTACTGGTGAGGTCATGTGTGATCTGGTTCCAGATAAGTGATATTCTCACTTACTCTTTCTTATACATAAATTTGAAGTATTTTTCTTGAATATATTTCTTGAGTGATAATATCGTTGGAAGCAAGTAGTCCCCAACCCCTGGAAAAAGTTAATTGGAATTATTTGTGTTATTTCTGAAATCTTAAATGTGGCTGTCTTAAGTTTTTCAGGAACTGTGTTTAAAGAGTGTTTTGTAGTTGGGCGGTGGTAGTGCATGCTTTTAATCCCCTCAGCACTCAGGAGGCAGAGGCAGGCAGATCTCTTTGATTTTGAGGCCAGCCTGATCTACAGAGCAAGTTCCAGGGGAGCCAGGACTGTGTTACACAGAGAAACCCTGTCTCCAAAAACAAACAAACAAACAAGCAAATAAGGGGTGTTTTGTTCCTCAAGAGGAGATTTATGAAGGTTTTCTTATAAAATTATGGTTCATAGAAAATAACACTTCATTTATTCCAAGTGTTTTCTGCTTATGAAACAGATAGAAAATTTGATAGATTTCAGAAATGAGTGAATTGAAAATACTCTAATAAAGGAAATTAGAATCTGAAGCAAGCATGAGGTTGACTTAAGGAGCACACGTAGACCTAAGTTACAAACTGCTTGGGTGAGCACCAAGTTTTGTTGAGTAAAAGGACAGGAGTGAAAGAAAGGGTTCTTTGAGAAGGACAGCGGGTTTTCCTCTGCTGTCTGTATTAAGCTGTTACTGCAATAGACCCTTTAGAAGGACCATCCAGATTTAAACACAAGTTATTACTAATTTTGCCTTTTAATACCTTTATTACTACCTCAGTGCTTTTGCAACCATAAGATAGAATCGCTCTTGTGCCAGCATATCTGAAAATGGCTTGTTTATCCAACTTCTGCTAGTTACCTAACTTAGAGAAAATAGATGAAAACTTTTGTACACTACCAATGACAGTAAAAGGTAAATAGAACGTTTTGTGGGGTTTGCTCTTGTTTTTCATGTTCTTTTATTAAGTAACTCCAGGAATTGGTACAAATACAATGATATAGCAAGTGAAATGATCCTCCCTTTGCATATTTTTTCCAACTAGATATGACTGATCAGATGGTTTTTTTGTTTTAAATAAAAGCAAAACAACAGAAGAAGACAAATGAGGGTTTTTTTTTTTGCATAATAATCACTGATTTCCCCTCACTGGGAAATCAGTATCTCAGTAGACATTGTTTTGGCAAAGAAGACTTTAGAATATGTTGGCAACCCTTTTTTGTGTGTTTGTAGGAATCTCATTGTGTAGTCCTGACTGTCTTGGAACTCCCTCTGAAGACCATGCTGGCCTTGAACTTGTGTAGCATCCTCCCACCTCTGCCTGCCTCTGGCGTGCTGGGATGAGTGGCATGTCCCACCATACCCTGTGTGCTGTGATCACTACAAGCAAGCATTCACTGTTTCTTTCTTCAGGCATCTCAGGCAACTGACTTTTAAAATAAAAACATAAAATCTAGTCCATACAATGCTTAGACAATCTCTCTGATTTTATTTGTGGTAATCATTCCCAAATCAAAGTTATCCTTTAGGTTAAGGTTTAGTAGAAAAAGTAATAATGTCCAAATATTAATTAGCATGTTTTCTCTGTTAAGTATAATCTCCTGATATTCAAATATTAGATTTCTTTTACTAAAAATTAAATTCAAGTTATATATTTTCTTTGAAATGAAATAAAAATAACAAACTGTCTTAATAGAAAAATTCTAAGAATTTAAAAACTAAAGTTTAACTTTCTTAAGCTGAATTTAGGTTTCTGGGCCCTCTGCTGCTAACAGACTAGAATTGCTAATTTGCTGGTCACTGCCCTTATTGTGTCTTTAAAAACCTACAGGTGTCACATTGTCAGGAAATCTAGGTTTTTCCCAGTGATGAAATAAACTTGACACTTGTTCCATGAAGGCATCTTTCCCTGCTTATCAGCTCCTCAATTTATGGCTGTGCTTTGAAATTTGTGCCTGTGACTCCCATCTTTGTATTTACTCCAATTAACACATAAACCCTAATTAGCCAGATCAAGGGACTTGGGAGTCCATAAATGGAAAGTGACATGGCAGAACTTGGCAGCTGGCATCAAGGCAAGGTGACAAAAATAGGGAAGTATCCATTAGATGACATTGGTGGTGAAGCTGTGTGTTAGGATGGTAGATTTTAAACAGTTCCCCTGTTACTAACTGCTGACTGTAGAACAGGGAGACAGGAATTATTTGGTCAACTGACAGCTAAGTTAAAGCATTGACCTCTAGATAGATTTAAAAATCAATAGTTATCATCAACAATACAATACAGTTATAAATGTCTACCAAAATATTTTTAATGAATTTTACTGTTGAATTAGTTTTCAGAATTTTTGATAACTGCAATACTTACTTGAGTAAGAGTATAAGATTTCATACTCTCAAGCCCTTAAGACCCTTAATTGTCTATTATCATGTTTTTGTTGGAAGAGATGGTCCACATGGGTGAGACTAACCTCCACACTACAGTTTTGGATTATCTATGCTGTTCAGCAGTGAAAAAGCTTCTATTTGCTGTCTCTTCCAACTTGATTAAAATTATGATTATAAAATATGTTCTCAATTAGATATTAGTAAGGTTATGTGTTTAATTTTTCCTTTTTGGATAGCCAATGGCTCTGTAAGCCTATGTGACATATTGTCTGACTGTAATTGTAGTCTGTAATTATTCCTCCAGTATATTTTAAGCTTTGCTTTTTAAATTGTGAAAATACTTAAGTTTGCTGCATACCCCATCTTCAGTGCTGCAGAAAATGGGGGAAAGAACTCTTAAAAGATCTATTTGAAAATGGCGCTGTTGTAGAGGAGTTTTTGACACATTAGCAGTCTGCCATAAGGTCTATTTACATAAATGTTAACTCAAGACACAAATGTACTGAAATGAAAATGTTTCATGCATTAATTTGCTGCAGAAGAAACTAACATAACAATTAGAGTAACGTTTGCCTACTTAGATTAAAATTTCCTAGGGCAGTGACAATAAGCAGTGCTGATGGGGCTGAAGTCCTCAGACATACAATTTGTTCTGTTGTTAAAATAAAGTATTCTGTTCCCGGCCACTCAAACCTTAGAAACATAGATAACTAGAAAGGGGTGTTGGGAGCATTATTTTTAGTATATTTTATAATTTTGAAGAGACTGGGCATTATGCAAACAGGACATCTACTAATATGACATTGATCCAACACAAATACAAGACGTTTTGTTTCAGTCCTTTCAGTCAGTGGTACTTTCATGGCCAAACAAGCACTTGCCTTACATGGAGCGTCTTGAAAGCAACCAAATATGCTGTTCTGTGGCTTTTTACACCAAGACCAGAAACTGAATTCTGGAAATCAGATGGTCTCCAGCTCAACTATATAGCTGGTCTCTGTTAATTGTGTGCCCCTCTCGCCCCCCCCCCCTTTTCTTATGCTTATCCCAGTTGCATAGTATTGTAAAGCACAACGAACTGTCCCCAGCTGTGAAGGGGAAAGCAGGAACTGCAAACATCCCTCCTTGAAGTGGTTGTCCTAAACTGAGCACTGTAGAATAAAAATGGAAACATAAAAATAGCAGTTGGAAAGATAAAACAGCATTTATAGTACTAATAAAACCGGTGTGACTTCCACAGGAAAACATGCTTCGGAACCCAGTGCTTACCTGAGAGGACTGTCGAGTTGCCCAGAATTATAGCTGTTTTTGTAAGAGAAGCACAGAGATTTGCTTGAGGGCTGAGTGATAGATTCGCCTGCCTGAAGCATCCCAGTGTGTTTATACATGGCTTGTATGGCAGCTTTCATAAGACATTTACCCCATGATTTGCGATGAGCTTATGTGTGAATAATTAATGGCAATTAATCCTTAATTACAGTAATTAGGCAAGTCACAGGAAATTAAGCTGCAGCTGGAGAAGACCATGCCTGGGAAGAGAGGATTGGGGGCTGTGTGAATGTGCCATTTACTGACAGCATTACTAGGATGCTTCGTGTTCAGCAGCTTTGGCATTTCTATTGGCAGCCTTGGGTAGGACAAGAGTGCTCTGCATTAGAAGCAATCTATAGTTGTCTACGAGAGTTTTAACTTCAAGTGCCAAAATGTTGTGTTGCATATGGTGATTATCTAAGTTTATTGGTTGCCATAACTCAGATGAGTGTAATTGTTTTTGGCTTGATAACAGTGACATTAGAAACAGGATCTTTCATGCACTCATAGGTTCTACTGGAATGAACCATGATGCAACTTCTAGAAACAATTCATCCAGGTTTGCAATTATGAAGTAGATAATGTAATTGTCTGGGAATTAGCTGAGAAGACTTCAATCAAGAATAACACAGAACATTCAGTGTCTTGGTTGAGGAGTTAATTACTTTATTACTAGTTGTCTTTCCCATTTAAGCATGGTGTATAGAAAATACTCATTGTATTGAATACGTACTCCAAATGAGAGCAAAGCGGAGATCATGCAAATTTTCAGTCCTCACTAAATGCTCACAAAATTAATGTTTAAGAATCTACAAAGAATGTTTTATAAACAAGCAGAGCAGCTGTTCAGTGGAAAGTTATACTTCCTGCAAATTTCTTTTGCTCATATTCACATTTGACTTTTTTGACCTTATTTAAAAAACAAAAACAAAAACAAAAAAAGACAGAATCTCACTATGCTGTCCAGGCTTGCCTCATACCTGCAATGCAATCCTCCTGCCTTTGCCTCCATTTCACAAAAGCTGAGATTACAGACATGGACCACCATGTGCTATTACCATCTTTCATCTCTGCTGAGAAAGTATCAGAAGGCCACCGTGCATTTAGAAGGAAGCCTGAGATAACTTCCGGTGTATTTTTCACAACTGAGTACAAAGTGAGCACAAGCAAATGCTTTTTCTTTCCCACCGAATGCTGATGCTCATCGTCCTTTCCTCTTTGAACTTCAGGGCACAACACAAAGTTAGGCCCTCGTGCTTCTCTTGGGTGTGACATCGGACAACCTAAACTATGAATGTGCTGGTCACTTTATAGCTAGTAGAATAATGGGAGTTCTTTTTGATGTTAACACAATTGTTGGGAAATGCATACTCTTGTGAAATAATCAAAGTAAGGGATTAGAGAGAGATAACTCAGTGGTTAAGAACATTGGCTGCTTTTGTAGAGTCCTTGGTTTCAATTCCCAGCACCAACATGGCAGCTCACGAGCATTCGTAATTCCAGTTTCAGAGGATCTGACACTTTCTTTTGACCTCTCTGGGTACCAAGCACACACATATTGCACAGACGTACATGCAATAAAACACTCATATGTGGGGACACACACAGATGTGAGCCTGTTTCAGCCTGACTGGAGGTCAAAGAGTTTGAGCTTGTGACTACAAAACAAGATATCCTGACCTAGGGTGTGGTTATGTGCCACTTACGATACTCCTACACATAAAAAATTAAAAATAATCTAAAATAAAGATACATACTTTTTAAAAAGATATGTAGTTTAATTCAGACATTGTGAAGACTTTGCTTTTTATATTAAAAGAGAAACTTAAGTTTGTTTTATCCCCTATGTAATCTGTGATTAGAAATCTCTGTGACAAATGGGCTGTTTTGATAGTAAATGCAGAACAGGCAACACCTCATCGTAGGCCAAACTGCTGGTGGAGAGAAAGCAGGTGAGCATGTGTGGGTTGTTGCCACTCACACTTTTAGTTCATTTTACGACGAACCAAGTCACGGTACCCTAATAATGGTCTTGATGTTATAAATGATCTCCCCCCTTGAAATAAGCAACACATTCATTTTAATATGTAGTCGGTTTGCTAGCAGGACGACAGTTTAAAAAGGCTTCCAACTGTGACACAAGTGCAACCATATTGCTTCCTATTACTCGCTAAGGTAGTTGTTTAGGAGAGAGAATGTTCTCCCTGGAAACGTTTAAAGTGCTGTAATTTTATTTAGGATAATGAGGATTTATAACCATGTTGCCATTTGAAAACCTGCCTTTAGACAGAGTAAAATAGGCTGTTTTGGTTATTGAATGTTCTTAACTGGAGAGAGAGAGAGAGAGAGAGAGAGAGAGAGAGAGAGAGAGAGAGAGAGAGAGAGAGAGAGAGAGAGAGAGAGAGATTGATTCTCAGACTAGAGAATATGAATGTCACCCTGTGTTGACTATTAAAATATCAAGTACCGTGGTTCAAGAATGGCCCATGTAAATGTTTGCATCTCTTTGTACTTGGGATCTCTGTTTTGAAGTGTGACTAAGTTGAAAGTCTTCATTCTTTTTCTATAAATAGTTGTAACTATGCCTGCTGATAATCCCTGGGACCCTGAACCTTATGACTTTGCTCATAAGTTGTCCTAAAAAAAGTTACTCTGAGTGATGGTCAGAGAGGCTTCAAGAGAACAGTTAGTAAAGAAAGCTGTGTAACTGCATCTATGTTTTTAGGATTAAATTTGACATTAATATAGTCATATTACCATTAAAACTAACCCAGGAAAGGTAAACTTGACTTCTCAGCACTGAGACTGCTGCACTGGCTGAAACCCACTGTGGACTGTTTGGGCCTCAGACTTTGATGTGGGAGGGGAAAGAAGGAATGGAACAGTTAGAGATTTTTATCAGGTTTTTAGCTCCTCACTGAAAATCTTAGCTCTCAAAACATTTCTAATTTCCCTCATTTGAAGGTTCAAACAGTTTCAAATTACTGCCCATGGATTGTTCTTGACATCCAGAATAGTAAATCTGAGCTGTGGAAATGCTGGAATGTGTTTTTGTGCTTTTCCTGAACAAGGGAATTCAACGGGTAAATTACAGTCATTTACTGGGAGTGTAATTTACTGAGAGCCTTTAGGCAAATGCAGGAGAAAGGACAGCAGCAGAACGGAAAAAACAGCAGAAAAACTGTTTTGTGTATTTCCCCCCTTTTCTCATTAAGTATTTATTCACATAAGAGTTTTATGAATTAATGGATGGCCCTGCAATTAAGACAGATAACCTTTATCTGAGCACTGGCAGATCAAGTGTTGACACACTGCCTGCCTGTAAAAAGTACAGCTAAATCTGACTTCAGAAATTCTGCTTGTTTGTGTTGAAATCATGTTGTCTTGCTGAGGATTATCAAAGGCATTGCTGTAGCGTCGACCTTCGGATGCAGCTACACTCATAGTTAAAAGAACACAATACTTAAATATTGTTAGTGGAAAAAAATAGGGAAAAGATCCTCTGTATTTGGTAAAAAAAAAAAAAAAAACTATTCACAAATGAATTTTTTTTAAGAAGTAAAAAAAACTCAGAACATTTTGGTTGGTTGTGTACTTTAAAAACAACATGAGATAAATAGCCCAGCCAGCTAGTAAAGAGAAATTTTATGAAATTGTCAACTAATTTTTTAAATATAAATACATAAACATTTGTAGTAATTCTTATAAACAGTTCTGACCAGTTCCTTTTATGAAAAGCAGCGTGCTCTGTAGTAATTGCTAAGCAAACAGAAAGCTATGTTGCAAAGTGGTTTTGTATGGCATATTGTAATTTGACACTTAAGTTGTGCCCTGCATTACCCTGTGTCATAATTGATGGCTAAAGAAAGGCACATGCTATGCTAATCATTTGTTAGAATAGCTTGTTAAACTATAGTTGCCAATTTTAAATAAACTATGCAGTGCTTTCCTGTATTTTAAGGTTTTGAAGCCTACAGTTTTAAACAGTCACTTGAAGCTGTTTTTAACTTGTGTTGTGTTTGCACAGATCTGCTTTACGCACGGGTCAGCTTGTTTGTCAGCCTAATAGCACAGTATCAAGAACCCTGTCATTGAGCTGCAGGTGTCACACAGATCTCAAGGGACTTTCCATAGTTTTGTGTATGCCAATATTAAAATTGGGTATCCTTTTAAAAACATCAACATTTGTTTGTTTTGAGACAGGGTTTCTTTGTGCATATCAGGCTAGCTTCAGACTTCCTGTGAAGTCCAGACTGAAATTTTCCTCCGTCAAAATTAGTATCTCAGATATAATTTTAAATCCATTTTGGTGTTGTTCTTTGCGTTTTGTTTTTTGAGAGAGTCTCACTGTGTAACTCTCTAGCTGACCTGGAAGTCGTTGTGTAGACTAGGCTGGCCTTGAACTCACAGAGATTTCCCTGCCTCTGCTTCCAGGGTGTGTGTACCTTTAACCCGGCTGAATTATAAATTCTAAATAGTAAAAAGTTTAAAAATCAGAGGGCAAATTTACTTCTTTTTGAAAGTAAGGGCGTATTTATTTTATACTTAGCAAACATAGTGACTGGATATAAAACAGCATTTGCTATTATAGAAGTTATTAATTACAGAATGCCAGTAAGGACATTCATGCAGTAGACTGAGATTTATAGTAGGTGTTGATTCCCATGTGTTGTATGTAGAAGCTTCTGCTGAAATACGTGATATGCTCTCTTAGGTTAAGAGAGGAATCCAAAGCTGGTGAGAACATTGGCTCAGAAATGGATAAATGACCAGCACTGCTAGTAGAACTGGAGCATGATGAAGGAATGTATGCGCTTAGACATAAAAGAAATGCTACCTCTGGAGAAAAATGATTTAATGTGCAGAGAAGGGTTATTCATTTTTAAGAGATTAAAAATGATTGAATATAATACCTTTAATTTGTAACAACGGTCTGACGGCTGCTTCCTGTCTAAAGTAAACCTTTTGATCAGCGTGTCTATTTTGATCTCTTCTGCCCCAGAGTGTATTGAGTGGTTAAAGGGATGATTTTCAGTTATTGTGCACATATTTAATTAAGTCACTGAAGATATTCAGATGGATTTCGTTCCTGGCCATTCAGCGGACAAATATGTGCATGGTTATTCTGTGGCATTACAATTGACCCCTTTGTGTGGAAGAATTTTTAGAGAAGGTTCGGGATTAAATGTTTCTGTTATGTGAGACCAGAGGTGGCACACAAGCCTTTTCAGAAATAGACACCCATTTGATGGCATTTAGGGAAGGCACAGATTTAATTCACAGCCCTCTTCTATTCTTTTACACCCAAAAAAAATGAATTAAAATTTCTAGCTATGCTTTTTCTTTCCTCCTCCCCCCACTGTATTTCATTTCTACCTTAAAATGTGTAAAAATATTTGGGAAGTTTAAGGTTTGATTGCCATTATAAAAAAAACATAGCCTTAATGTAATTGTTCAGAATTTGTTCACAAATTTATAATATTCTGTTTAAATCTAAATGAAATTATTTAGATAGGTGGTGGTGGTGGCACATGCTTTTAATCCCAGCACGCAGGTCTCTATGAGTTCAAGGCCAGCCTAGTCTACAGAACTAGTTCCAGGACTGCCAAGGCTACACAAAGAAACCATCTCAAAAAAAAAAAAAAAAAAGTAATTAACTAAATGCATGTATTTGAAATACAAAATCCTGATTTTTTAAAATAGTTGACACAGAATGCAAGTCTGGAAAGTGTGTGAAGAACAGGTACATACATATAGCCATGCGGTGGAAATTACTTTCTCTTTAAGAACACATCGTATATGGAATATTCTGAAAATGCTGTTAAGGTTATTTCAAAAAGATATATAATTTTTGTTAAAATATGATTTGGAAGCTTAAATATGGCATTTAATTACTTTTACCAACAGCATGGTATAAGGAAAAAGTCAACGCTCCCATAAGTCATAGTCAGCTGTTCCTCATTTAGTGTGATCTGTAGCAAGTACAGCAGCCAGGCACCTTATGGCATAGCCCTTCAAGTCTCCTTTAGGACATAGATCTTTGATTCTGTTAAATGTGAATCTTCTGCCCCATGGTTCTGGGCTACCACTGACCGGTGCAGAGGGCGGTCCTGGTCCTTGGCTTCTGGGCACCATCCCAGGGCGGCTGCTCACCCCAGGGCGGCTGCTCACCCCAGGGCTGCATAAAGGCGTGATGACAACCTTTCCCCTATGGAATCGAGACTACAGCGGTAAATACAGGCTGCGTGGGATCTCGGTTTCGGCTCGAATTTTCTTTCTGTGGTAGTTTTTGTTCTCAATCACCTTGATGAAACAATCTCGAAGCAGCTCGGCTCTCCGTGGCATTTGGAATGAGTCCCTGACAAGCTGATTTTCCACCCCTGTTGTGATGCTGCTTTCTCTAGTTAATATTCCTGCGTAAGTGTCGCACAAAAGTAAACCCTAAGAGCCTCAGACCAGGAGGCTGCTCCATTTGCATTAATTATGCAGTCAGGGCGGGAGCGCTGTCAGGCTAGGCGGGAGGGCTGTGGCCGCAGAGAACAATGGGCTCCGAGTCTCCGGGCTCCGCTCAGCGCTGTGGAGTCCTTAAACCTAAGCCCTGAAACTTGCTTTGTGGCCACTGGCCACAGCAGAGGAGACTTTCCCGGATTTCAGATATCTCAGCTGCCGCCTACAGGAAAACCTCAGAGGAGGACCGCGGAAAGACTCCGTGTGAACATTTTAACAGACAGAAGAAAATGCCCAGCCAGCTGCAGAACATGAACATCTAGGGAAAACGGTGGTTGGGGGGCAGGGAGAGGGAATAAGACAAAAACAAAACCCTTCGCTCTGAATCTGAAGCATACCATCATCTGTGAGGTTTCCCCACTGTAACTGGTGTGGAGGCATCCTAACTTAATGATGGTGTCTTTCAAGTGGATCCGACTTACACGGGCAGCACAGGGAATTGAGCTGTACAAACATTTGTTGAGAACCTATGTCCTAGATGATGGGGAATTATTATTTCATTATTATTGGTTGAAAATACTCCAGAAAAGAGAGGTTATTGCTCTTTTAAGGTTTCCATATGGAAACCATGGGGGAAATGCCCTTGTCTAAGTTTCCCTGCCAGTGACTTAGCTCCAGTCAAGAAACGTTGGAGCTGCTAGGGTGTCCGCTTTCTCTATTCTTTTTGTACAGTATCAGAGAAGATAACTGTACAACATTTCTACAGTGTGCACCCTACACATGTAATTGTGGGGAATAGAATGGTCTTCTTGGGAGGAGGGACTAGCCAAGTCTCCTGCCAGTAGAGCAGCAACACACTGAGATTTGTAAAGATTAATAATAAAAAAAAAATACCAGAAGCCTTGCTCCCTTTTGGATTCCTAAACAATTCGCTGGTACAGTTGCATGCTTTTCTTTAAAATAAAGGAATTCAAATATAGCATTACGTGAGTGAAACCTGGAACATTCAGCCAGGAGCAATCATAGTGAGAATTTTTTTTCCAAAAGGAATTAGGCCATCCTTTCAAGGCCAGAAGAGATGACATTTACCTCCATCCCAGCCAGAGTCTTAATTTCTGGGAAACCAGCTTTGTGTCTTTGTCTTTCCTTTCGATTTATGAAATAACATGTATTACTTAAAAGTGCTTAATGCTTGATTCTAGCATTATGCTGTGTTCTTGTTCCAAAAATGAACTTTTTTAAAAAAACAAACAAACAAACAAACAATTGTCATTTGTTCCTTGGCCCACCAGGACAACGTCGACCACTCTATTGCATGGTACATAATTTTAATGTCACTTCTAATCACTAAAACACACAATTATAGATTGATAATCTTTTCTCTAATAGAAATATATAAAAGTACAACTTTCTAAAGTGAAGGTAGAATCATCAAAGATTGCAGACTCCACCTTTTTACTACAAAATGGCAATTTCACGTGGTCTAATCAGACAGGCAGCATTAGAAAGATGCAAGTGACATGTCAAACCGGGGGAAGAACAACACGCTACCTCCAGTAGTTTATATAGTAGGCCAGTGTACAGATTAGTGCCACATCACAGTGTAAAAGCTGCATGTATAGATAGATTGCAATTTGTTGTTGCACAAACAGAATAAAATATTCATGGAGCTCATTTTTCTCTGTTGAATTGCTTTAAATTTGCAACAAAATAAGAATTTAAAAGTTTATTTCTTTCCAAACCTTGGATGGGGCTCTTTCTTAACAAAATGAAAAGCATATAAATTCGGTGACTATTGGGCCTTTAGAATTTCAATTTTAATATACACACACGTGTCTCAAGTAAAAGCTCCCAGAATTTTTTTGCTTTTCTAATTAAGTTTTTTTGAGAATCTGATACATGAGTACTGTATTCATATCATTTTCACCTTTCTTCTTCCCTCTTCCATCTCTTCCTGTATTTCTCCACTCCCTCTCATATTCATAGCCTCTTCAGTTATTTCTGTTACATACATATGTATGTGTGTATATATGTGAGCATATAAAACTTGGCTTATATTCCACTTAAGAATTAAGACACTAGTTACTTCTCATTTTTAATTTTACGTAAGTCTAATGCAAACCTCCAGTAGAGACCATTTTAACAAGAATTTGATTTACAGTTGTGGCTCAACTTCCCCACACCCACTCAGAACAGTTCCAATCATGAATTTGTTTCCATAATGTCTTCCTTTTTAATGCTATCATCTGTGAGATTATCTGAGATAAACATCCGCAAATTAAGAAAATCTTAAATCAACACAAGTAATAAATAAATTATAAATATTTTTATAAGATATAAAGACCGTGTTTTCACATGGTATCATTAGCCTTGATGTCACTGTATGGTGCCAGTTTACAGTGATATGAAGCTTATACTATTTCACATTCCTATCCACTAAATAAAAACCTACTCTGTGTTTTATTACAAAGTAGGTGGCCTGGAGGAAAAATATATGTATTCTTTCCTTTTGGTATAAAATATGCATTTGGGCTTCTCATTTCATCCCCAATCTGTGTTATTCCTTAAAAATGCAGAAGTGCCTGAAGTCCTCTTTAATATTTAATTCAACAACTTTTTAATCTGTCATTATGCTGTGATGAAGTAAGCATCAAGTGTCGCTGAAAAAGATTAAATTATACTTGGAAATAGGAATTGAAATGATTTAGGGTTGGAGGCTGAATATTTGCTTTGCACGAGTAATAATAGTAGTAGCTTGGGTGAAGAAGGGCTCTGGTTCGGCTTTAATGTCTGCTTCGCTGTGCTCCCCTGTGGCTCTCTCTGATTTACGCTGGCATTGCTGAGCTTTATTTTATTTAAATGGAGGTAGAACGTAGAAATTACTACACTACAATACATTAATTACTCCGTGCTACTTCTTTGTACTCATTCCCTTTTTTCTGTAAACATCATAAACAATGATGCGGCCTGCCCACTGCATAGCGGCTGTAAGCGCTCTGTAGCTCTTGTTAGCAGGCCTATCTTAGGAAGGAAGTACAGTAATAATTAACGGCCATCTGTGGAGTAGCGAGTACCAAAGGGACGGGCGCTTGTGCTTTCCCTCTTACAGGGCATGATGCAGTTGTGACATATTTTAAACACCGTATTACTTCCTTTAAACATCTAGGCTCTAGCATGTGGGCTGTTTTGCAATTAGACAGAGGGATAAGCTTTTAGACTGACCATTGGTCAACAGGTGACAGTGAGTCTAAATTCTTCAGAGTTCTTGGCCTCTGTATACTTCCAGATGGGACTTCTGGAATCCACTGGGACGTCTTTGGCTACTGAAGCTTATTTTCACCATAGTACTGGTGCTCTGTCTTTGTGAAGCTAAAGAAATCAGTTTATTAGAGAAAGTGAATTATGAAATTCTTTGATGAAATGCACATAAAGGCCTTTGTGATGATTTGAAGGACTGTGGGTTTCACTTTTCTTTAATGCATATGTGTTGTGATTCATATGTGCTCTCTGACACTCTCTACATGGAATTTCTTAGAAATGTATCTTCATTTGTCATGATTTGTCATATTGATGCTCCTGTTCAAAATAAGCCTGGACATAGACTAAGACCTTAATGTGTAGCACACCTGTCAGAATATTAGCAGAGCTGCGTTCATTCTCAGGAATGCCGTGTGTCTGTATCTCAGACAGCTGTCCACTTCCCAGCATGATGTCCTTTCATAAAATAACAATAGAAAGGAGGCTGGGCACAGTGGCACATGCATATAGCCCCAGTTACTCAGGAGGCTGAGGTAGGACAATTCCTTGGTCTATTGAGTTCAAGACACACCTGGGTAGCTTAGAGGGTAGTCAATAAGAGAAAGGCAGGGCGAGGAATTTTTTGGAAACATTCTAGGTGAGAATATAAACCTACTATGGTAGGTTCAGAATTATTAACACCCAAAATTTAAAAATAAAGACTAAAAATATTTTAAAGTTCACAAAGTTTTTGTGTGCCTTCATTATACTATGTCACCATGGCCGTGCACAGTGGCACTAACTCTTGAGGAAGTACAGAAGTCAGTCTACAGTTGCTATTTTCAGTTTTTTAATAGAGAAAAATTTGACAGCTTGAATTAATCTTATGCTCTACATAGTTGAATTCTCTGAGTATTTAATTTCCTCCTTATAAGATTGGCTTAATCGGTGGACACCTAAGAGTGAAAGGTGAATAGTTAGTTGTTATGGGTATCCTCCCCTTTTTTGCCAAAAATTTGAAAATAAAGTCCTATTGTTCTTAATAATAATTTTTTTTATAATTTAGAAGTATATACCCAGAGAATCAAGTCCACTGGTGATTTACAGCTCAGTGTTTTGATCAGAGCATCTTCTAAACATACATCAACTGTACAGAAACTGTTGGTCAATGTTTGCCCACAAGATAATATTCTATTAAGACATGCATTTGTCAACATGTGCCTTGTTTGCTGTACACAAGACGAGTTGCCTTTCTGAAAGCCTGTGTGTTTGTAGGGTAAAGTAAATGCATGTCTTTGTAGAAGAATAAATAAAAAGAGCAACCTGAGTCAATAAGTGGGTTCAATTCATGCCTACAGCCATGGCGGACAGCTCATTTTGTAGATGTGGGTGTTTTGTTTACATTTATAATGCAGCTTTATTTAATGCTGACAGATATAGCTTGTGGCAAATGATAGTCAGAATGTATGAGCAGTCATAATGCCTCTGTCTTCTTACAGTGTGCTGCTGAAAATAAGCAGTTCACCTCTGTTTTTATTGAGGAAAGGATATGAGACAGCTATAGCTTCGTGAGGCTATTTATTGAGTTGTTTTACTAGCTGTGAACACGCCGCTTTATAGCAGTTGTGAAAATGGACTTTGCTAGTGTGTGGGAAAGGAAATAACATTGCAGTATACAGGGTAGTAAAAAATCTCTATAAATAATTTTCAGGCTGAGGAATATTCTCATCTAAACAGGCAGAATGGGTTCTGATTTTGACTAGCTGTCGTCCACTCCCAAAGTCAGGTAGAACTGGTGTTAAAATTTGGAGGGAGTTTTTGATTGTTCAACAAGTAATTGTGTTAGAACTTAAGGAAAGTTGATACCATGAGTTCCTCTAAGTACTGCCTAGTGCTGTGACCTGGGCTTATGGATAGTGTTACCTGATTTAGAGGTGAAGTGGACAGCAGGTTCCTTGTCTGCGTGCTAAGGACACACCTGTGATTAATAGCAAGTTTTGTTGCAAGGCACAGAGAAATCTGTGTTCATAGGCTTTTGCCATGTGTTGCTTACAGACTTCAGATATGTCTGTATGTGTATGAAACACACTTAAGCATACTTATATTTTGCACCTAAAGACTTATTCATCCTAACTAAGAGAAAGGACCAGTTAAGCACAGAGTTTGCACTTGCCCCCAGTACTCAGCAGCTACACTCCCTCCACCCGGATGTCTACTCCAGGACAAGCAGGCTTTACTGCTAGTAGTGCCCCTCCCCCGCTGTCTCTAGGCTGTGAGTGCTCTATGCTAGACAGTTATTGATTGGCTGCCATAAAGGTGATGATATAATACTTTTTATTATTAAGAAAGCATTAAAAGTGCATATTTGAAGATTTTATTACTTTTCTAGTTTATTCAAATGTTTATCAGAGAGCAGTGTAATACACAAATAATATTTCTAGGCTGCAAAATAATTTAAAGAGCCACGTGAATCTCAGCAGGTATCCCTTCCGTGTGCTCAAGTTCCTGGGAGCACTGGGCAGTAACCTGAAATGGTCTTCCCTTGTTATCATGCAGCCTAAGCTCAGTTAGTTTCCAGGTAAGCCTTTCCTAGACACTATTATTTTCTTCTCATGTAAATAAACCCCGCACCACTTAGATCTTAATACTTGGTGCTTTACAAAGTAAATCAACTGCTTTGAAGTTCTTACCGCTTTTCTTAGTGCCTTTATTAGGCATTTCTGATTCCACTAAATATATTATAGAGATGCTGTAAAAAATATTCTTATTTCCTTCTCCACTGGCTGATGAAATGGGTTAATCTCTCAGTAGAGCTATTTCCTTAATTCACCACCTGTTTTCAAATCCCAAGGAACCGGCAAGGTAAGCAGAGAAAGTCCTCTGTGTGTGCCTGTTTTGCACAGAGAAAAAATTAGAATAAAAAAATTAAGACAAAATTCTTTCTTGAATTTTTTTAAAGAAAAGTCATTGCACATTACTGAAAAGCTGCCATATTTAAATTATTACTCAGCAGTCCCATTATACTGCCTACCGGGCATCCTTTCAATGGGAATTTTCAGCTCAAAGGTCAATACCTCTATATAAAGTATATTTATTACCTTTTCTAAAAAGTGCTCATTTTATGTCAAGCTTCTTGTGATAATGTGGTAGAAGTATAATTGGCACAAATTTTACATTTTTAAAATTTAAAAACAAAAGAGTTGATATTGTATCTGTAAATCTAAGATGTGCTTAGCTGTTGCCGTTAGACCGTCTCGACTGTGTATAAGTAATCATTTATTGTTTAAATACAGAAGAGGCTGTAACAAAATGCTGTCAAGAGCCATCACACTCATTAACCTGCAAGCTAATTAGCCTCCTCCTGCCTGATTGCTGACAAGTTCTTCAATCTGAACCCATTGCTGTTGTGTCAGCAGAGAAGCCCAGAGTGAGGCAGAGGAGGACTCCATTAGGTGTTGTGAGCAAAATATCTGCATTAAAGCTTTGTTTTTTTCACTCTTAACAAATGTTAGAGCATTCATATCCCCAGCTATAATTAAATTGGCAACTCTTAATTACTGTAATTAGTGTATTAACTGTTTCCTGTTCGTCTATAATTGATTTCAAGAATTTGCCTGTAATTTAATGTGATTTAAAATTTTTAATAATTAAAAAAATTTCAATAGTTAAATGTATATTTAGATACTATTGGAGTTTTTGAAATAATATGCATAACAAAATTACTTAAGTGCAGAACCTTGTCAAACCAAATACATATGGGCTTTATAGTCACTTTTTTCCTCCTGTGCAAACATGACATTCACTCCCCATTAGAATTTTTTTTTCGGTTAGGCTAACATTTCTTAACTAGATTGCAAATTAGCATTGGAATGATAGAACATTTTGCAAATGCATCGTAAAATATGAATTCATTAATTTGTGGAAGACTAATTCATTTAGAATAGCATCTTGAGGGCAAAAAACATTCATAAGATAGTTTGTTTGTTACACCATCCAATCAAACTGAAGACCTTTATTGAGAGTACCAGAAAAGCAGAGTATTTTGTTTTAACACAGTGTGAACTGATGCAGCCTTTTTTTGTGTGTTTCAGAATAATCACTATTATATCTTTCTGGAGAAATGTTACTTATGCTTTTGGTTTAAAATATATGAATATCTTCAGCAAATTAGTGAAGGCCTTAACTAAATGACACAGTTACCAGCGAAATGTATTTGCTTGTCTTAGAAACCACATAGTGAAATTTATTATGCTTGTAGTTTATGCGGGGAAGAACTACTGTGGTGGGCTGTCTGCTTTGAGAGTACTGGACTGCAGTGTGGAGCAGCGTCAGAGGCTATGGTGCATGTGTATTGGACAGGGCCCGAATTACCATTTGCATAACTTAGCAAAGATCTACATGAATATGAACTACATGAATATGTTTACCACTGGCAATATTAAACAAATAAGAACTAAAGATACAGCATTCTGGCCTGGAGTGATGGCCCAATGTTTAAGGACACTGCTCTTCTCCCAGAGGACCTGAGTTCAGTTTTCAGCACTCGCACTGAATAGTTCACAATTTACACCTCCAGCTCCAGGGGATTCAGCATCTTTTTCTGTCCTCTCAGATAACTGCACACACGTGACACACATTAATACAGTCAAACAATACACACATATAATAAAAATAAAAGAATGGTAGCTTTAAATAAAGGAGCATTCTAAATGAAACAGCTGTACATAATTCATTTAGTCATCCTTAAGATAATTAAGATGTTACATAACATTTTGACTGTCATTCACGTCCATTTGTTTTTGTTTGTAAGAACTACTCCACACACTAGAAAATACACAACCTCACAGATCCAGGCCTTAAACACAGGGCCTATATGTAAGAACTCCTGACCTGCTATAAATAAGTCAGCTATACGTAAGTGAGGGAACAGACAGGGATAGGTTCCTGTTAAGACTTTCCTTTCGTGGCACAGCGGTCCTTCAGCCAGAAAAGACAGAAAAGGCTCTTGGGGAGGTGTCTCTACATCTTAGGGTTTATTCTCTCTCTCAGTTGGGAATATCTGTTCTCATCAATAAGGATGTGGTCTCACCACCATCCCATACCCTTCTTCAGAATGACCCCATTCTGAGAGGGCAGCAAACTTTCCTTGAACATTTCCATAGTCTCCTTTGGCATAAAATTCAACTTGAGCTTCAGGGAACTTAGTGTTATGGTTTAAATTAGTTTTAGAAAGTAAATTAAACAAGTTTAAGGGCCTTTTGAATTTTTTTAAGACACACTTCAGAATCACTGGGACACTTACAGCTCATGGTTCATAGAATATCCAAAGAGTCCAAAACATATTCTGAGCTTGATGAGGAGCCTGTAGAACGTCTGGTGCAGCCTTTTGTTTTCTGGTAGAGAAGTTCTTCAGGAGAGGCTGACCTTGTTCAAGGCCATGTGACAGAAGTATTATGTGTGGTCAGCAGATAGGGGCTGGGTTGTAGGCCCTGCCTGCCAGTCTTCTGAGTAGCATAGATCTAAGCTGTAGCGGTTGAGTCTATGGTTATCAGTCTTATGTTATATTGAATGTTGTTACAAGTACATAATTTTTAATGAATACAAGTTTATCATTTAAGATAGATGACCAGATGTATATATTACATTAGAAAGATGTGTAATAAAATAAAAAATGAATTTGTAGTAGAATAGGACCAAACATTCCAAAACAACTCAAGAAAACCCAATTGGACATCAAGAGGTTTCCTTCGTGTGCCTCCCCCCCCATTTACGAAATAAAAGAAACATCTGTGGTGTTGAAGTTCTTCTAAAGAAACCAAATTTATTTCCCAACACATGGCATTCCTTTATGCCAGGAACCTAATTTTCCCCCTTACTGTGTGCTTCATGTTTTTTGGATGACAGGGAAGAGATGATTGTCAGGGAGTAGGGACATGAAGATAGATGGGTAGGACACAAATCTCACAGCTTCAAAATGTGCTCAATATCGCCGTTAGTGTCTGCAGCGTCTGCCTTAGTTGCTAGAACATAATACTAGCCCCCTGTTCTGCACTTCCTACAGTGAAAGAATCTGAACAGCCACACTTCATTTTGCAAAAGACTGGAAAGGAAAGGTACCTTGTCCAAACACTTCATATGAAGATGCTTGAAGCTTGACAAGTGTAATATTTCTGTACTGAATGTATCTCTGTGTGTATTTATCTAGAAGTAACTGGTGTAGGAGCAGTAACATCTATAAAAAGTAGAGGTGTTGGTTTGGTAACTGTGTATTGAACTATTAAAGAGTAGAAGTCCCTTTTTTTGATACTGGCTTTCATTTATATATTAGAATATTGCTGAATGTTTATAGAAACGGGAGATAACCTAAGGCCAAGTGAATTTTAGATTGGGCTTTTGCTTAATGTATTATTCATACCATTGTATAATCAGTTAAGTGCATCTCTGACAATAAACTTAAAATTCAACTTTAGTAGTACTACCACCCTAAAATGGGTGCGTCAGATAGTGACCTGACATGATTTATTTTGACCCTATATTTTAGATAATTTTTAATAATGAAGGGATGAGATGTTTGGTGTACTCTCTTCATTCTCCCTCCCATCCCCCCTCCCTTTGTAACATTTCACTATTTTTGCTGCATGACCTGGTTTTGCATTTTTCTGATTCTCTGTTCATCTAATTAGTATGTTCTAGAAAGACCTGGACCACTTATTGTGCAGAGATGTAGCCTGTGGGTATTTAATAAGGAGCTTTCAGTGCTACATTTGCATCTTTTGCTTGGGGTCTGAATAGCGAATCACCTTTCAGATCATTAGGAGCACTGCTGTATTGTTAAAATTGGGCAGCAGTATTCTAATGACAGTTTAGAACTTCAGGCTTCCTATATAACCCAGGTGACCCCAGTGTAATTGTGTGTAGTGCAGATGACCCTAGGATAAACTGCTGACGGTTTAGTTCATCCACAGTGTGGCCTCTGTGGTCAGGTGGCTTTATACCCAAGGAGGCCACACAGAGATGCCTTGGAAGCATATTAGATCATGCTAGTTACGTGCACGCTGGCATTATTTCTATCACAGTACCGACCTTCCCAACAAGACCTGTTACTTCTCAAAAAGAGACACATCTGCCAGACCCTGTGTTAGATATGGAATGTATTTTAGCAGATAGCTAGTCATCTTTTCAATATACCTGGAAACCAAAATGCTTAAAAAGGGACTATTCTGATTTTACGTTCTTTTCCTAGATAAGAACAAAATAGGGAGATTGTTTTTTCAAGGAGTAAATTATAACTTACTCATTTTCTAACCAGCTAGAAAGAAGTCATTAATATTAGAAGTTTATATAGTTTTGTAGGTCATCTGACACTGTTACAGAACTATATAATTTAAAGCCAGAAGAAAATTGAGCATCTTATTTTTGGAAGTTGGGTATTTTCACTAATTTTCTAGTCTCCATACTTTCCTACCTCACAGTAATGCCAGGGCTCAAAGGTGGCTGAGAACTAAAACAGCTTAAAGAGGGAGTGGTAGGTTTTGTGGTTTTTAAATAAATATTTTTTCCTTAGAGAACATTAGTAGGTTAATTACGGCATTTGACTGTGTATCCTACTTCCTTGACTAGTATAAAAACTTATCAAATACAAGTATCATTGCACAACTTGTTTTAGAAGATAGCATGTGAGTTGAATTAAAATTTTAGCAATTAGATTTCAAAATTTATTTTTTGAAATAGCTGTTTCTTCAAGGAACTGTTTCCTCAAGGAGTCTGAACTTACCAAGATTTGGTTATAATTAGTAAGTTTTGCCAACAAGTTACGAGTTTTAATATGATGCAGTTTCATAGAGTAGGTGCTTGCAGAGGTGTATTGAAAGAAAACAGAGAATGGGGCAGTAAATAGACAGCAAACACTCTGTAGCTAGCTGAACCAACTTGCCTATTAGGCTTACTTCCATAAGCTGTGGGAGATTATTTTTTCTTTTTTAAACATATAATTTATTTTTATTTTGTGTTCGTTTGTGTTTTTGCCTTCTTGTGTATCTGTGTGAAGGGTGTCAGAAACCCTGGAATTGGAGTTACAGACAAGTGTGAGCAGTGGATGCTGCTGGAAATTGAACCCAGATCCTCTTAACCATGAAGCCCTCTCTCTAGCCAGAGAATGTTATTTTAAAAATAACTAGACAGTAATCTGCTCCCCCTGATAGCCTGTCTGCCATGTGTTTATTTTGTTTGTCTCATCCTTTTGTATTTTTTCTTGTCAGTTTCTGCTCAGGAGTTCTACAAATCAACTGTGAAAAGTAGCTACCTGACCTGGCAGGACCCTTGCTTAAGCCCTGACAACCTGGTGTTATCTTTGTCTTCCTTTTAATTGCCTCTCCTTTTTATTGTTACAGAAACCCAATCTGTTTCTTAAAGCAGCTGTTTAAATTGTATCGTTCAGAGCTAGCTGGTAATAAAACAGAACTTGTAGTTTTAATAAGTAATTATTTCTTATTTCAGAGAGACTAACAGGAGGTAATCCTTTATGCAGAAACTTCTACTGCAAGGACCTGAAAACTGGAAAATAATATTGGACTGAATGCTTAATTGAAACTGTGCCCAGTGTGCATGCATATCTAAGTCGTTGCCTATATCTAAGGCATTATGCATGTCTAAGGCATTATGCGAGGCTTGAGGCTTCCTATGTATGAGAACAGTGGCCAGTGCTATTCTGCTAAGTAGTTTTGCAGGATTTTCTCTTCCAAGAGGAATTTGTACTCACATTATTGTTTCCTCTGGGATCCTAGACAATGACTCTGTGGTCTGATTCATTAATATTGGTTGTCTTCAGCAGAGAGTATCCAGATTTGACCTGCCAAGTATTAAATTTTTAATGTATTACTAGTTCTTTCATAGTGTAAGGCTTGTCTTTGTTCTTTGTATTTTTGGACTGTTCAGCTTGAATTAGATAGAGTTAATTTGTAGCATCACTAACTATGCCTCACACAATACACATATAAAATGTTTATTGGTGAGATATTTCAGTGTGAATAGCTACCTTTTTAATATTTGAAAGCATACATTTCCAAATTTATTTCGAAAAGTGCCAGGGGTACTGTGTGCTATGTACAATAAGTTAATTATTACGCTATTAACATTGATGATGTTGAATGTGTTTTAGTTAATGTGTTAATGACGTGTTAATTACTGTACACGTTTGTGAAGACCCTTCAGGCTTGTTCTGTGATGCAACGCGTCAACTTGAACCAGACCAAATAATCTGCAAAGCAGACTGTAACTCTTAGAGTAACACTTGTAAACATAAATTATAAATTAAATTATGCTTTTTATTATTCTTTTTCTCCCTGGTAGAATGAATATGTAATCCTTATGCTATCTGCACCTGTTAGAACCAAATGCTGTCAGACTCTGTTTTCCCCAAGAAGACTAGAAGAGATTTGTTATGTAGTAACTTATGCTTTGTTTACACTCCAGCATTTAGTGAGTATTTTATATAGTGTCACGTGCTTTGCATTCTAAAAGATCCTCCTCTTCTTCCTTCTCTTCCACCTCATCTTCCTCTTCTTCCTTCTCCTCCTCTTTCTTTGTTCTGTTCCCTTCATTGATTTAAGATGGAAATCACACTCAGTCCAAATGCAGGCAGGTAAAAAGTGGCCACTGTCTCTACTTGATATTAGTCCACATATACTTTTGATTTAATTATGGCCTTTCAAAATCTTTTTTAATCTTACAAGACCAGTCATTTGAAAACAAAAGAAACCAATGGCAATTTCACACTGTAAGCAAAGGCCAGATTTTGCATTCGTTTGAGAACATGGGTAATAGATTTGTTTTCTGTTTCATAAGTATGCTTTATATTTTGAAATGTGAGCTATTTGGGGCTATGTTATTATAGCATTAAAATCTTAGCTTCCTGCTTCTTCCTTGTCAACATCTTTATAAAATACACCCGGTGATGTTTATCTTCAAGAGATTTACTTGGAGGCTAACATTTTAAAATGCAACATTTTAAAATTGTGTTGTTATAAATGATATTTCTTAGTTTTGTTACTTCAAACTCATTGATTTTTTTTTAAACAAAAAAATTGTGAGCTCACAAATTTACTCAGGATCTGACAGTGAGAACTTGCTATTTTTACTGTTTTAGCCTGCCTTCTTTTCCTTTCCTTCCTTATCCGCATTCCCTTTTGCGTTCCTTTCCTTGTTTCCCTTACCTCCTCCCTAGTTGCCTCAGTTTCATAATGACTGAAGTGGGCACAGTGATAGCATCTGCCTTTAGGATTTACAATGGCTCAGTGAGTCACTACAGATTGAGCGAGTGAGCTGTGCCTAGCACGTGGGAGGCTCTTAAAAATGCAAGGTCTCATTAGTCTGCCTTTATATTGTGCTAAAAATTATTTGGAAGCATTTATTTATTTTCACTGTTTTAATTCCTGAGGAACTCATAAGAATTTGAGTTTTTTATTTTCAGTTGTCATAGTTTCAGCACCTTAATTTTAATGACTTTGCCACTCCGGCATTGTCTCTATCCATCCTCCTGGAATTGCCCTAGTCTTTTTCATTCACCTGAACTTGCTTGATTCTATAACACTGCTCTTACTAGAGATTTGTATTGGTATGGAAGGCTACTCTGATGGGGACTTTGGTCTCTCTGGCAAATATTTGTGTATCTCTTCTTTAACGGTACTGATGTCCTCTTGCAATACCCATGCAAAAGGGATTCTAATAAATCTTGTGTTCAGCATCGCACATTGTTTGTTTTAGCTGCCTTCCACTTCATGCTTCTTCCTTTAAGAGCGAGCCATTACGAAAGGTTAGATTCACAGTTAGCAGGCTTTAGCTCTCCCTTTTGAATCAGTGAGGTTGCCGTTTTATTGCTCTCCGACTTACACTTCAGTGATGAGAGTAAACTAGCATCAGATTAAAGGTCAGCAAATCCCATCAAAGAGAGGAATATTAGGGGCAGAGATAGTTGGAGAGGCAGCACACCACTGGGTATTGACAGGGTGATTCCAGGGTATCAGTCAGCAGAATTATAGCTGCCCAGAGAGTCAGTACAGCTTTAATGAGCCTGTGTGAAGAGGAAGAGGGTGGATTTATGTAGTTCCTCATAATTTTCTGTAGAGACTGTTATTGCAGGCATTCTGTAGAGTGTTCTGGTCTTTCATTTAATTCAAAGGTCCTGGAGCTTATCCATCCTCTAAATTCTTTTTTTGTTAGCTCAAATCGAAGTTGACATTTCCATGGTTTACCCCTAAAACATCTAGTTCAAAATCAGGTTTCTTTAGGCAATTTTGAAATCTGTAGATTCTTAATATAAATCTGTAGACATGGGTCTTTCCTCCTCAGAGAAGTAGGTTAGTAATGAAGAATTGTTTCCTAATCAGGAAGCTGGGGTAGCGGCACATTTTCACACTGCCCTTAGAGGACCTAGGAAAGGCGCTGCTTATAACTGCTTTATTTAAAGGCTCTCAGCGTTCATTCTTCTTAAATCAGCTCTTCTAATTATTGTTTATGCGTCTGTTTGTGCACCACAGTCTCACACTCTCCTAGCTGGAAGAGGACAAAGAGATGCCCAGGACAGGGCTGTTTTTTAATTGTTCTAATGAGAAATACTGTAATTAATTGTCATTATTTTCAAATTTACCTTGATTTTGATATGTTGGATAGAAAACGTGACTTGTTCCTTAAAAGGGAATATTACGTTTATATAATTTCAAGAGAAAGAATATGCTTTAAGAAGTCAAATGTTTATGAAAAACAGACAGAAAACCCAAACCTTTGTTTTTGCTCTGATAGGGATCTACCCAAGGTCTCATACGCACTCAGCAAGTGCTGTGCCACTGAGCTACATCCCCAGTCTAAGAAAGGACTTCGAATGTCTTTGCTGAATAGTGTTGGACAGGGTGACAGATAATTTTTTAACTTAAACCTTTTTTGTTTGTTTGGTTAGGTTGTTGTTATTTTTTTTTTTTTTTTTTTGAGACAGGGTTTCTCTATAGCTTTGGAGCATGTCCTGTAACTAGCTCTTGTAGACCAGGTTGGTCTTAAACTCAGAGATCCACCTGCCTCTGCATCCTGAGTTCTGGGATTAAAGGTGTGTGGCCCCACCGCCCAACTTAAATTTTTTTAAATTATTGGTACTAGAAAGTAGACCATTAAAAGATTCATTGGAATGTTTTATGACTTTGCCAAGCCAGCCACTGTTTGCAGTTTCTATGTAAGAATATACCATTTTAACTGTATTTTTAAAAGATGAATTATTTACATTATTCATGGAGATCTGCTTTGAAGAGGACTTTAAGCACTTTGTGTTGTCCTTGCATGCCATGTGGATGGTTGTTCCTTTGGAAACATGCATGGTTTTTAAGGGAAGGGCACAATGGTGTGTTGGTACCATAAGAAGCCCAAGCATGAGCTTTGACGTCCACGGTTGCCTAAGGCTGCAGTTCTTACAACAGCATGTGTGAAAGCCTAAGCAAGATGCACATAGATGAAGGCTGCATAAAAAACACAAAAGCCATTCTCAGTCATTATTTAGATGCGGTGTTTATATTAAAAGCCTAGTGTACTTTCAGACAAAATCATGTGGCAACTCTAGTAAAGCTTGTGTTTCCTATAATCATATTTTGCTCTACAAAGCCCTTCCAATAAAACCCAGCCTGTGTCCTTTATAATAGTACAGATAAAACTTTATGTGTGCTCTTGTGTTGGAATGTACAGGGAATGCCAATGACTCTCTTGGCATATTTACTAGCATTCTTTCTGAGCGCTCCCTGTGCATCAAGATAATTTGGCATTCCAGAAATAACAAAGTGGACATTCTTTCCTGAAGGGAGAAAAAGGGAAAGGGTGGGTATTTGCTGTTCGTGATTAAATCAAGAGGCTATGATTTATAAATTCACTTTTGCAGTTTTGAGAAAAGGAAGAGAAATGAATACACAAATAAGCATGAGATTAGTTATCTGATAGGGCCGAGGGACTTGTGAGTGATAGATATTAATCACTTTAAGGTACATAGATATATTTGAGATTTTAAAATTCAGCTGGAGTCTAGTATCTTCACTTGAGTAAAGTCACGAATGGCAAAAGGACCCTTTCTCCCCATTAGTAGTTTCAGACTAGACATTTTACTTAATACGTGGATATGCATGCTTTTTAATACTACCATTCATTTCATCTGTGAATAGTTGATTAAAGTTTCCAAAATACTAATGAAGAGGATATGTAACCTTGGCCTCATTTTAAGTAATCTTAACAAGAACACTGTGTAGCCATTTCGAACACTTTAATTAGTACATTTGCCAGAAGAGCAGAGGCCTTATTCAGAACAAATCAGCAGCACCATTCACTTCCCCTGCGCTCCTTCACACGGCTGTTCTCAAGGCTCCGTGCTTTCTTAAAGGTGTGAGCAGAACTCACTCCCGGTGACCCATCATCAGAGCCACTCGACTCCTGGAGGTGATGGGCGAGTGAAGCTGGCGCCATAACATTGAGATAGGTAAAAGCAATAAAACAACCTGCTATCAAAATATGCTGCAGAATAATGGCAACACAGTCTCTGGTGAAGGAATTTAATACAGAAAATGCTAGAATCTTAAAAAGGACAAAGTTGACCATGTAACAAATACTATTAGAAATTAGATAATTCTTAAAACTATAGGTAGAATTATTTTAGATCACTTCCATATTGTTTATATATGCATAAGTTGGTGTTTTGGTAATGTTTCATTTTTATGTATTATACCAAACAATTCATTCTCTGATTGAAAGATGCAGTATTTTAATAAAATTATTTTGGCTGTGTGGTTTTAAGTGAGTGTTATTATTTGTTAAAGTGCCAGTTGTGTGCCAAGTGTTCTATTAGGCATTTTATAGACTTTATGTCATTTGAACTTCACAATCATTTCCTCAGTTGGTGGAACCCCTATTCACAGAGAAAAGCAAAAGACTTCCTCTGGTCACAGAGACAGTAAGTGACAGGCAAGATTGGAATCTAGGCTACTCTGACTCCAGAGCCACATTTTCCTGTGCTGTGGTTTATTTAAATTATAATTGCAGTGTGAGATTTATTTTAATATTTAAAATATTTATTTATTTTTAAGTGTATGTGTATGTATGTGTGCTACATGTGTACAGGTGCACTTAGAGGCCAGAAGAGGCATCCAGTCCTCTGTAGCTGGGTTTACAGGCAGCTATGCGCTGTCTCATGAGGGTCTGAGAACTGAACTATGAAGGTACTCATAACAGCCAAGCCACCTCCCCAGCCCGTAGTGTGACTTTTAAGTCCAATATCATGATCTATTTCTCTAGATTTTTTTTTATTTAAAAAAGAGGAAACTGTATTTCAAGTTTTTGAGTCTTTTGTGTGTGTGTGTGTGTGTGTGTGTGTGTGTGTGTGTGTGATGTTTTGCTTTCATGTATGTCTGTGTACTATGTGTGAGCCTAGTGCCCATGAAGTCTAGAACTGGAATTAAAGATGGTTGTGAGCCACCACATGTGTGGTGGGAATTAAACCCATGTCCTCTGGAAGAGCAGCTAATACTCTTAACTGTGGAACCATCTCTCTAGTTCTGTATTTGGATTTAAAACAAAAAACAAAAACATTCCTATATGACCATGGGTTTTGTGGTAGCTTAACCTCTTCAGAATTTCATTTTCTCATCTGTGAGGCCAATGGCATCTACCAGGATAAGGTTATTTAAAAACCAGTGAGAGGGCTTGTGGAAGGCACAGGTGTGGTGTGTGTTCAATACTATGGAAATTTATACCTGGAGGAAACTCTTATACCTATGTTACTTTAACATTAACACTTGTAAAGTAGGAAGTGAAAGCTCTCTACATCGGGAACAAAAGGGCAGGAGACATTGTTTTTAGGTAGAAATATTTTGAATTGTAAACTGTGTCTGGAAGATGTGGTCTTGCAAACACAAGAGCATGGAAGGATACAGCTTTAGGTCTGCACAGGATGCCCTCTGTGTTAGAGGGAGCAGCTCCACAGAGTAATGTTATCCTATTCACAGCATGGCAGTGATCTTAACTGACAGGACAGGAAATGAAAGTGCAATGGCAACCTCATTCTGCTGCGAGAAAAGGCAAGGGGACGGAGTGTGGGGCTGTGGAGAGGGAAGCTTGCAGTCTCCTTCTGTGTAAGCCAGTGCTTGTCTGCACAGAGTATAGTATACAAGGACCAATTAGTTGCTTTTGAGAGTAGTCCAAATGTGAGCCTCTCATTTTCTGGTCAAGGCATTTTGAATATGTGGTTCCTTTCAAAGGCTATCACTGACACGTTAGGTCATTAGATCACTGGTGACCACGGAGTAGCTAGTCACAAAGACCTATGGTATTAAAGCATGATGTTATCATAATTCTGCCTTCCCCATAGACACAGTTGGGTTCTGGAGTGCTTTGCTTTCTCTTTAAATCATATTGTTTTACTCCTTTTTAGAATTTGTCATATTTACCAACCCTAAAAATCTCCTCTATAGAGCATTTTCTTTGAACATCTTTTCTTTTAGATAAAAAGAAAGTGGCCCTTTCCCTTCCCTACCACGTGTAATAATTTCCTTTAAAAAATAGAACGCAGGTAACCCTGAGTGCTAATATGCGTAAGAAACATGGCCCGTTTCCTCCTCATCCTTTTTCACTGTCTCATGCAAGCACAGCATACTTCATATCTTGCCCTGGCCCCTGTTCTCTTCTGTAGCTGACAGTGCTTATATATCAAGCCTCCAACAAGATGCAGCTCCATTTAACAAAAAAGTGCCTTAAAAATGTAACTCTGCTTTCTGCATTTTTATTGCACAGTCCATCTGCTCCTTCATCTTGGGCTGCTCTTCACTTCACAGTGACAAGGCTCACTCCTTTTCCTGTCTCTTGAGGCAAGATCTAATTGGCAAGAGAAAAGTCTTCAAATTTTGCCTTTACTAGCTAACAGTAGTTTCAGGTTTTTTCCGTAAACATTTTGTTAAAGTAAGCTTGAAGGTTAAAGAGAAAAACGTAATGAAACTGAAGGATATAAGGAGTCTTTTCCTGCACAATGAGAAAAGGTTTTCAAGTGAGCAAATTACGCTGTGGTTTTGTAGTATGGCTGATACTTTTGATAGTTTCAAATAGCAAAATGCTTATCATTACTTCAGGGTTAGCTCTTGTGTAAAATATTCTACTGTTCCTGATAAAATTAATCTGAGTATGTGATGTGGCGGGGGTTGTTGCTATCATCAGGGAGAAGAGATTCTCACTCGTCCTCTGTGCTGCCATTTGCATTGCTGGGAGCTTGCAGAAACACCAGAGTCATAGCCTTGGGAGTTCCATGGCAAAGAAATGCTGGTGCTTCAGGAAATGCCTTTAAATGGTTTCCCTCCCCTCATTTCAAGTGCATCTGTGCAGTTACAGGAAAATAGCAACTGTGTTCTGCTCAGGAATCTAGTACCTGCACAGACCAAGATACTAATAATGTCATTATGACACCTAGCCGTTTTCCATCGAACCGCTAATAAAGGTCGTTAGTTGCCAGCTTTCGTGAGTGAGATGGCTCTGCAACCAGTGTGCAGAGGAAGTTACCAGTGCTGTGTGCTAGAGACAGGCATTCTGCCAACAGCTTTATAATGAAGGAGAAATGTAATAAAGCAACAGATTGACAGTTTATGTGTTGAAAGTGAAGGAAATGGAGGTGTGGAGGAGCATTATGGGGAATCTTTCTAGTCATATCTTCAATTTAACCATCAGGGGAAATGCTTCAGAATCTTAGATTTATGAATTTCTAGTAAGCAGTTCCCCAGCATGTAAACAAACCTCAGTGGGCTGTTTTAGGAAGGTAGATTTGGGCAGCGAAGTAATCATTTTTATTCCTCTGATTTTCCAAATAGAAATGGACATATATGATAAAAATGTCAGCCACACTCTCCACGTCAGGGCCCTAACAGGATTACATGTCAGTTCTTAATGTCTCGCTCTGTTTTTCTTTGCCATGAATGGCTGCATTATTGCTCACAGGAACTTCACTGTAATATATGGTAAGAGACAAGTAGCTCTTTATGGCCAGTGATTATTCGGTTTGAATGAAACCTGTGATTTATGTCCATTTAACTGAAAAGCCTTGTAAATTCCCAGTGCTGCATTTTCCCTCAATAGAGAATGAGTCAAGCGAAAGTGACAACTGGGTTGGCGTGGGAATGTGCAGTGCATTGCCGTGTTATATTTAATATACCTGACATGAAAAACGTGCACACGCCACACAGCCACCTTAAACAGGAGTGGAAGTGACATTAGCTTGTAATATGACTTCCATATTCAGTGGATTAGACACTAACATGGACTTAAAAGGCAGCTTGTTTGGAGCGGGCGTGGGATGGGCATTGGGGCCAGGGGTTGAGCTAGGCAGCTGGATTCTCTGTGATTCATTCACAATATTTTAAGAATTAGCTGGTTTTCTATTGGTATCTGTGAAAGCGTATGTGCTTTGCCTTCCTTGATGAGGGTCATCTCTAGTGAAAGCATTATTTCAGGAAATGCTGATGCTGCTCAGTTCTACTCTCCCCTGGTACCCTTTCTTTTCCTCTCTCCCCATTCCTTACCTCTCTTTTCCTCTCCATTTAAAGGTCAGCCTGCAATAGGCTTGGTGCCTTAGTTCTGGCTCTGGTCTCTCCGCTGTTTCTCTTGAGAACCACAGCCTCTCACCCTCCCCTACAGTCTCTTCTTTAGTCAGTGGTATACAAAGTTTGTCAGTGCCTTTCTCTACTTTATTTCCAGATTATATGAAGGTTTTCACAAATTACAAAAAATATTAATAATTTCAAACAGAATCTTACAATAATTGACTATGTCACTTGTGTCTGGTTCTTCAATGTCACACTTCACAGCTTCCTTACAGGTTCAGGGGATTTTTTATTTCTTCCATGTTTGGGGAGAAAAAGAGGTTGGTGTGTTTGTATTCATCTTTATAGCTTGATTAGATATCTCAAACTGGCTGTCTTGAAATGTTTAAATGGAATTGGTATTGTCTTTAGTCAGGTTCATGACTTCTGACCACAGTCCTGCTTATTACATGACAGACACACAATGAAATCTGTGGAAAATGATAAGGTCAGCTGGAAATGCTAGAATTGTTACTTGTTTAAAGCCTCAAGAATTCAAGCCTTGTTGAAGATAGATGATCTGGCTTTGTTTATATGATTTGGCTAAAATATTTTCTTCTGAGCTATATCTCTGGCCTGGTAGTGAAAAATAAAGTGTGTTAGAACAAAATACAGAGATCTCATAGTCCAAGCTTTGTGAACAATCAGGAATTTTGTTTCGTAGTATGCTCATTAGGGAAGAAAACCAAGTTTCCACAATGGTGCTTCGTTCTTGGTGAATGACATACTCTTTACAGAAAGAGGTTTCATTACTTTTCTTCGTCGCCATTATGACACTGTGGATGGAAATGCTGGCTGGACCTCAATGTGAGTCCCAGCGTGTGAACTACACATTTGCAGTGTCTGTGATCTGAAGCCACAATTTGGTCCTGCATGAACAGAGGTTACTCATGGTCTAGTGGCTTTGCTTGGTTAGTGCTCTTAATTTGCACCTCCTCCTCTTAGGGCAAGCCTTGTTGTGCGTAGTGTTGTGCTACTAGAGGCTAGCACTGCACAGTCCAGCCAATGCAGATTCCTAATCTGCTTATTTATAATTCAAAAGCTTGCCTATATATTAATGAACTCTTAATGAGCTGTTGAAAATGCCTGAATTACAGTCAGATTATTGAACTGAAACAGCCCCATAATCATAGCATTTGAGTGGGCTATAGGTACTTTTCACATCTGCAGCTTAGTATTGTGAAGGGTGTGTGTGTATTCAGAGAAAGCTTTATAATAATTTTGACCTGTAATTTATTTATTGCCCTCAGATGCAGTTGTCTATGCAGATGCTCTCTCCCATTATCTGTGGGGCAGGTGCACAGCGTGTTGAAAGACAGCTAATTAGGATTTGCTGAAAGATATGCAAAAACTGTGGGATTATAACAAAGCCAAGTTCATTGTTAAACAATGTTTTACTGTGTTTGTATGATTTGTCTAGATCTTCTGGGTACTGAAATGAATGTCATGCCTATAAGAAGACTGCAAACAGAGTTTTGGATTTTTGTTTTGTTTTTGCCTCTTAAGAAAATAATGCTGTGATAACCAGAAAGCTGTGGTGTAAAACTTTATAAACCTCTTTAGATATACACGTTTTGAATTAAAATCTTTAAATTTTTGTTTCACCAAGTTTTAATGTGAAGTTACTAGGATCCTTTGATGTCATGGGACTGAATCATTCATTCTGGCCTTTGCAAATTTAGTCTCATTAAAATGTTATAGGAAAAAAATGTTTATAGGTGCCCAGAGGAGTGGGGTATTGTGACTGGAAGTCTTGTGTGCCCTGGGGGGTTAGAAAGACTAGTAATGGTGATGGAGAGGTAGGAAGGATGGGAAGTCAAATAACAATGTAAACAGAGAAATAAATACAAATATTCAGACTGAAAGTAACTTTAGAAATCAAGTACTATTTTTTAGGCATCCCGTAATCATTACTTTGCTTAACAGAGCAAATCTATTTACTTTCTAGACTGTAGTTTTGAAAGTGACTTCTTTATTGATCGACAGCCTTCTCGATGCTGCCTAATCACACATGCTCTCCAGCCATTTTTATTCACAGGATATGAGGTTTCTGTTAGGAAACATTTTTTCTCATGGGATTTGATGCACATAATTTAGAAAGTAAATACAGAAGGATTTCATTAAAACATTTTTTCTTGTTCTTGAGGCAAGCACATGTTGGTTTACTTATGGTTTTATAAAGCAGGCATCATTAGAAAGTATTATAGCTGTTAAAATATGTACTTATAATTTTTCCTGTGCCCACTGCTACTGAGCCTCCTAGTAGTAGCACAGGGGTGTACAATATTAAATGCTATTAGAATGCCACAGGTACCTAGGCATTTTCTGCCTTTTGTACTCCTGATGACTTTTTTCCACTGAAGGTCTGTTTCCCTGGTTTATTAGTCAGTGAGCATCTACTACTGTCTGCCACACTTGTTCAGAGAACTCAAAGAAGTGTAATGGTTTTTACTCTGACTGTTGATGTACTGTCAAAGACCCTTACCAACATGGCATGAGGAAAAGATTGGTGTGTTTAAATACAACGGGGAAATTAGAAACCCTATAGAACCTTGAAGGTGTTTTTTGTTTGTTTGTTTGTTGTTGTTGTTGTTGTTGTTTAAATACACATTTGCAGACAGGTATGGTAGCTCACGTCAAGGGGACAAGTGTCTGTCATGCCAACGTGGGCAATGTAGTAATTCACTAAAAATTCCTTTCTTTTCAGAAGAAGTACAATTATCTAGAAATAAAGGAGAAATAACCCCCCCCCCCAAAGTGAGCAGAAGTTGACTTACAACAGGGAAGTGTAAAGAGCCTAACTTGATTTAAAGCAAAACAGAACTAAAAGTACAGGATGAAGCCAGCCAGCGAGTTCAGGCACACCAAAGCGTGGGGACCGGGATGTGTAACCAGACGTGGTCCTTCATAATGTCTTAACGCTCGGAACATTTAAGCGAGTCAGAAGAGAGAAGAGATGTTAAGTTGAAAATAGCCACTTAGCCACTATGGAGCAGTTCTAGAACACTATGAGGCAATTCTTTCTAGGCTCCAGTAACTAGCAAGTACACCATCAGCAATGACGCGTTCCTAGAGATTTGAACTTAAAGAATTATCTAACTTTTGGTTTCTCTAAATGAATTTATTGCCTTTATATGTTATAATTTTCAGATATTTGTCTTTGAATAGGCAACTGATGTAATTTTTAAATTATGGTGACTTAGTTTTATTATTCAGTTGAAATTATTTTTAAACAGAAGTGACAGCTTTAAAATGTTTTTGGGGGAGGAAATCAAAATTGTTCATTTGAGCTAAGGCAACCAAGAGCTCTGTCATGCTGTGAGTGTAATTCAGGGCGTCTATTGATGACGTCTGTTCGTAAAAGAACTGGTGGTACATGTGGGTTAGCATATGAAATCTCAGAGCTGGTGATCAGTTGAGGACTTGGCAGCTTATAGATGTTACTGTCATGTAAGTTACACCAGACACAGAGTGTGTGCCACTGCGGATAAACAACAGGCACACGTGCAAGAGGCAGAATCCAAATGCAAACATTTGAGATGCCAGCTCCCCCTCCCCATGCCTTGTAACTAGTGCTGGGAACCTGCTTCTGAGCAGATTTACAGAGGTTAATTGGGCTGGGATAGTTTATATTGTGTTACACATTAATGAAAATGCTGATTTTGAGCTGTCATGACTCCAGTGCTTTTTATACCATGATAATTATTTTAAAACTTTGTCTTCTGTGTTACTGAAAACATCTTGGCAGAACGCCTGTGTGACCTGATTAAACCTATGAATTGTCAGCTGTGATCTATCGTACTCAGAAGAGGCTGCTGACTGGCATCACTTGGAAATCTTGATGTAAAAGCAGAATGAGATTGAAACTACTGTGCCCAGCACTCAATTGCCATGTCAGTGGCACATTTTAAACTATGTTTGGTGTCCTTGTGCAGTTTGCTGGCACGTGCCTAGCAATGACCTTTTAATATGTATTTAAGTCTAGCTAATTACTTCATATCAAATGTGTTTTGCTTCTGAGATTGCATGATAGAAAAGCCATTTAGTGCTGTGTATTTCCAAATTTTTTGATACATCTTGTGGATTAAAACTATTTTATGGAATTTTCAGTTCTATTTATCTGACTATATAAAGAGACAGATTAGCCACACTTTGAGTTTGTTTATATCTCGGCAACATTTTCTTCTTAGGTCCTTCTTCCTACTTTATGAATAAATCATTTAAATCTGAAGTTTGGATAATCAATATTCTAAGAAATTGAGCTTGCCTCTTTCTAAGAGTCCAAGTTTGGATTAAATTCTGAAGGGTCCTAGGATGCATGTAAATATTTTAACATCAAGTCTCATAGTCAAGCTTGTTTATCCAATGGGAGCGATGAAGCTCCCAGCATGAATTATAGTGCACTGATGTTGTTTGATCATTTTCTCAAATAAACAAAATACTCACACTGTTTGTCCTCTGTCTCTCGCTTCTTCTCTCTGTCTTTCTCTTTCCTTGAAGGTCTCAGCATCAGAGGAGCCCAGGAGGAAGACCCTCCCGACCCCCAGCTAATGAGACTGGACAATATGCTTTTGGCAGAAGGGGTTTCAGGTCCTGAGAAAGGTGGGGGATCGGCAGCAGCAGCTGCAGCCGCAGCAGCCTCTGGAGGTTCTTCAGATAACTCTATTGAACACTCAGATTACAGAGCCAAATTGACCCAGATCAGACAAATCTATCACACAGAACTGGAGAAATATGAACAGGTCAGCAGCCGCCACTCCCAGCCCTGCACAAACCCTCTCTTGCTCTTCTCCTAGACTGTACTAACCAATTCCAAGGGCCATAAGGGGTAGGTGTTAACACAAACTAAACAAAGATGATATACAAAACCAAGAGAGTTGTGGGAGCCATGAAATGAAGAACTGCTGTGAGCTTTGAGGGGCAGAACCAACTCTCATATCCCTTTGTTCCAGTTTTATTCATTCCTCACATTCATGGTACCTAACTGCCACACCTGTAAGCCCTTCCTTCCCACTAACCTCACACTTGGTGCCCTGCAGAGCTCTGTAGAATTCAACCTAGCTTTGTTCATAAGCTTTAACAGCTGGCAAAAGGAGAAGGATCATTGCATAGTGATACTGTGAGTTCTAGGACCCTCCTAGGACTTAATTCTGTGGACTGTACTAGACTGTGTGGACGGAGCTTCCGGGATCATTTGAAGATGAGATTCCTGGTTAATTATAACTTTGCCAGGACAGGGTAGACCAGGCATTGTGTGCTAAACCCTGATCACAAAGAATAAGGATTAAAAATCTTCTCAACAAACTTACTAGCCATACTTCATTGATCCTTGGTATCTTTCGAGTTTAAGCTATGCCACTGTCCTATCTGCTAATAACAGAAAGTCATATTGTAATTTAACTCTGGCATGCTATTGATTACCAAGTGACTCTAGATTTCCAGAAACCCATATTAGTTAAAATGGAAGAGAAATAAGTGATTCCTGGATTCAACATAATATGGTGAAATGCGGGTTATCAATTTTTAACATATTTTAGTTAATAATTTAAGTTTAAAATTCTACTTAAATTAAGGACTTCTCATTTAACATGGATTTTCATTTGAAAGGCCTTTAGAAGATTCACTATGATGTCAACTTTTGAACATACACAAAGATAAAGAGATGAGTTAGGTTGAGTCTTATACAATAGATACTATGTTAGCAGTTACTCTTAATGCCCTTGCACTTTAGTGGGAACTGTGTGTGTGTGTTTGTGGGGTGGAGGGTGTTCCTGGTGACTTTCCTTTTCCTTAAAGAAACATTAAGAGCAGTTTTAGGTTCAGGGCAGTATTATCTCAGAGATGTCTTCCATGCTCCCCATTCCCACATATACGTGGCTTACCTGCCAGAGAGGCCTATTAACCCTCGTGAACCAGCACCTGCACATCAGCACCCCACGTCCACATTCTCCTGGAGAGATGCACATGCTTACAGCATCTGAGAAATTTGCCCTAATGGTCCTTGTTGCACATCTCTCTGCTTCTCCCTCCTGCTTCCTCTCCCACCCTCTCCATCTTCCTCTCTCTCCCTCTCTTCCCTTTCCTTGCTTCACTACTCCCCCACTGATCCCTGGAAACCACTCTTTGGTTTTAGTGCTGAATTTTCACGGTCTCTGAACAGTTTCAGTTCAATATGTTGGCCCTCCACCCTGATCTTTTCTTATTTTCTGAGAAAGATGGTATTAAACAAATGTTGCATCTTTATCCCAGAGGTGAGTGTTTTGAGGAAGAATAAAATGCTACAATATATGTTAAAATGAAATGCAAATTAATAATATAAAATTTTCTATTTTGGGACAAGACTTTCTGGGATTCAAAACTGTTTCCATTTACAAGGATAAATTTTGGAAAAGAATGTTCAGATAAGAAATTTGGAAAAATTATTGTGTATGTGTACAGAAAAAAATTCAGCTTTTTGATTTGAAGTGAATAATTGAGAATAAACAAAATAAGTCATGGTTGAAAGGTTGCCCTGAGCATAAACAGTAGAAAATGATTCTAATTTGTAGTATAATCCTAATTGCATGACTTTATGTTAAATAGGTCTATGCATGTTTACCAGGCAACTGCCACTAGTCACCTTGCCTAGAAATGGCCACATTGATCTCTTTGCTCCTGACTGTCCTCTGCCATAGTACTCTTCCCTCACAACAGGCTTACTGTTTATCAGATGGGCTCTCTTAGAAATTGGGTGAAGCTGGCATCAGTGGAAGCCTTCTTATCTTAGAAATGCCCTAAAGATTTCCCATGAGACGTCAGTAGTTTCAGTCTTAGCTAATACCAGAATCAGCTCAGTAGGGTGTACGTGTGTGTGTGTGTGTGTGTGTGTGTTTTGCCTTAAAAATGCATATTATACACAAGTTCTACATAGCTCAATCAATCATATTTGAATTAAATATAAAATTGGGAAATAACTAATTTAAATGTTATAATGGCTTCACAGATTCTTTAATATGTGTTTCCTTCCTAGTTTTTAACGTGCTCAGAAGGACATGTATAGACATGTGGAATCTGTGCAGCACTATGGGCAGATTATGATGAAATGATCATAGATTTAGCTGACTTACTTTACACACTTTTTTCTGTAAGTTCTCAGTTGTTTACAGTTGATGCAATGGTATTTAACCTTTTGAGTTGTCTTTGGACAGCTTTAGAGCTGTGTTTCTGCCAGTGTTGTCTTATAGGAAGAGATTTTCCTATGTTTAGGCACAAGAACGAGGGGTTTTGGTTAATTGAATGGTTAAATAGAGCTGTTTGAGGGCAAGGAGTGACATTTCTAAAATAGATAGCATTGTATTTCCATTCTCTAGATGAGGTGATTACCTAGTGTCACACACTAGTGTCAGAATCAGGTATCAAATCAGGTCATAACTGTCCTTGTCTGTGAGTTCTATTGCTAAACACATAGAACTGGAAGATAATGCAGGCCATCAGACTCGGGCATCCTCAGATCGGCTTTGAATTTGAAATGAAAACAGAAACAGATGAAAACAACTATAAAGACTTTGCAAAAAATATATCTTTGTCTTAAAAGAGATCCTGGCTGTTAAATAATAGCGTTTATCAGGAAGCAGGAAGACTACGTATGTCAAGGCAGAAGCTTTGTTGGGAGATTCTGTGAGTCTCAAAGAAATAAACCGCATCAGGATCTTAAGCGGTATTTACTCTGCTGTGTTTTGCAATGAAGCTGTAATGAAAATGTATCTGAAGCCTGCTCAGATTTAGATTGCCATAAAATTAACAAACATCACCACTGCAGTAAATTAAAGAACCTCACAAGTTAAAGCGCAGCCACACTCACAGTGAGCAGGCTAGTGCTGCAGCAGGAACAAAACCACATCTAAGCTACAAGGCTTAGCTTTCCATATTAGGGATGGATTGTCTTTACACTCCTGTTCTGTTCCCTCTAGAAAATGTTCTTTGATCATACATCTCTATTTCATAGACTCAGAGATTTGATGATTTTGGAGATAATCATCCAAATTCACTTACAAATGTTTTTGAGATATTACATGTTAGATGTGTGTAGTGAGATATTTAAATATTACCACCACCCAACAGGAAAAAATAACATTCTCCTTTGGTCTTGCTGGTCTGACTCCTAGCTGGAATATGATAGTTTTCCAAAGCTTGCAGCAAGTACCTCAATATGTCATCTTGAGTTTATTGCTTTCTTCTGTTTGAGAGACAAACCTCCATCTTCTTGATTAGCTACAAATCTTGGAAAATGCCTTTACTGTATTTTTCAGTGTCCATATGGCTAGAGGCCCAGCTGTTAGAATAGATGAATTCTGAATGAACTTAAGTCCTGGTGCTAATGAGTCTTGTTTTAAAGAACTGAAGCTCTTGGTTGAGCTGTTCTTTCTTGGTTTTTCTATCTTGCTACCAAAAGGGAATGGACACACTGGTTTTTGCAAATGAGATTTGACCTCAGTGTTTGTCCTCGGTTGAAGAGGAAAAGATATATCATGCTCTGCAGCTCTCCCACTCTGCTTGTAGCAGAAGAAATGCTTGTATACAGGCAATTCATGCTGTAATTTACAGCTGCTGTAATAGAGATGACACATTGAAAGCTATCTACTATAATTATATTGAAATACATTTTTGCTCAAGGCAAAAGTATTGTAAGGTTCCCAACCCCTCTTAAGCATCTGGAAAGCTGCTCTTTGAATTCATCCGAAATCCACTAAAGCACTAGAACTGGACCTGAACTCCGAATGTGCTCAAACCCAGGTATCATTTGGCAATTGCAAAAGACTACCAAGAACTTACTACTGAGGTTTCTGGAGCCTCCTGGGGAATGGAGGGTGGAAGAATTTAAGCCACAGTAGAGACTGTGTTTGTGATTTTGGAGCATCCCTACATTCTATACTTAAATTTGCTGGCAAAATCACCTTTTCTTGTAAAGGGATTTTATTTTATCAGATTAAAAATGCTGATGTTACCACTGGGGGATGTAGCTTGGCAGAAGAGCCTTTGGCATGTATGTGATCCTAGGTTCGATCTGTGGTAGTGGCAGAAAAGGTGCTGATGTATTGCCGTGTCACCTCAAGTGCCTAGTTCCGTTTTGCCTTTCATGATAGTCAAGCAGATAAACAAAGGGCAGTAACTGGTGTGGCTTTTGTATTTCAGTCTCCCTAGCAAGGCTCTTTTCACCCACTGCTTCATGGGAAGTGTCTTTAAGGTCTCAGGTGTGCTGAGCAAGTGTTCTACTTCAGCCCCTTTTAACTCTATATCAAGACAACAAGGTCTTGCTGAGTTGCCAGACTGGCCTTGAATTTGTGAGCCTCTCACTTCAGCCTTCTGAGCATCTGGGATTATGGGCATGTGCCAGCATACACAGCCAGGTTTTACACACTGGCTTTCACACCAAAGGTTTTCTTGCTTGGAAGGAATATTTGCATATTTCCCCTTTTCTCTACGTTACTGGTTGGTTGACTGTATATTGATCTCATTCCAGTTGGCTTATCTAATATCTTTAAATGGTAACTTTTATCCTCAAGAATTTGTAGACTTAATAAGCATTCAATGAACATGAAAATCTATAACATTAGAGTAAGATCATATGAGGTTATCAAAGCATCTAGAAACTGAAGAGTTAAAGTCAGATTTTAGGGCCACCTACTGTTTGTTTGAAATGGGGTCTCACTATATTGCTGAGGATGGGCTCAAATTCCTGGATTCAATGAATCTTCTGCTTCAGCCTTGAAAGTAACTGGGACTGTAAGCATGTAACATTGCATCTGAATGGGCTTCCACCTGTAAGAGACAGTTGTTCTTTCCATCAAATGTATATTTTAGAATGGGGTTGTATGAACTGTTGCCAGTAATCATCGTATTGAGATAGTTGCAAAGACTGATTTGGTTTTTAGAATTGACCACTGAACCATTTAAAAACTTTGTTTCAAATCTGTGCTTGTCCTCTGTCTGATTTCACAGTTTCACATACAATTTTGTGTATTTAAAAGAATAGAAAAGTGTTGAGTCTTTAATTTCAACTGAAAAAAAAGCACCATTACAATTTTTTTAAAAAAACATTGAAAACTTTAGTTTTGCATATAGATATCTCAAATATATTTGAATATCAAGAAGACAGTTTTACCAGTCAAAAATATCATCAGAGCATTATCTAAAATCTAAATATTTTAAACCCTGGATTATCAGATGGTTTCTGTTTTCTAAAAAGAAAGAAATGGCGAAGAAAGGGGCTTATAATAAGAATTGGTTAAAATGTCTTATCAGATGAAGCTTTCCATGACTTAGGTAAATTGTATCAATATTGTGCATGTTTTAAAACACAGGTATTCGTCCTTGTTTTTAGTAGCTGAATTGAGAGCAGAAGGGGATTCTGCCAATATTCTCATCAGAAAGTTCAAGAAATCAAAACTCCTTTTCCTAAATATTTGAGTTAACTAAGTAAATTTGCGTTTATATTATATCTTTTACTAGAAAGTTTTTAACTGATAATTCCACTAGGAAAAGCAGTAAGATGATGAAAATTGTCTCTATTATGTAGAGATGTAGTTTTGGGTGCAGGGAGATATGTGAACGTCCTGCAGTGTGGCCAGCATCCAAACTGCTCTGGAATCATTTGAGCATTTACTCTGTTATATGTTTTTTTTATGAAAACACACCTTTTAAAGAGTAGATGCTGAGGCACTGCTGTGCTTTCCTCTGAAACCAGTACAGATGATGATGAGAATGAGGCTGTAATTTACTTTCAATGATGTAGGGGAAAATATCACTTTGTATAAAGTGTATGCGTCTTTCTTAAGAGTGTACCCAGTTTTTAATTATCTAAATGTAAATACTTAACGAATTTTACTTAGAGTAATGAGCTAAAGTGCATACCACATAAATGAGATGTTCTAATTAATCATGTATGAACTACTGGCTTAAAGAAAAGCTCTGGGTTCTGTGAATCTGGGCTAATGCCAAATTGCTCATCAGCATTTTCATTCATAGATGGCTTCATTTAATAAGTTGTGAAACGTTCAGCAAATGTTTTTGGAAATTATGGGTTTTTAAATGGAAAAACTTTTTTCTTTTAACCTTTTTCTTTTTCTTATGTGAGCTTCAGGATGCTTATTAGGAATCACAGAGAAAATACGCATCCTACTATCTCAAGAATCATACACATGATGTCTTGATTTCTTGCAGTGACACGTGCCCTGCAGTGGGTGGGACCATAGTGTGTGAGTAGGTTTACAGGAATTCGCAGAGCGCTGTGAGAAAGCTAGAACCGCTTCTATTCTCCAGCAAATGGTTTCCACAGTTTACATCTGCAGGGCTTAGATGCAACACTTTTGAAGGCTTCCACCCCCGGAAGCTTTTGCTTGGTAGATTCTATCTATCGATACTTATCATAATAGAAATTAAAGCTACAAACACTCGAAATATTAATTAATTACTTAAAAATAGTAGCAAGCTATTACAGGTTAGCCTAATTTTTAATTTAATTTTTTAAAACACCTTCAGCTGGGTGTGGTGATCCCAATATTTGGAAGGAAGAGACATGTGGATCTCTCTGTGGTCAAAGCCAGCCTGGTTTATATAGAAAGTTCCAGGAAGGAAGGCATAGTGAGACTCTCCCTCCCCCCCCCTCCAAAAAAAGTGAACAACAACAACAAAAAAAAAACTTCAATATTTGTGAGAAGAACAATGCTTTTCGCAGACACTAATCTTGGCATTATAGAAGTGAGCTTTATTCTTGATTTCACTTCCATAATCAGTCTGCTGCCATATATCCCTGTTTACAAAGGATTTCTGAGCTTACACTTTGAAAAAGAGAAGAGATGGGTAGATATCAATGTCCTTTCAGATTGTTGTGTGTATCTTTTTTATACACCGCAACACAACAAGTTGCAGTTATAAGGGTCAGTTCCTGGGCAGTAATCTGGAACACTATGGATGAGTGTGTTGTGCTGTGCTCCCTGGGCACCCATCAGTCTAATTTGTACTTTGAATAGATTTCCTCCCTATGCGCTTCCCATGCTTTTGTAGTACAGTGCATTGATCATTTTGGAAGTATTAACTCACTGGATCAAGGCTATCTTGTGTGTGATAATGCACACCATTATACAGAATGAAATAGGCTCCCTAATGTCAACACTGACTCTCAGAGAGTCTCTAGAGAAACTATCAAGGTCACAAGTTTTCAGAAATCCAAATTTACATTTAAAACTAAAATTTTGTCATTGGTACAAATTCTGCCAGCTGTTTAGGTCTATGTGATGGACCAACTCACTTGGTTCATTTTTGAGCAAATATCTGCCAAATAGTCAACTCCAAATAATAATTTATCTGTTTTCTTTTCATAAAGAAATAGCATTTTGGGGAAAAGTGACTAAACTGTGAATACAATAGGCGTTCTTGAGCCAGTTGCCCTTTGATATGCAGGAGAAGAGCTTTCTGCGTGCTTCCCCTTTGTCACACAGAACGATAAAGACATGCTCAAGGGTTGAGATGTAATAAGATGGACAGTCTGTAATCCTCACCTATGTGACACTGTGGTTGTGGTCTTTGTTTGTTGTCTGTCGTCTGTTTGACGAACTAGCATTACCAAACCCACTGGTTCACAGAATGTGCTCGTGCTGTACTGTCCCACGCAACAGCCAAGAGCATTAGCCACAGGTAGGTAGTGAGTATGCCAAGTAAACTCGTCTGACTTGAGTTGTAAAATATACACTGGGTTTGAAAGAGTGCAGAAAAGGATATGAAATACCTCAGGGACAGTTTTAAAGCATTGATTGTATATTGAAATTCATGTTATTCATGAATTGTTTGAATAAGATATACCATTAAAATTAATTTTACCTGATTTCTTAAATGTTGGCTCATAGAGAATAAAAAATGTATGTGGCTCACTATATGTTTTATTGGGATGCTCAAGGTCTTGTGGCCAATTATGAGTGAAGTTAGAAAGACTGTCCTTAGGGATTTAGTGTGCACATATGTTTGCATAGAAACACCCAGGAGCCCTGCAAAAATATATTTCACAGCTTGAGTTAGCTCATCAGTTTCCAAACGTACTGTACCTTTGGACCATCTGTTAGCATTCTATGGAACTATAGAATTTGCTAACCCTGTGAGAAATAGTTCAACATCTTTCATTTTACTTATGAGAAAACTAGAGGCTGAGGTTGTCATATTACAGAATTTGGAAATGATATAAGCATTCCCTTAGGGAAAGCACAGGAAACATATACATATCTCTCTTGGCCATGTGGACACTTGCTTTCAACTTGGTGTAAATCCAGATTGATAGTGATGGAAAAATCTTCAATTTACTTTTTAAAAGTTTGATTTCCTTAAAGACAGAAAAACTTCTGGTTTGTTTCCTTTTGGGGGCAGTATCTCACTTTGTAGCCCAATCTGACCTAGAGTTCACTCTGTAGACTAGGCTACATCAAATTCATAGAGATCTGTCTGCTTTTACCTCTGCCTCCTGAATGCTGAGATTAAAAGTGTGCACTGCCATGCCCAGCCTAAGAACTATTTTTAATCTACAAAATTCCTTACTGTTTTACTGTATTGAATATCAGGACAATAATTACTGGCCTTTAAAAAAAATGTATGGCCTATGATTCTAAGAAGAAAGCAAACCAACCCCACAGTGTCTTCCCTCAGAAATACATAAGTGCACACGGCTTGTGTGTGAGTTTCAGGAGGTTCCTAACAATCTTATCCTAAGCCTCTCCCAGGACTGAAATTTAGATGCCTTTGCTTATGGTGCAGGCTGCTGGGTTTATGGATGTTAGCCAGCCTAACTCTCACTCTTGAGTTGTAGTACAAAAGCCTACCAACCTGTAGGTATTCACTGAATGTCTGCTGTGCATATTGTACAACTTCACTCTAAGAGTCTAGAACATGGGCCACTACTCATAAAAAACAAGTTCTTACAATTTAAAACATTTGAAAAATACTTCAGATGAAAGGTGAGCAAGACTTACTGCAACCTCTTCTTAGAAAGCATATAGCAAAGCTTAAGTAAGTGAAAGGCTAGTTCTTCAGTGAACAGTTAGGAAAACCACTGCTCTAATGGGTGGTATTGAGAGAGGTAGACGTTATCACAGCTTCAGAATAAGTTTTTCCTGTGGCCTTAAGATAGTAAATGCTCTTTTTATTCAGGGTACAGACCACTGTTTGTTTACTAGTACTGACTTGCAGTGTAGGCTCACTTACATAGCACTGTAGGTGCACTACATACAATATAGGGAACTTAAAAAGATGGTGTCTGAGGATTGTAGTGAAAACATTCCAGATTCAGTTTGGATTCTTGGTCTCTTTCTGCCTCTCCCCTGAAGAACTGAGATGCTTTCCTTGAGCAGCTTTTGTTCCCTGAGGCCTGCACTGTGGATAACTGACCTGATGTTATTAGGATGCTTAGTATACAGTCTTGTGTGCTTACTCAGACCATGGTCCCTGGGCCAGTGAATTTACCATCCCCAGCACCAAACCAAACAGAAATCTGTTAGTTCTGCTCTGTCTGCCATCACTCCTCTGAATTCAGTACATGCTGCATTGCTAGGCTGCACTCTTCAGACCTTTGTTTTCATCTCAAAAGGCCTTCCCGTTCTTTAGAGCCCAAGCACTACTTCTACCATGAAGCTTCTGGGTGGCCCTCCTCTGGAATTAGCGAAACACTTATCACCGTCTTCCCGTCAGCCTTCACACTGGTTTCTTTATATGATAAGTGATACTATACTTCATCTCTGAAGCCTAGCTCTTGCTCATTTCTGTGTCCCTGGCAGCTCTGGAAGAGTTTTAACTTCATGTTCTTACAGAAACCATTTGCTGAGTAAACATAACACCCTACAGAAAATAGGAGGCAGTTAGTATTAGCCATGGGCAAGCATTTGGTAGGAGATAGCAAGCAGCCAGTGCATTCCAATAGTGCATATCATTTGGTCAAGGAGCAGGGCCAGGTGGGAAGGGCAGTTAGGGTCTGGCCATTCAGTGTCAGAAATCTTGCAGTTTTAACTCTGCCACCACTACGTCCCCAGCTGCTTAGTTCACACTTTCCCTACTCACTGCCTAATGCTGCTGGCTATTGCTAGTAAGGTGGAAATTCAGATGGGTGGATGTCTGGGTATGATAATACAAAGTGTCAGTGTCCTAAGGAGTGTTTTTTTCCTGTTACAGGCATGTAATGAATTTACAACACATGTGATGAACCTTCTCCGAGAACAGAGTAGAACGCGCCCCATTTCCCCGAAGGAGATTGAAAGGATGGTGGGCATCATCCATCGGAAATTTAGCTCCATTCAGATGCAGCTCAAGCAAAGCACGTGTGAAGCAGTTATGATTTTAAGATCAAGGTTCCTTGATGCCAGGTATGTGAGGCCATGAATCTTCTGCATGGCTTTCCCCCTTTGCTTGTGTTTTCAGAGAAACTGTCTGATCAATCTTGGATTCTTCTTCAGTTTGGCTCTATGAGCTCTTTTCTGTGAATAGGCAGGTGATGCACCTCATGGTACCCATGCATCAGACAGCTTTTCCTGTTCTAGAAGTTGTAACTCAGGTACCTGCCAATTGAGTAACTCTGGAAATAAGTTGGATTGGTGCTACTGCTAGAGACTTTAGGACTAATTATATCCTTTCCATTCTGACATTGAAAGTCTTTAAGTTTTTTTTTTTCATGAAATTCTGCTTTAATCTTTGTTTTTAAAATAATTTTAAATATTATTTTATTTCCTGTGTTTGAGTGTTTTGCCTGCATGTTTGTCTATATACCAATGTGTGCAGGAGCTCACAATGGTCAGAAGAGGGTGTCAGGTCTGGAACTGGAGTTGGAGATGGTTGTGAGTCACTATGTGGGTGCTGGGAACTATACCTATACTTTGCAAGAGCATCAAGTGCTCTCAACTCCTGAGCTGTCAAGGACCTAGTCCACACTGACTGTGAAGATGCCTCTGGGACATTCTCAAGCCAGGGTCTGTCCAGCTTTGGAAAGGAATTTCTGTTTTATTTTGTTTTCTTCTCCCCTTGGATTCTGATAGAAGCCATCATTTTCATCTAACCCTCAGAATACAACACAAATACATGAGACAGTGATTCAATTAGAAGGCTAAGGATGTGAACATCTGTATGCCAGACCCACCTAAGAAGATTCAAGCAAGAGGCATTACCCCCTAATTATGTGCTCTTTTTTCTAATTAAGCAAAATTCTTTATCCCCTGGTCCAGCTGAGCTGTCACCGGTCCACCTGAGCTGTCACCGGGACTCTCGGCTTCTTTTGGCATCTTTCATACTGACTTTTGCTTTCTTCTTTCTTGCTCTAGTGGTTCCTACTCATGCTTTTGTATATAAACTAGTTTAAGATCTTTTCCCAGGCTCCTCTATCCCCAGGCTCACTCCCCACGGTCCAGTCGCATCATCCCTTATTCTCAATACCACCATGGAACCCTGATGTACATTATGGTAGCCTGTTGGGTTTGGGGGTAAAGTACAGTTGTAGAGCTTAGCATGTGTGAGGCCCTAGGTTTTATCCTACTACCAAAAGACAGATCAAATAAATAAGTAACTAAAACAAGACTACAGTTTGTCATTGCTATAACTCACATTAGCACCCTCCTCTTGGTGTTGAAGGCTCTCTGTGTGGCCTTCTCTTTGTTGTGAAGATTTTCTGTGTTGGATTAGTTTGTTTTGTGATGAGGATAGAAAACATGATCTTGCATGTGACAGACAGACAATCTTCGTACCAGTGAGCTACGCCCTCAGCCCCATTGACAGTTGCTATTTTGAGATAGAGTCTCAGTCACCTGGTTGTCCTGCCTCAGACTGAGAGGAACTGGGATTGCAGTAGGTGCCACCATACTTGACTGTTTAGGGGTTACTTACTGTTGTTTCTAGGTCTAAAACACCAAGATCATTGTAGAAAGTCTTGAAAATGCATAAATTAGAAAAGGTGGACAGCCAGAATTTTGTTCTAAGAAAAAAAAGTGATGCAAATGTTTTGATACATTTCCTTCTGCTTTTTCATTTGGTTTTGTTGTTGTTTTGATACAGGGTCTCACTGTGTAACCTTGGCTTCCTGGAACTAGCTCTGTAGACCAGGTTGGACTCAAACTCACAGAGATCCGCCTACCTCTGTCTCCCAGTGCTGGGATTAAGGTGTGTGCCACCATTCCCAGACCCATAGTTTATTTTTTAACATTTTAATTATTTTTACTAGTTTGCATTATCGCTTGCTCCCCAACCCTCCTTTCTTTCTTCTTCAGTTACTCACTTGTGCTGTAGGACAGTTAACCAGACAAGCAAATGTATGCACCAGTCTAGCTTGCATTCTACTTGAGGAGACAGATAATAAGCAGGTAACACATGCACCATCAAATAGAATTCTATTTGCAGATCCAATGATTGTAATAGGATGATAAATCCTTTGAAGAAAGAGGAAATGACAGAGAAGACAATATGAAGAGGCTATTCTATACTTGATCTTCTGAGGTTTGAACTGTCTTCTGTGAGTTGCTTCATTTAGTGTGTGGCACCCTAGGGGAGTGAAACCCAGGGCATATGCTTAGTGGGCATTTTCTAGGGGAGATTTTCCTAAAGACTAATAAAGCGCAGGAGCATCCTCTGGCCTGTGCCTTCCAGTGAGTGCAGACTCTGTGCTTCAGTCCTTCGCTGAGTTTGGGCTCTGAGTGACCCACCCCTCTGTGCCAAGAAGCCAGGTTCCAGGCCTGCATACCTACCCAGACAGGTGATCCCTTGCTCAGTGTGCCTTTCTGGAAGACCATGTCCATTAGACAAGCCTGAAGTGTTTGTCAGTATAAAACATCCAGGAATAAGCTTGTGTGGCTGCTGCTCACAGGCTGTAATTCTGTGCTGCCCATTAATCTGTCCTCTGGGGCTTTTAGATGTTTGCCAAAACTTCCCTGGACAAGAATTTGTGAGTCAAACTTTACTTCCTAGAGGTTTTCTTCTCATTCCTCCTTTACATTTCCTCACTGCCCAAACAAATGCCTGCCTGTCATTTATTCTCTTTACCCTGGCCTTGTCTCTGGACTTCATGTCATAGCCATGCAGTAGAATTGAGTGGAGTGGCCAGACTGGGGGTGTGGAAAAGGTTAGAGCAGACAGTCTGGTTCTAAGAGGGCTGTCATTCAGCATCAGCTCGCTGCTGTTTTCTGACAGAGAAGCCTGGTGTAGATGATCTTCAAGTTTTCCACACACAGCTACCAAAGTAGGTTTTTAGTGCAAATCATTCCTGTGAGTTCTCGACAGAGAATGCCTTCGACTTGATACGTTAGTGTCAATTCTGGACATTTTCTGCCCTGCGTACTCCACCTGTTCAGCGGGGTGTGCCTCTGCAGTAGTCCCACCTCAGGGTTTTGTTTTTGTTTTCAAGCTACCTGTGATTCCTGCAAAATGGGAATTCTTCTCACTGGGTTTCTTTTCCTTTCTTTTAGTTCCTCTTCCTATACCCTTTTCATCACCAAATAGATTCTGACGCTCCCCTCGCCCCCTAGGAAACAATGGTTTAACCTTCTAGAAAGTTAAGAAGCTTCAAAATAGAAGCCTATGATGGTTTTATCAAACCTACATTAATCGCTCCCCTGACTGAGTACTGTGCCGCCTGGGTGGCACCTAACCGCCACATTAGTGATACCGTGGTAACCAGCTAATCACACCCTGACACCCACTTTTTGGAATGCAGGATATCGCAGTTGAGAAAGTCATTAAGATGATTTGAAAGCAAGTGTTGAGAGAATTATCTAGGGAAGGCGTTTTCCAGTCACAGAGTAGCTAATCTAAAGTGAAATCTGACAGATGTTCATTTTCAGGCAGGAATTCTTCAAAACAGAAATAATAACCACCGAATATAAGTGATGTTTTTGCTACCCAAAACATGTTGTTAATAAATACTTGATTCCTGATATTTGCCGCACTCGTCCCCCTTCAGCTAAAACAACAAAATGTGCTCCTCTGTTCTTTCCTCTGTGAGGAACTTGTGCTGCCGTCTGTGTAGTTGCTTAAGTGCAAAAGCCCATAATTCCTTCATGGTGTGTATTTTCTCCTTCCCTTCTCTCCCCGTCTCACTCCGGTACTGCCCCATCGGTTCCTACTGTATCTCCCTTCTAAATAGGTCTTGAATCTTATTTCTGTGGTCCTCACATGTACCAGCTTACATCACCTCCAGCTTGAGTGAGACTCAATCTTCAGTGGTTTCTGCATTTCTTTTTGTGCCCTCTTCCAACTGTTCTCAGTGTCAGAGTGACTTTATAAACATGGAAACTGCAGCAAGCCTATAGCCTCACAAGAGACAGGCAGATCTCTATGAGTTTGGTCTATATAGCAAGTTCTAGGTCAGCCAAGGCTACATAGTGAGACCCTGTCTTAAAAAAACAAACAAAATAAAAAAATATATATAAAAAGTAGGGCAAGTGAGAGAGCTCAGTGAGTCAAAATTCTTGATACCAAGCTTGACAGTCTGAATGTGAGTCCTGGAACCTTCGTGGTAGGAGAGAACCAACTTCCACAAGTTGTCCTTTGAGTGCCGTGTGTGCCTCCACACATATATCGTGCGTACACACACACACACATTTAGGAAAGCAAATGTAAAAATATTTTTTTAAGAAACAGGAAAGCAAGCCAAGTAGTGGTGGCGCACGCCTTTGATCCCAGCACTTGGGAGGCAGGGGCAGGCGGATCTCTGTGCATTCAAGGCCAGCCTGATCCACAAGAGCTAGTTCCAGGACAGCTAGGGCTGTTACACAGAGAAATTCTGTTTTGAAAAACTTTTTAAAAAAAAAAAAGAAAGAAAAGAGAGAGAGAGAGAGAGAGAGAGAGAGAGAGAGAGAGAGAGAGAGAGAGAGAGAGAAAGGGAGGAAGGAAGAAAGGAGGAAAGAGAGAGAAAAGCTTGAAACCTCAGCCACTTCTTGTTGCGCTTGGAGATAAACCTGGGACAGCTTGTGAGGGCCACGCCCTCTGTCTTCTGACCCCTCTTTCTTTTCCAAGCTATCTTCATGTTTCCTGACTTTTTCTGAACCACATTCTCTTTTAGCTCTTTAGACTAACCAAGTTCTTTTGCACCTCTGCTCACTCCCATTCACCTCTGCTCTTTGTCTAACCCCTAAGCATTTCCAGGTCTCAGATTGGTTTCTTCAAGGAAATCATTCCTGGGTTATAGCAGTGTCCTGTGTCCCTGTTACACATTGCCATTTCTTCTTACACTTTTCCTTCACGATACGTTGTGTGGTCACTGTGATGCAAACCTGCTGATTTCTGTGTTCTTTGGGGAGGGGGGTGTTTGAGACAGGGTTTCTCTGTATAACCCAGGCTAGCCTGCAACTAATGCTGTAGACCAGGCCAGCATTGAACTTTGAGATCTATGTATCTGTGCCTCCCAAGTGCTCGGATTAAAGGTGTGTGCCACCACTGCCAAACTGATTTTTTTTATTTAATGTCTTTCTACCCTCTTCCTGCCCTCCAGGTGCCTGTAAGGTTTCTAGAACATGTCTTTTGTTTGTTTGTTTCATTCTCCATGTGTCTTCATTTAATACCTAGAACATATTATGTATTTTTGGTTTTTGTTTGTTTGTTTTGATTTTCGAGACAGGGTTTCTCTTTGTAACTGTGAGTGTCCTGGAACTCAGTCTGTAGACCAGGCTGGCCTTGAACTCACAGAGAATGGCCTGCCTGTACCCTCCTGAGTGCTGGGATTAAAGGCAGGTGCCACCACTGCCAGGCTCACATTAGGTCTTGAATAAACTTTTTGAATAAAGAATGAGGTGAATTGTCTTCATATTCTCTAAGTGATGCTGTAGCTGTGCTGTGCTTCAGAGGCTGCCTGGAGTCTCGCATAGCTCTCATCCTAATGGCTTAGAAGCCCACGTTCTTATATGGTCCTGATTAATTGTTCCTTTGGGTACCACTGATAGCAATGACTTACTTTTCCTTCCTGCTTTTGTCATAGACGGAAAAGGCGGAACTTCAGTAAACAGGCCACAGAAATCTTGAATGAATATTTCTACTCGCACCTCAGCAACCCCTACCCCAGTGAAGAAGCCAAAGAGGAGCTGGCCAAGAAATGCAGCATCACAGTGTCACAGGTGAGGAATCCCATGGGGCTGTGCTTTTCCTGGGATGCGGGCTGCCTACTCCTCCAGGGCCTCCTCTGCTGTCATCTTCGGAGAAGCTATTTTAAAATTTGCATATTTCCTCAATTAGTACAAGAATTAAAGCTTAGGTAATGTTTAAAATCACTAACTGACAAGGAGTAAAGATTCTATCCGTCTTCCGGCCCAAGTGTCAATCTGCTATTGATGGGTAAGTGTGCCATGGGGAGAGGCATGGTCACTCTCCTGTGCATGTCATGTAGGCCTGGCTCCTGACCAAGATAACTGACCAAGCTGCTTCAATAAAAAAGTTTAATTTGTTCCGAAAGGAAATTGAACTTTGGTTGAAAGCCTCGAGGGGTTCAGAGAGCTACTTGTGGGTAGTTGTGCCAATGTTGAAATCCTGTGGGTTTTGTTCCGTTCTTCCTTCTCACTCAAAGTCGTATAGTAGGCTGAGACACTTCAAAAATATCTAACTAACTATATCTGTAGGAACATAAAGTCTTCTTCAAGGCTGGAAAAATGGCTCAATAGTTACTGCACTTTCAGAAGACCTGGATTTGGTTCCCAGCATCCACAGGATAGCTCATAACGATCAGTAACTCCAGTCTCAGGGGATCTAATGCCATCCTAGGGTCTCTGTCGGCCTCAGGCAGGCACTCGATGCACAGACATGTATCCAGGCAAGACGTTCATACACATAAAATAAGTGATTAATTTAAAAATATATATTCTCCCTTTATCCATTGAAAAACAGTACGTGTGTGTCTGTAGGTATAGACTTGTGATTATTTGCTAAATATTATGGTAATTATTTATATAGCATATTATATTAGATTTATAAGTACTACGAGACGATGTCATTATGCAGGAGGGTATGTATAGGTGAAATGCAAATACTAAGCCATTCATGTAGCTTGAGAATCTTCTGATTTTGCTGTTCCCTGGGGAATTCTGGAGCCCATCCTGATGCAGTAACTAAAGGATAAAAGTACATATCTTAAAATAAAATTTTATTCAGATTTTCACATTTTTGTTTATAGGTTGCCATGTAAGCAATGCTTCCTTTTAGCATGAACAGTGATAGTATACCAGTTCTGGCAATGCTGAGCTTAAAGAAAAGCTAACTTGCCCAGCCGTGATGGTGCTCGCCTTTAATCCCACCACTCAGGAGGCAGAGGCAGATGGATCTTTGTGAGTTCAAGGCCAGCCTCGTCTACAGAGTGAGTTCTAGGACAACCAAGGCTATACCATGAGACCTTGTCTCAAAAAAAAAAAAAATGAAGAAAAAGAAAAGAAAGAAATGTTTCCAAAAGTTTAGCATTCAATAGAGACCAATGATCAGAATTCTAAAACAATATATTCCAACTAAATATTAAATTTATTTTTCCTGTGTCTTCGTTACTGTCTCAATGCTGTGAAGAGACACTATGGCCAAGGCAACTTTTATAAAAGAAAGCATTTAATTAGGGGCTTGCTTACAGATTTAGAGGGTTAGTCCATGATCATCATGACAGGAACGGACAGGCATGGTCCTGAAGCAGTGACTGAGAGCTTTACATACTCATTCATAACTGCAGGTAGGGAGAGAGAGACAAGGCCACAACTCCCAGTCCTTCTTATACACTTCTGTCAACTGGGGACCAAGCATTCAAACATGAGCTTGTGGGGGCCATTCTCATTCAGACCAACACACTCTGCCATATTATAAATATTCTTATACACTTGAGCCCAAGACATTAAAAAAATCCCCTTTGGATTCTAACGAAGGTCTTATACTAATGTCTTATGTGATCCTGAGTTTACACTGATTTTGTTTTGTTGTTATTAGTCTTATTACATAGGGTCTCGTTGTGTAGCCCTGGCTAACCTAGAACTAACTCACTAAGATCTGCTTGCCTCTGTCTCCATTACTGCTAGGATTTTAGGCCTGGGGCCACCACTTCCGACTCTAGGCTGATTTTTTTAACTTTTGTTTTAATGTTGTTTCCAGAGCAACTTTGATTTGTAATTAGGATTTCATTCAAGGCTTAATTTCCTTTGCTTATTAAATTGTGGTGTATTTTGATCCCTGCCCAGTTTCTTTTTAAAATGTTTTATTTAGTGTGTTTGCAGGCACATTTGTGCTACTGTGTGTGTGGAGTCAGGAGAACAACTTTCCTCTCCTTCCTCCTGGATTTTAGGGCTAGGACTTGAGTCTTCAGGATGGCCAGCTTTACATGTGTTGTAATTGATTTGGATTTCCAGGTACAAAGTTATGTCTAATAGAAAATGCCTCTTTCCAGGCTACGTCTCACTGACTGCCACTTGAAACACTGAGTATAATGTGCTAGATTTTAGGAAAGAGCAACCTAAAAGTGTTTCAATTTGAGTTTTCTGGGGTTTGGGTGTTGAAGTTGTTGAATAAGGAATGGCTTATTTAGGCCACAGTGTAAGGAGACAGCCCTTCATGGGAGGGAAATATGGTAGCAGGAATATGTGGACGTGGGTTGTAATATGTTCACAGTCAGGAAGCAGAGAGAAGTGAACTTTGATCTCCATTGTGTCTTGCTCTTTTTATTCCTTTTGGGACCCTGGGCCATGGATTGGTGCTACCCACATTCAAGGTGGGCTTTACTCCTCCATTAAACTTCTCTGAAAATGACCTCACAGACAGTCCTGGGTACAACTTGTAGATGACTCTAAATCCAGCCAAGCTGAGCATAGAGATTGAACAGCATAGTGCATATCCCCAAATGCTAATGAAAGGGCTCATATGCTGAGCCAGCTGACAGCCAGGTCAGCTTTCCTGCTTGAATGTTTGGGGTCCTTTAAGGTGTTCTTCTCTCACTCTGTAGCTTTTTAACAATGTATCCAGCACTGGAAATAGCAGACATTAAGTCCTTTACAAAAGTTCTATAATCCAGATTTTTTGATAGCTGTAGTATGTAGCAATTTGGATGTAGTTCTAGGACATACTCAGTATATGCTTGGGAATTAGCAATAAAAGGTTCTCTTCAGCCTGTTCTTCAGATTTCACTTCTAAAGCAGACTGGGAACTCGTTTAACAAGTGTTCTAAAATGCTGTGTGCTGCATTCATTCACATTTGTGTCTCTGCTTTGGGAAGCCTTGAAGCAGCTTCAGTATGGCCTGGCCAGACTGAGATTGGCTGCTGCTGCCTCCTGCCCACACCTCCATGAGGGGATTTAGGCCTGGGTCACCACACTGAACTATTTTTTAACCATGTATTTGTTTATGTGTGTGAGGGCGTGTGGGTGTGCAGTGTGCAATGGCACATGCATGGAGTCAGTTCTCTCCACCATGTAGGTTCCAGTAAGTACCTTTACCTACTGAACCGTTTTGCTAATTCGAACTTGGTTTTTATGCTTCTTGTCTTTATTTGAAATGAAGGCTTGCTGTCTTGCTTAGGCTGTCCTCGAACTTGTGGGTATAATGATCCTTTCATCCTCTGAGTAGTTGGGGTTACAGGTGTCCACCCTCACACCTGGTCACACCAGTGCCTTTAGGTTGTATTTTGAAATCCTCCTAGGAATTTTTAGGAGCAGGTGAGGATATGGAAATAACATAGAGATCCTCACCTGTCTAAGACTCGCTTCCTGATCTTGTCTCTTCATCATAGACTTTCATCAGTCAGTGTATGCATTCATCTAAACTGTGACAGCTTTCCAAGTTCACCTACTTCCTGTCTGAAAAACCAACTTTCCTGCAAATCCCTCTTTCCTTACCTCTGAAGTGGATAAAATAGTTATTTTGTTAAAAACATTGGTTTCAATCTTTATAGTTTTTACTTCAAGTTCATGAGAAGTGAAAGCAAATAATTATTTTTTTTTTCATTTTATGTGGGTGTTTTATCTTCACGTGTGTCTGTGTACCATGTGCATACCTGGTACTCACACAGGCTAGAAGAGACCATCAAATCCCCTAGAATTAGGATTACAGACAGTTGTGAGCCACCAAGTAGGTGCTGAGAGTCAAACCTGGGTCTTCTGAAAGAGCAGCCAGTGCTCTTAACACCTGAGCCATGGCTCCGGCCCTTAGTTAAGAATTTCTGTTTCAGGTCTAGCAGGTCCTGAAAAGAGAGCAATCTGCTCTAAAGCAGAAATACACTGAGACACCAGAACATATGCAAATCTACCTTCAAATACTGAAAACAGATGACAAGAACAGGGCAGTTTTTAATAATGCATATAAAACTGAAATTTTATTATTATTTCAGCAAATACTTTAATAATGAAGAATCAATAGGAGCTAGGCATGGCAACCCATATATACAACCCTAGAGTATGAGGGCCTCCTATAAATTAGTAAGGAAAAGACCCTACAGTTTCTCTGCCTTTCTAGTGACAACCAGTTTGAAAAGTGGGAAAGACCTCAGTGATGTCATAGACTATCTCTACAAGTGCTCAATTAGATGGAAAGATCCCCATTCTCAATAGCAATCAGGAAAATGTAATTGAAAAACTATAATGAACTCACTTAATTTCCTAGATTGGCAAAAAGTTAAGTTTAAGCATACCCAGGGTTATAAGCCTGTATACGGCAGCAGGGACCTCTGTTTCCTGCCAGGGGACTGGTTATTGTATCCACTTCAGAAGTTCTCATGCAGTCAACCCACAGTTTCACGTCTAGATAAAATTGCCCTGGAAAACCTCTTGTCTAAAAGATATACTAAGAATAGGAAGAGTCAGCAACACTGAAATATCTGAAAACTTGAAGAAGACAATTTTTTTTCTTCTTAAATCAAATTCTATTTGCGAATTCAGCAAAATAATTTCTATAAAATAAAACAGCAAAATATTTAAATAGGGCGGGTTGTATCTTTTTGCAGGGGTATTTGGTTTTAGGCAGTTGTCCTGTTGCTTACCAAATCCTGCAGGGCAATGGAGGTCTTAAAAGGAAATGGACCTGGGCAGTAGAATGGCTTGGAGATGAACTCGAAAGAAGACCATACACTGGCAGTCCTCAATATACTTAAAACAATTGGTCTCCCCCAGTACAAAGCAATGAAACATCAAATGGCTATTTTTTTGGAAAGATCACATAGTGCTAGAATGACACTTGCAAAAGCTTGTGAACTCTGTCCTGAGGAGGAACCAGATGACCAAGATGCCCCAGATGAGCATGAATCACCTCCACCAGAAGATGCCCCATTATACCCCCATTCCCCTGGATCTCAATATCAGCAGAATAACCATGTGCATGGACAGCCATATACAGGCCCAGCAGCACATCACATGAATAACCCTCAGAGAACTGGCCAACGAGCACAAGAAAATTATGAAGGCAGTGAAGAAGTGTCCCCACCTCAAACCAAGGATCAGTGAAATGCACATATTAACTGGTTCCATCAAGACAATTTTTCATTTGCCTAAAAACACTGGTAAACACAGTGGATTCCCACAGTAGCATATCTACACCAGTGGGAGGAGGAATTTTAATGTGTGTCAATTCTACTCAGTGTGGCCTAGAAATACCATGAAAATGCAGATTGCAGGACATACAAAGTGTATGGCAATCTCCGTGAAGTCAGAAGTGGAGACACGTGAACAATACATGGAGAAGGAGAAGACTGACTAAAGGAAGAGTTAGCCAAGTGCGGTCAGGAAGGAATATTCAAAGCACTTCACTGGAGTTAATAACGTGTGTTTCCATTTGAATGGCGAGTTTGTAGGCACTGACTTAATTACCATTCATTATAAACCTATGTATATAAATTAAGAAAGTCAGACATAGTGGTGTGTGTACTCTTAGTTCTAGCACGCAGGCAGAGAGGCAGATGGATCTCTGAGTTAGAGGCCAGCTTAATTGACACAGTAAGAACTTGTCTCAAAAAAAAAATTAAGTCAAGGAAGTCTTTGTCAGTTGTTCAACTGATACTTGACCTTTCCTAATAGAAATATGTACAGATATTTTCCAAAAGATTCATACTGGAATGTTTATAGCAGTGATAGTCATGACAGCCAAGACATGGTACAGACATCCACAAATGGGGAAGTGGAGAAATCAGTGTGGTTTATTTGGACTGTGATTTGGCGGTAAGAATGAGTTACATCTCTGTGTATCTCCATAATGCTAGAGAATCATGGTTCCATTTATAACAAGCTCGGTAACAGGCCATGCTACCCTGAGGTGCTAGAAGTAAGGGCAGCAGTTGCCTCTGGGGAGTAGTGAGTGGAGAGGGAAGGAATGCTTCCTGATCCGGGTGTTGGGTTCCTGGGTGTGTTCATGCTATGAAATCTGTCAAGCTCTGTACTTAGAATGCGTGCCTCTTTTTGTATGTACATTTTCACGTCACCCAAAGTGCCCATGCACCATGACAATAAACCTGCTCTTGAGATTGTGTAAGCTTCTGTGGGGAAATATAACAAGAGATAAAACAAAGGGATAGCAAGTTAGAAATGACAGATGCTGTGGAGAAAAATAGAGGAGGGAGAGCATGAGCTCTACTTAGTGGTGAAGGAGGCCACTTCCTGAGAAGTCTTCGGAGAGTTGGAGAGCTGACACCATGCGTGGCTGATGAGGAACTCTTCAGCAGAGACCACAGCAGCCTGAGCAAAGAGTCTGGGGCGTCCACACAGCTGCTAGACAGTGGGCATGTCTGTGACTTTTACTCTGAGTCGGATGGGAAACAGAAGAGTGACCTGTCTCTAACAGGACTGCTATGGTGGCTGTACTAGAAACGATCGTGAGGGTGAGTGGAAGCAGATACCAGCCCACATGCAGCTGCCATGAACCAGGCAGAAGATGACAGAGACTTAGACCAGAGTGTCAGGTGGAGATGATGAGCTGGGCTGGGTTCAGGGTACAACCTGCAGGGTCTGCTGGCGGTAGGAGGTGAGGAAAAGTCGGATATGGCTGACATTTTTATCCTGATCATCAGGGGGATAGAGTTGCTATTAAGAACAATGGGGAAAGATTTGAGAGAGAGGTTTTGGAGAATAGGGTAAATATTTCCTCTTGTCTGTATTAAGTTTGGCTGTGCCTTAGCTCTCAAGCTCACATGTGTAGTAACATACATGGACAGGAGAGTAGAGACGAAACTGATTGCAGTCCTTCATTAATTCACAATGGCATGCTGTAAATGCAAGTCCTCCATTTAGAATTCAGCTGCGCCAGAATGGAGCCTCCTGTTATAAGGCTCAGTTCAGCTGAAAAGCTGGAATTCCCTTTCATACAGTAAACTGAAGAGTCACAAAAGCTGTTATTGCGAATTTCACATGCACCAAGGCTCATACTTAAGTTGTCACATATTCTTAATTAGTGGAGCAGATATTAATACACTTTTACTTTGGAGTAGCGCTAACCCACATGGATTATTCAAGTTAGTAAGACACAAAGCCTCCATTGTTCTCCTGATTCCGATTCTGAGTCTGTCTTCTCTGTTAGCTGTTTTTAGAATGAAAAATGTTAACATATTTTTCACTGCTGTCGTAAAAGTACTGTAAGGAAAGAAGAAAACTAGAAACATGAGAGGTTAAGTGGCATTGGGGTCAATTCTTCATTCTTGCCGTTAGCATACCCCAAAGCCTTGCACGTTGGTGCACAGGACCTGTCTGTTAACAGTCCAGCACAGAGGACACAGCCCTGCTCCTTACAGATAAGGGAAGGAGGCTCAGGAGTGATTTGACAAGGACTGTCGCAGGCTTTCATAAGTGGTGAAATTGGGGTAGAGATGCATGATAAAAAGGAAGAAAGTGGATTGTTAACTTTTTCCTGCCAGTGGCAGTGTGGTTCCTGCATCCCAGGGGCCCAGGCTAGAGTCTCGCTGTACATACAGCCTGAACTCTCAGGAGGACTGCTTCCTCTCCCTAGCTACTGGGGAGAAGCTAGGCTAGTTAGTAGTCTGAGATCTCTTACTCATTAAACTACTTACTCCAAAGCAGTGAATATTCAGTAAGCTAATTAAAATTTGTAAGTAAGATTTCCTTATTAAAAAAATCTATTAAAACAAGAAGACGACCATTAAAGTAATTATTAGAGCAGGAAAAAAAAAAAAGATGACTATCAAATTACCATATCTGCTTCAGCTGTCCATAAAGGCCTTTTCAGTTGCTTTGGCAGCAGACACCAGCAGAAATCGGTTTCGGCTGTAAGTGTGCTGTAGATAGACCAGAAGCAGCTTGGAGGAAAATGGCTGCTATTGTGTTACAGAGGTTCTTTTCCAGTGTTTTAAAAGATGACAGACTCTCATGTTGTAAAAGCTCCTATTTTGTACCCTAGTGGAGATACAACTGTCATTAAACAATGTGTGAAGAATAGAAGAGCCAGATGTAAAACTATGAGAGTGCTTTGAATGGGCTATAACACCTAGTGCAGACCAGGGACACCTGAGTTATCTGAAGATGGGGCTGTCTACCCTGGGTGGTAGGGTTTGCTCCAGGAATGTCAAGTATGCCTGTTTCAGACTGGGCTTTTCTAAGGGAACCTCTATCACCCCTTGTGATACCCAGACCTAAGAGCAGAGGGACTGTTCTGTTGCCATGGTAGACTTAAGTGGTTTTGAATTCTTCTTCCCTAAAGGAATCTTCACCTGAATGAGGGCCTGCCAGCTTTGCCTCCTTCACTTTACCCAGTCCTGTTCTTCCGTGTAAACGTGTGTTCCCTCCAGTCCCTCCACATGCCGTCTCTCATCACTGCATCTCACCTTTCTAGAGCCTCTCTTCTGCGAGGCTTGTCAGGGCAGTAGGCTAATCTGCAAGTCAGGGTCCCAGCAGAAAACAGATGGCGTGCTCAAAATAGAATAATGTCAGACAATTTTAATAAAGTGTCTATTTATAAAACTGTGGGCAGAGTGTAGGGAAACAATGGATGATGCTGGCAGTTGGTTCTGTTGCTGCCTCTTAGCCCCAGGAGATACAGGAAGGGTTGCCAGGACCTAGGAAGGAGGTTAGATGGAGAAAGAAGTAACGAGCTCTGAGAAGAGGCAGCTTTACAGCGAGGATGCCAGGGGAGTAGGTACTGTGGCCTCCTTTTCTCTCATCTTCTACCAGCCTGCAGCAACTGGAAAGCCTGAGGCAGAGGGCAGCCCCAGGGCCCACAGCAGGGTGGAGAGCAAGAGATAGGAGGGATCAGAAAATAGATGGGGTAGCCTAAGGGCAAAGACCCAGATCGGTACAGGATGCATGCCCAAGCCCTCTGGCACCCCTCTCTAAGAGTCTGTGATGCTCCTTTCCAGAAGCCTTTTCCAAAGGTGCTCTTTACTGCCTTTTCCTTTTCTATTGGCCACTTCTCTGTCCCTGCTCACTTATCAGCTGTGCCCAGACACACTGAGGAGAGACTTCCTTCCTTCTGACAGTACCAGGAAAGGCCCTGTAGGAAAGATGACATGGAAAAGATGTCCTCAGATCACAGAGGAAAGACATTCTTAGCAAAGAAAACTATCATCATCAGGCTGCTCTGTCAGGTGGCCATAGCGAGTTTTGTCCTGTGGAGGTGATGTTCTAGGAATCAAGATTACTGTCTCCAAACCATCCCTATGGCTTTGAGTGAGGCTTTGTAACTCCACCTGCTTTCTTCATGTATATGACTGGACTAGAAATAGAATTATGGGGGCTTCAGAGAGAAAATACTTGGAAGTCACCTATAGGTGGATGTGAGAGTCAGAATGTATAAGTGTCAAGTATGTATGTGTTTCTCTTATGGTCTCTACCCACAAGAACCATGGAAAAACGGTGTACCGATTTCTGTTCCTTCAGAGCTAGCTTCCCTTGATGACAGTTTATGCCCTCCCTTGCCTAGTCTCATAGCTCCTTTTCCTCCACAACTCTTAGCATAATTAATTCTGAGCATTGAACTGTCCAGTGGTGTTCGTTTAGAGGTGGTAAATTCCATGTTGTTTAGAACTGCTTGTCTTATTCAGTGCAATATTCTCAGTGTCTAGCAGTGTCCAACCCAGACATGAAATGCTTGCTTGGTAAATGGCTTAAGATGGTAGATGTGGTACTGGAATGTCAGAATTGACCCTCACTGCACTTGTGAGATTGAGTGGTTTAGATGTCTTACTTGTATCTATTAATTAACTTACTCAGTGGCATTCAACTAGCAACTTCAGAGTCATTGGGCAATGTTATATAATGAATGCCACAGAGATCCTGCTCTCTGGGGCTCACATTCTAATTAGTAGAGTCATGTGTATGTATATATATGCACACATGCATGAGTACATATTCAGATTTATATGTAAGTGTATTTGGTATAACCCATATTAATATAGTTCATATAATTACTGTAAGTATGAGCAATTGTATGAGATATCATATAACATAATATCAAATAAAAAGGTGTGATTATTAGGCTATATGTGTGTAGTGTTAGCTGCTATCCCATAGAACAAGAAGTATGCTGAAGAGATGCATGATGAGATTTGTGAAAATAATTCTAGCTCCAGCATTACATATCAATTTAAAAGTACTAAATGAATGCTTTGTAAATTTTATGGCGGATTCCAAGCCCCGATTCAGGAGGAACTGTAGTCTCCACACAGAATAAATAAATAGTAATCCACACTAAGCAGTCAAAACAAAGGCATCCAGAGGGAAAATAAGATTGTGTAAAAAAGCAACACTTACACCATCCACTAACTGAACTGAGTAATAAAGCTGTGACAGGGAGGGCCGGCATCGTCAGAGATGATTTAAAGCAAATGTCAGCTGGGAATTCCATACCTGCCAAACATGCTTTTTGATAGAAGTCAAATAAGATTTTTTTTTATCAAAAATTGAAAGAATTTGTCTCTCTTTTTCTTTAAAAAATATATAAAAGCAATTCTTCATAGAGAAGTAAAAAGATTTCCAACAGGATGGCAGATGTAGGAAATGGTAAGCAGAGGGTCGCTGTGTTGGTCTGAATGAAAATATATTGCATAAGGACCCTAATGTCCTACTTTGTTTACAGCACGCACAGAATGAAGACTTGATTATAATGCCCGTAAGTGATGAACGGGGCTATTTTAAGGGTCTTGCATTTTTCTGGAAAAATGCCAACTAATAAAGTGCCAATTAATGTTAAACTATAGAAGTCAAGAATGTGAAATCTTTAGTCACTTCAAGAGTGCTGAAGGTCTATATGTTTGACAAATAAAGAGGGTTAAAAAGAGGCAGGATGAAACAAATTAGAAGTACTTATGAGATAAGATTCCCAAATATATCAATAATCATATGATAGTCTAAGTAAGCAGAAAACATAGTCAAATAAAATGAAAACTATGTATTCTCTGAGAGACATACTTAAAATATAAGGGCGTGGAAAAAGCAAGAGTAGTAATCTAAAAATTGTAGAGCAGGCAAGCAATAGCCAACAGAAAGCTATACCAGATTCAAAAGGCTTCAAGAGAAAAGGCTTCACTGGCAAAACAAAATAATGTTCTAATAGCAGCTCTACTTTTTTGAGCACCAATATCAACTCACACCCATAAAGCCAAAACTTCAGTAATTTCAAAGAAAAATTAACCCTAAAAATTACAGCAGAATTCCATATTTTTCTGTTTCTGAGCAGCAGATAGACACACGTGCACATTTTAGCACAGACACAAGAAAGTGCGTTTTATGCTTTAGTATGTATAAGAATGATCCAGAGACCTGTCAGAATGCAGATTTCAGGACCCTGTGTCTGTGAGTTCTGAACCAAAGGGTCTGACCTCCTGTAGATCCTACTTTAATACTGATGTTGGTGATTCTGGAACATTTTAAGTGTCATCGATAGAGAAGATGTAAACACAAGTTCTCAGTTATATAAAACACTCTAACCAACAATTACAGATATATATTTCAATATTTGTCCATTTTAGACATTAGCTATGTATTCTAGGCTAATGAAATACCTCTAACGCATGTTATTTTTCTCTTTATTCATTTAGGTTTTTGGGAGGGACAGGTACTCAGGTAGCCCAGGCTGACCTGGAGCTTGCTGTACAAGTCTTCAGTGTGCTGTAACAACAGTGACGTTCTATCGTGGGTGGCTTCTTAGTACATTTTGAACAAGTTAAAGCAGAATATGCTTTCCGACTACAGCAAAATTAAAGTAGACATCAGTAATAAAAGGACACTAGAAAATTCTGTCTGAATGGAATTCAACCAGTAGCTTTAATAACGTCTGGGTTAATGCAGGATCTACAGTGTAAATTTGAAAACATTTAATTAACTGATAACAGAAATGCAATATATTAAAATTTCACTGACTTTTCCTAAGGCCTTACTTAGAAATGAATGTATAAATTCAAATACACATGTATATAGAATATGTATGCATAGATGTATGGTGTGTGTACATATATATATACATATTATATACATACACACAGATGGCTGGAGGTAAATGATAGGGAACCATCTCAGAATGTTAAGGGATACTAATAGGAGACTAGAAGAACAGAAAGAAGGAAATAGGAAAAGTAAAAGCAGAGATGACCATAATTGAAGAAAAATAGACTACATCCCACCAAAACCAAGCACTGCTTCTTTGAAAAGTCTGTCTTATGGGACTGGAGAGATGGCTCATGGTTAAGAGTACACATTTCTTGTAGTGAACCAAGTTCAGTGTCCAGAATCCACATGAGGCAGCTCGCAACAGCTTGTAACTCTGGGGCATCCAATGCCTTTGACCTCCAGGTTATCTGCATTCACATGGATAAACTCACACAGGGACACACACGTAGGTAAACACTTGAGTCTTTAGTCTTTTAGTGTTCAGCATGAGCCATGTGTGTTTGAAGATTTCATTCTTGGAAATAGAATGAAAAGACAACTTTCTAAGTAGAAATGGGAGCCTAACCGAGAAGTGAGTAACTAGACCTGTTCTGAACTCAGACCGGCATGGTTTGCTTGTGTGCTCCACCATTTGCTAGTTGCATGCCTGGAATATTTAGTGAGAATCTTTATGTCTTTGTTTTCTTGTTTATAAAATAGGGAAAATAGTAAAACCTACCTCATTGGGTTGTTTAGGAGGATTGATAGTCGCAGAGTGCTTAGCATGGGGCACTGCACTCTTAGGAAGCCTTGGTAAATGTTGCCACGTGGTACTACAAGAGGATGGGTGGTGACCAACAGAATGAGACTGAAGTTAAGATGGCATGCGAGAGGTCAAGGCCACAATAAGAGGGCTGCTTTGGGGAACACTGTGTATTTCCAACACTCATGAGATGTGTGGGGTGAATTGTCTGGCTGGAGACCAGTCCAAAAGTAGAATCTCTGGCAACGCCTGTCAGTGGCCTGAGCACTGGGAGATCTTAGAGCCCATGGGTGGAATGTGGAAAAAAAAAAATGATGGGTGACTATATAAGAATGATGTCCATTTAAGGTGACAATGGAAGACCAAAGGAGGGACATCCTAGAGTGGTAATTTTCCTTTTCTCGTGTCTTACACAACTTGCTAAACTAGTGTCCTTCAGGTGCACCAGCTCCTAGGCGAGTTACTAGCCCATAGCAGACAGTGGGAGTGCCCTCTCATGTCACATATTCAGAGTGCCAGGACCTGGAGCAGGCTGTTCAATCGAGTCACGCTTTATGTGTAAAAGGAGTGCTGATGTCTCTTGACGAGATTCGGTCTTTATTGAGATCATCTGTGTAGACTGCAGTGTAGAGTAGTATGTCATGAGTACCCTGCCAGTACTATTTAGTGTCTACTTAGACAGCATTTGGGGGTAAAAGCTGATCATTTGGGACAGGACCTAGTGGTTCTGACCACAACACCTAGCCCCCAAGTTCTCGCAGACTCGGAAAGCCCGAGATCCAGGGAGAGGAAGGAATGAGTCTGTTCTTAGGCTCTCACGACATAGCCCTGCTATATTCTTTACTCCTGTGATGCGGTCTTGATGAGATGTGTTCGTGTACATTAAAGGGCAGGATTCCCTTTGAGACTAGATCTCTCCTTTTTAAATGAAGTCAGTCAGGGGCCAGTGTTCTTAGTGTGTGAGAAGCTATAGGATGACCTCCAGCATTGTAAGAAATAATAAGAAAGAGAAGGAAAGAAAGCCAATGACATTTTTCTGGATTTTTCAAAAGAAACTGGCATGTGTGTGGTGGGTAGTAGTGGTTGGCTAGGACTTTTATATAGGGCTGAATAAAATTTTATGTTTTTATTTACTGGCATTAGATTTATATGAAACGTCTCAGGGTAAAAATCTGCCCTGTTATTATTTAGAGTACCCTTGAGTTTGGATTCTGGGATGCTGTGTTACCCAGTGACAGTTCCACTACTGAGAGCAGCTCTGTAGTTGTGATGCCCCCGTTGTGAGATGTTGTGGCTTCTCTAGAGCCTAGGAAGGAAGCCATGGAGTGTTTACCTAACCTAGATTTATTTTTAGAAGTGGGAGAAATGATTTTTTCTGAGGGAGGAAAGAGAAGTAATCTTAAAGGGCGCACCATCTGTGGAAGCAGCTCTCAGCACGGGTTTTAGGAAGATGAGCGGTGCTGTCCTCTGCACGGTGGCTGCAAGGCTGACAGTTTATAGACTCGCAGATGAGCCTCTTTGTAAATGTCACGGGTGGTTATCAGTCTATCATGTGGAGAGGAGAAAGGGCGAAGCCGAACTGTAATGTGTCAGTACATTATGGCGATAAAAATTTTTCACAGCTTCAAAAAACAAACAAACAAACAAAAAATACACTTGACAAGTAGATCTACTTTAAATTATTTCAAATAGTGTGGAAGCAGAAACTTAAGTTTTTTGGTTCTACCGTTACAGGTGGACTGTGTCTCAAAAGTTGGTTTTCAAGCCAGTTATTATAAATTTGGAGTTTATTTTCAAAAATGGAAATTTAAAAAGTTTGGATTATTAATTTGATCCATATTTTAACCCCATAGGGTTTTGCAATAGAAAGATTAATTTTCACAGCAGCACCTTGAGTGGGCATCACGGCCCTCTTGTAGCCCAGGACAGGTGAGCCTTAACTCTCATGACTAGCCCATAGTCAGACAGGCAGGAGTTCGCAGAGCTGGGATGGCTCTGGTTAGCTCTCAGGCCCATTTATCTGTTTTTTGGAGCCCCTGGGGACACATACCATGCAACTGTCTAGGCTTTCTGCCCTTCAGAAGCTACCGGATGCCTGCCTTGCAGGGCAGAGGGGAGAATGAGTTGAGGCTTAGTGTTTACCAACACATTTACTTTAAAACAACTTAGACTTGCTTTTTATTCTTCATTTAAAACTGAGCTACAGCATGGGAATGAGAACTTATTGATTAGGGAAGAACTATTTGATTGAGGCAAAACATTAACCATGCAGATACACTGCCATGTCCCATTTTACACAGATCGCCATTTCAGTTTTCCATAATGTCTGTTTAATTAGGCACACTACATAAAGCATGCGTCACAAGTAAACATGAGGAGACACATTGGCAAGTTTGTCAAGAGCTGTGCTTTATAAATTTTCAGTTTATTAATTTTGATAGTGATGCTTCTGCGTTAGCGAACTCTTCTCCCTGACGCCGTCTACGCAGAAGCGCTGTGAAGGAAGAGCTTGTACCTTGCACTTGTGCAAGGAAAGTCTGTACGTGATGGTTTCTTCTTTATTTAATGTTGATATTGACATGATAAATGAATGTGGTAGAAATGGGAATGGAAGGTAGAATTAAAACCAGCTGATCAGTTAGTTGACTGTTGGTGACTATACAGACATTGTAAATGGGTTGGCTTTTTATTTTAACATAGAACTTTTCTTAAACACAAAGCTGTTGGGAAATTTTAATGGCTTGAGAATTACAAAGAGATTTTAATTTTGTATTCAAAATTCTCAAGCCATTTCTATAAGGGTGTTTTTTACATGTTGTTTAAGGGACTCTATTGCTTTCATTTAAAGTCAATTTTTTCCACTTCTTCTGTGTTAGGGTGTTCAAGTCCTTCTGTTGTAAGATCATTGGGTTCTGGTGTTTTCATGTTGTTTTTAAGATTGTTGGGAGAATTCTTACCTTGGAGCCTGCCCATTTCCTCCTATAGAAGCTATCTAATGGGTCTTTTAGAACCGGGTTAGGTTTCCCTGTTGGCCAGGGGCTCCTCCTACAAAATGCTGTTGCTCTGTTTCCTGGCTCCTGCCAGGGGCCCAGTTCCCTCTCGCCCCTCAGAAGGGTCTTCAGGAACAGATCCCGGCTCCTTCTTTGCTAGGGATCTCACCAACCAAAAGCCTACCTCTTTGCTTTAATTGTAGTGGGGCGATCTGCTCTAGGTGTTGTGCGCTGGTCCCCGCTGTCTGCCGCCTCCTGCACCTCCCTGGTGCTCTCTGGTGCTCCCTGAGCCTGCGCTGCCCTGCTGCTCTGCCGCCCCGCCTGGGCCTGCGCTGGTGCTCACCAAGGCCAGCTGGCCTGGGTCTGAAAAAGCCTGGGTTAAAACCGGTCTCGCTGAACATAGCGGACAATGAGGACTACTGAGAACTCAAGAACAATGGCAATAGGTTTTTGATCCTACTGCACCTATTGGTTTTGTGGGAGCCTAGGCAGTTTGGATGCTCACCTTACTAGACCTGGATGGAGGAGGGTGGTCCTTGGACTTCCCACAGGGCAGGGAACCCTGATTGCTCTTTGGGCTGACAGGGAGGGAGACTTGATTGGGGGAGGGGGAGGGAAAGGGGAGGCGGCAGTGGGGAAGAGACAGAATTCTTTAATTAATTAATAAAGAAATAAATAAATAAATAAAAAAACAGAATTCTCAAGCCTGATATTTGAAACCTCTCTCAAACAAGGAACAAGAGTTGATTTTTCCTGTAGGCTTGGGGCCAGCATAAAACTCCTAAGCGTTAGACTTTCCAATGGTATATACTTACTGTACCGTGTTGTCTAGACTGGTCTCGACCACCCAGGCTCAAACCATCCTCCTACCTCAGCGTCCATGTGCTGAGACTACAACCATGTGCTGCCATGTTCAGCCTCAGTAATTGCCTTGGAAAGCAAAGCTGCATAATGGCATTTCTGTTGACAGTGAAGTGCAGCCAGGACAGTGATTGCCCATTGACATGGCTGTCTTGGTGTGTATGAGAACACCACACACTACCATGTTTGTACAGATAGAAGTACTTTATAGAAATTTTATCTGCCAACAAAGTCTGCCCTTAATCATGCCCTCCTTTTGGTGGTTGGGATGATACTTTCTTCCTGTGCGTGAATGCAAGTCTATGTATGTATGCATCTATGGCTTTCACACACAACGACTGCATATTGTATGAAAGGAAAACTTAGCTTTCCCCCTCTTTGCAGTATATTATGAATAGTGTCATGTCAATAAGTATTTCTCTTCAACATGATCTGTAATCAATGATTGTTTTTCATCATACAGGTTCCTATAAATTTTGTCTTTTTTGTTGTTGCTGTTATTGTAAGTAGGAGTGTGGTAAATATCTTTGTACAAGTATCTGTAAATTCCTCAAGATAAGTTCTTATAATAATGTTGGTCAAAGGATATATATTTTTTTTGTTGGTATCATCTCCAGAAAAGTTATGCTAAATAATAAGTCACACACACACTTTTTTTCTTTACTCAGAACATCTTTGATTTCCTGGAGCTGACAAATTTGTTCTTGGTCTAGTGCAAATGTTCTTTGTGTCCCATGGGAATGGTTCCCCAAGTGAGCCCCATGCTTACAGTGAAGGAGGCCTTCTCCAAGTACACCCTGCCCTAGAGTTTCCCTTTTATGGTCACAAGAAGGATCAACTCCTAGCTAGAGTTAGCTCAACCACTTCAGACAACATTCTCCAAGGAGACCCTAGTAATCCAAGCAGGAGCTGAGGATGTGCTCTAACGCATCTATGCAGAGGCTTAAACCTCACTGATGGGCCTTTGTATGAGTGCGTGTTCTCCTTCCTCAAACCCAGCTCCTTACAGTTGCTGCAGGAAGCTTTATGTCACTTGTCTTTTCCTTCCTCCCACCTCCCATCCCCCATCCCAGAAGAAATAATTGGCCCAGTACCTCAGAGTCTTTTGTTGGTCCTCAGAACGGGGTAATATGAAGCATATTTGTAAAAACCTATGCTTCATTCAGAATTTTATAACCCCTGCCTCTCTGATCAAGAAATGCATGTATAACAAACTTACATTTATTGTTCAAAATAAGTACTTTTATTTACCAAAGTAAGTATATTTGTATTGCTTTGACCAATTTTAGATTAAGTGCAGTGACAGCTTAATCCAGAAGGAAATACCAAACATGTATAACCTTATAATTATAGGAAATAAAAACAATTTAAATGTTTAAATTTCCATATATTTCTTATGCTATGCATAAAAGTATATTGCATTAGGATAATGTGGGAGAGAAATAAAATGGAAATATATTTTTAAGAACAAAATTGTAAAATTCTGAATCTCAAAAAGCAAGTGTGTTTGTTTGAACGTGGATAGTGGTATTGAATTGCTGTGCTATTGTATTTGGCCACATTTTAAGGAGTAGTGTTGCAGTTTTATTTTGAAATGTCAACATTTGTGACATACTGAATAACATTGTTTATAACTCTAAGACTTATAATGAAAAATTGTGCATGCCAAATTTAAAAATGTACAAGGAATAAAAAAATATGTGAGCAAGTACATGATTTTTCAAAATTACTTTAGGGAGGATTCCAGCAAATGCTCACAGACACTCTGCACTAGACAGCCCAGCTCCAGCAACCCTCGCCATCAGCCATCATATTGTGGACCCTGGGGCTGCAGCGGTGTGAGACTTTCTAGGCACACTGGCGGGCTCTAACTGTCCCTTCCTAAGCCACAGCTGCCCCACCTGCAGGGATCTTGGCTGTCACACATCCCAGTGTCTCTCCCTCCCTTACCGAAATGTCGCTTACTCCTTGATTGTCCTCTCAGACCTCACCTCTTCCAGAAACACTGCTAGATGCTCCCAGACTCTTCCCTTAGAATGGGTTTTCCTGACTCTTTCACTACCAAAAGAGAGATGGAGACTACACAGCGGTAAAAAATAATGACATCTTGAAATTTGCAGGCAAATGGACAGATTTGGGAGAAAAAAAAAAACATATTAAGTGAGGTGACCCAGAGCCAGAAAGACAAATATGATATGTATTCACTCATAAGTGGCTTGTAGACATAAAGCAAAGAAAAACTAGCCAACAGGCCACAACCCCAGAGAAACAAGACAACAAAGACGACCCTAAGAGAGACATACATGGATCTACATAGAAAGGAGAAAAAGACAAACTCTCCTGAGTAAACTGGGAATATGGGTATCACAGGTAGGGTAGAAAGGGAGAGGGGAGGGAAAGAGGGGAGTGGGGAGAAATGTATAGCTCAATAAAAACAATTTATAAAAGAAATACTAGAGATCATTAGAAAAGAGAACGATGGGGAAGGATTAGAGAAGTGACTAGTCCCTAGGGTCTGGGGAGAGGAGGCACTGTGCTGTTTGTGTTGATGTGAACTTCTGCAGGGTTTGCCGCTGGATTTCAGACTTAATCAAAGCACCTTAGAGTGGGGTGAAGTCAAGGCCAGTTCACTTGTTCCCTACTGAGGAAGTGTCCTCTAATTTCTCAGACCTGCTAGGACATCTTTGTGGCTCCCTGTGACCTCATCACTGTCCTTCAAGTTTTGCTAATTGTTTTGGGGGCTGGCCTTGCTTTCATGATCATATTGTCAAGTTGGACTGGAGCCATGTGGTTACTTTTCAAGCTCTCCACAGTACTAAGGCCAATACTGACTATGACGTCCTCAGTAAACATTCTTAGAAAATGCTGATGGGGGAGTACTGGGTTGAGTTCTGGTTCCATCAAAGAATTTTGCTGTGTAATTTGGGGCAACTTATAAATGGTCTGGCTTTCTTATTCCATCACTGATAAAACACGGATGATATAATAGGTACAGTGGTCAGATAATCCATGTGCCTAGGCCACCCACACAACTAACTTTTTCTGCAAGGAGGGTGTATTATTATCATGCTCATTTTAAGGGGACTCAACTTGTTGAAAGTCATTCAGCTTGTAGATGGCATAGTGTGGATTTGAAAGTGGAGTGTGAGTCCTAACCATTTAGCCTTTATATGGCCACAACTACATTTGAATTGACTATTTGAGTTGAAAGTTCAAAATGAGAGGATAAGGGGAAGCCTATAAAGAAGGCGAAAAGCTTTCCAACTAGTAAGTCACCATGGGGATTTTCTTGTTTTGTTTCAATGCCAGATATTGAACCCAGGTCCTTTTGCACATGGCACCACTGAGCTACAGTTCCAACCCAAAAACAGCTTAAATTTTTAAAGTGGTGGTCTGCAGAATGTAGGTGGGGGACATGCCTGGCCACAGCATGTAGAAGAGACTGGAAGCTTTTTCTGTCACTTCTGGCCTGGGAGAAAGGTTCCAGAGACATTCAGCAACCCGCACTATGTGCCCTTCCCTCTCCTCTGACTTCCAGAGACTCCACCTGGGGTTGGGCACACTGAGCATCAACAAGAGAGTGCTAGTGTTATTTTTCTCATTTTTAATTAATCTTAAAATTTTTGCCTGGCCCTTTGGCTCCTTCACAGGCAGGGCTGTGGATCTTTGATGTGAGACTCAGAAGGGAAGCACAGGACAGCATATTCCATTCCCTTTTACCAATTTCCTGCCTGTTTCCACTGTGGGACCAATATACAGACCATCACAGTTCAACTGTAGAGCAGACCGTCCTTAGTGGCCCGTTCTGCAGCCTGGCCCTGAGCACTGTTGCAAGAGGGGTCGTGTAGCTTTTTTGCTTCCCACTGAGTAACCATAGGTCTTCTGCAAGTAATTGTATCTGTTTAAAAGATGAAAACTGTTCCTGAATTTAGGTGTCAATTTCTTTATTAATTACACTGCTCTCGGTTGCGCTGTGTGAACTTACTAGCTGATTACCACAGTTTCCAAATCTGCGATATCAGAATGTGTGTGATGTGCATATTTTAATTTGAGAAATAGTTTAACATTTCTAGATATTCATTTAGATGTGGTTATGCAGGTTAAACATAACGTATGATCACTGCTTCTTTCATTGCTTCCAATTAAACCTTGCTTGTTAGTTTAACCTCTAGGTAATCCCATCAAACAATAGATGTCAAGGAAACACTGCCCACAGTAGCTGCAGATGAGTGGCCATTAATTTTAATTGCCTTGATATTAAAGATTAAGAAGTATTGGTACTGGCAGAATGGAAACGATCTGATGTCAAGCAAACCCACTTGCTAAAGCTTCCCCAGGCTGCTGGTGATATTAAAATTTTACTGTGAGAATTAAATAAACCTTTATTAGTGATGACTGTTGTTTGATTGGTCCAGGGGTGTACATAAACAGAGGATTCTTACATATCCAGAGATGAGGCCTTCCATGGTAGAGATTCCTCAATTATGAAACTGTTAATAAAGCTGTAATCTGATTTTCTAGGCTAGGTTTCATTAATGTATTATAGCTTCTCTGATTGTCAAGGTAATATTAACTACAAAGTACTGAACCCAACAGAGAATTGTTGAGAAGGAAAGAATTCTAGGATGGGCCTTTGTTGCTAAATTCAGAGTTGGGAAATTTTCATTAATTATTCTTAAGAAATACCAATTTCCCCCTTAACAGGGACTGTCTCCCTTTGCACTATAAACAATATATTCAATACTTAACTCTTTCTAAGACCTGCCAGGTCAAGTTAGGAAAGCCAGAGGGCTGCTCTGTGTGACAGCAGCCATGAGCGTGCTAGCTGGAGATGGACCTCCTGGGCTGAGGCTGGGAACTAGGGGAGGTGAGATAGATTCCAAGAGAATTTGTGTTAACCAGCAGTGTCAGAACTTGAACCTTCGGGTACTGTTTCTATCCTATTCTTCAGGGGTTGTGGTTGGTTGGTTAGTTGGCTTTTGGATTTATGAGTTTCCTTCCTTTATTCCTCCCTCCCTCCCTCCCTTCTTCCTTCCTTTCTTCCTGACAACTTCTCAGGCATTGAAGGCTGGCCTTGAACTTAATATGGAGACAAAGATAACCTTGAACTTCCAGTCTTCTTGCCACTGCCTCCAGAATGCAGGAATTGTAGGTGTGCACCACCATGCCTGGTTTGTGTGGTGTTATGGATGAAACCTAGGACTCTGTGTATGTCAGGCAAGTGCCCCCACAAAAACTACACCCCAGACCCATTTTTCTGTTTTTATAATGACATTACTTGGGGCTGGAGAGATGACTTAGTGGTTTAGAACTCTTGTTGTACTCATGGAGAACCCAGGTTCAATTCCTAGTGCCCACATCAGGTGGCTCAAATCCTGGAATCTCTAGCTCCTGTTTCAGGGGGTCTGATACTGGCCCGCTCAAGCTCCTGCACTCTGTGGTACACATAAACACATATAGGTATACATACATACATGCATACACATAAAATAAATTAATCTTTAGAATGACATAGTTCTGCTATAGAAATGGCATAAGGCTTGTCGGTGCTGGTTCTTTCTCCATAGAAATCCCTCTTATGCCCCATCTCCTGCTTCAGGCCTGAGCCCTGCTTGAGTGTTGTCTCCCCCCCCTCCCCCCGATCTCCAGCTTATCTGGACAGACTCTGTGCCGGTTCTTTCTCCAGAGTATCTTCCCACCAGGCCATCCTTTGTGCACACCTGCTGTAGGCCTGCACTGTAGAAAGAATACGGAGAGGGGTTAGGTCCAATGGTTGGCGCATATGGACCTCATTTTGTGAATTCTAGTTGTCAGCAATGAGACCAGTGAGTGCATGAGAAGGAGAACCAGATTTTTTTTCCATCCAGAATAAAGTATTGTGCCCACTCAGGACTATCCAAAGATGGAGTCAGGGACTCTGCTGTTGGCATCTCATCTGGGGTGAGGACTGAGAGGGCGCATGGAGAGGAAAGAGAAGCTCCTGCCCTTCCGCTTAAATAGGGTGTGCCGGAGGTTATGGTGGGTTTTATGGGTATCTACACAGATCTAAAATTCTTCATAGAAGTTAGGAATAGAAAGAGTAACCTCAGAGTCGTCCATATAGAAAAGATCACTGAAGGTTTTGAATGAGGATGAAGAGAAAGAGACGATGCCCAAGACACATGGGGTGGGGCAGAGAGACGGAGGAGGAAGAGGAGGAGGAGGAGGAGGTGGTGGAGGTGGAGGTGTTGGAAGAGAAAGGGACAAAATATGGAGGAACCATGGAAAAAATGAACCTCTGGCAGAACGTTGCTGAGAGGCTGATCATTGGGCCGAGGACAGCTGGACAACTACCTTGTTCTCGACAGAAACAGCTAGATGTGTAGATCTCTAGTGTCTCGATTTTGGGTGGGTTTTCCTTTATTCCTGTCTGGGAGCCTGTGCTGTAGCATTGGTCCACAGAAGTGTGCTTATGTGTGTATGTGTGTGCATGTGTGTACTCGGTGCTCCTCAGGCAGCATATGGACAGCAGGGAGGCCATTGCTGTCTCGGTCTCAGGGATCCCCTGCCAGGACTTACTAGCCTTCTCCAAAAGGGCGAGTGCCATCAGCTGAAGAATGAGAGCACCATTTCCAAAGCAATTAAAGACTTGGCAGAGGCGGCCAGCGGGCTGCCCACTGTAGAAAATTGGGTTGGAGGGCTCTGAACTGCATCCCATTATTTGTTTCTGCCCAGGGCCCCCGAGGAGCTCCTCTGGATAACACCTAGGGTAGAACAAGGGCCCTGATACTACACCAGCAGTTCCTCTGCTGGATGAGTAGGCCATTCCTAGGAATATCTTTAAGTTGTCACGTTAACAACGGAGAGGCAGACTCCACGATACAGTATGGGCATGCCTTCTGTATGACTTTCAGTGTCTCTACGTAGCTCCGCTACAGATACCTAGGTACATGAAGTGGCTCTAATCACTGAGCATTGGGCTACAGTTTTGCTGTCTATGAGCTATGATGAAATCAGACATCTGCCAGCATCCTCTTTTAAATTTGTACTAGCTGCTATCATAAGAGGTTTGAAAAAAAAAAAGAAAAAAAAGTATGTATTCTACTTTATATAATCAGCCATTCCTTTGCATTTACATTTGACTTTATTGAGATGGCTTGAGTTTTCAGCTTGAGGCTTCCCACATAGTCATTGGCAGAGCCTGAGAAGCCATCTTGGCAGACATGCAGTGTCTTCCAAGGCAGGAGACAAAGGGATTTTTCATCCATTATTAATTGATGTCCCTCTTCAGCAGACCAAACATGATTCTACTATATAGCTGCCAAAAATTGTTCCAGGTCCACAAAAGAACAATAAGTCATTCTTCAAGTGCGCTTCATGATACCTAATCTAACAAATGTTTCCAGTAGCTTTTCAGCTTCTTTTAACAGTCTCATTGCTATGTTTGATGACATTGGGTATTTTTATGAGCAGTGGCCCCAGCCATTGTAGTGTTCCCATGGCTAGTTCCAGGAAGCATTGTTCTTCCAGTAGAGTAGAAAGAGTATGCCAAAATGGAAAGCGAACCCCTAAAACTGTTAAGCACTACCCATATGGTGTGAAGGCAGGGTGCTGTGTCACCCAGAGGCTTTCCTTGTCATCCCAAGTAAGGACAGGAAGTTTGACTTTTTTTCTTTGTAACTTCTCTACCCTTCCCATTCCATGTTCCTGTACTTGGTAGGTGTCCAACTGGTTTGGCAACAAACGAATCAGGTACAAGAAGAACATCGGCAAATTTCAAGAGGAGGCCAATCTCTATGCTGCAAAAACAGCCGTGACAGCTGCACATGCGGTGGCTGCAGCCGTGCAGAACAACCAGACCAACTCACCCACCACGCCGAACTCTGGTGAGTGTGACACGTTCACTCAGCCAGACAGGCTTCTGCCACTGTGCCCCATCCCATAGACTGAAGCCGCAGCCTCACTGAGCACACAGTGGAGCTTAAGGGGAGATTGGTGTTCACTTGTGGAGATGTTCCGTGCTGATGCACACTGTTTACAGTGAGTCCCGCCTGCTCCTGGTAGATTCTGGAATCTTTATACTTAATCATGACCTTTAAGTTAGTAGGTATGTAAAGCTCTACCACATATTGTTTTGTGGTGGTCTGTCAGAGTGAATCAGCAACTGGGAATGTGGGCTGGTTGCCGGATGTTGGGCACTTGGTTGCAGGATCTAGGTGTAGCCTCTGTCTTTGCCATTTGGCTTGCTGGACTTACATATAAAGATACAGTATTGGACCCATGAATGCCTTGCCGTGTGTGTGTGTGTGTGTGTGTGTGTGTGTCTATGTGTGTGCATGTGCGTGCGTGCATGTATGTGGGGGGCTGCATGTGTGTGCTTGTGTGCATGTATGCATGTGTGTGTGGGGGTACATGTTGAAGCCAGGGCTTTGCATACGCAAAGCTCAGTATTTTGCCGCTCATCTACATAACTAGCCATTAATTTTTATTTTATTCTATCTTATTTTATTTATTTTTTTTGAGATAGTTTTACTAAGTTGTCCAGAATGGTCTTGAATTCCACCTGGCCTCAAGTTAATGATTCATCTACTTAAATGAAGAGCTGGGATTACATGTGTGGACCACAGCTGACGATAAATGCACTGCTTTTGACAGAGCATTTTGTTGACATTTTATGTAGCATTCATGCTGGAGTTAGAAGAAATGTCTTTATTTTTTTTAAACTTTATTATTTTTTTTAAATCTCATGTGCATTGGGATTTTGCTTGCATGTATATCTGTGTGAGAATGCCAGGTCCCCTAGAACTGGAGTTACAGACAGTTGTGAGTTGCCATATAGGTGCTGGAATTGAATCTGGGTCCTCTGGAAGAGCAAGCAGTGCTCTTAACTGCTGAACCATCTGTCCAGCCCCCAAAGAAATGTCTTTAAATTAGAGGGAACTTAACTGCCAGGGAAAGAAAGGTGCAGCTAGCCCCAGCGGATGGATTTGAGGGGCGTGGAGGCATTCTAAGGTGATATTAAAATACATATGTAAGGTCCAGAAGGAGGGGTGTTTATTTTCTCACACTAACGTCATTTCTAATGGGCCACGGACACTAGTGGGTGGGAAGGTGGAGTAATGGCTAAGAAGGAGCGTGAGGAAAGCGTGTCTTCTCCAGGTATTTCTCCACCATGACAGCAGTGTTGAGCTCGTTTGATGACTGAGTCTGGAGAGAAATGGAAATAAGAAGGCTGTGCGTGTTTTTCTGTCTATTTTGATTTGTCTCTGTTTTTTATTTGGGTTTGCCCTCTGTAAGGTTTTTCCTGTGTGTAACATGAGTGAGTGGCAGGACCTTCTAGATCTCGAGTTAATGCTCTGTCCTTCTAGAGCTGAAAATGCCTCTCCCTTCTGTGTCTCTTTTCCTTTCCCTGCCTCTAGGTCTTTGGGGATTGTGTATGTAGCTCTCTGTTATTCAGCTACTTAACTCTTTCCTTTCCAGGTTCTTCTGGTTCTTTTAGCCTCCCAAATTCTGGGGACATGTTCATGAACATGCAGAGTCTGAATGGGGATTCTTACCAAGGGTCCCAAGTCGGAGCCAATGTGCAGTCACAGGTAGGAGAAATGCCCCAGCTGGGGCCTTTCTGGCAGGGTAGGGTTTGGGCTCAAAACTCCCCCGCTCTGACCCATGAAGTGGTCTGCACATTCATGCAGATCCTGTGTTGGGTGCATCCAAACGGGACACATTTGCCTACCTCTTAATTCAGTGAGAAGTCAAGTGGACAATGTCTTTGATGATTCAAAGCTGATGAACTTTGTGAATGCATTCGGCTCTGGCTTGAGCTCATGGAGATGGGGGGTCTTTGTTATGACAGAACAGAAGATTGTGTGTGCTTGACAGGGAGGGGGTAGGGAGAGAGAGGGAAAAGAATGAACAAGAGAACATACTGCTCTTTTATTCCTGCATTTTTGCAAGTCAGGAAACTGAAACCTGAATTCTTAAAGTAGATTCCAGGTTCAACCCCTTTCTTGTCCTCTTAACTGAGAACAAGTGTTCTTAGTCTTAGGCACTGGTGGTAGGGATGGGTGTGTGTTGGGGTGGGGAGATTGATTCAGCATTCATTATCTGTGAGTAGATTTTCACCCACAGCCACACACATTTGCTTGTTGTAGATGGAAAGTCTGCATTACTATGAAGATGCTATTGTTTGGCTGGTGTGAAAAACAAAGGTGTGTGAGTTTAAATATGCAAGGACTCTTTGAAATCCCTCCAGTCACATTTGATTGATAAATTTGTCTTTCGTTGGAGATGCTCCACCCTTGTGGCACACATAATTCAAATTGTTCCCTTTTGTAAGTGATGGGGTTTTAATAGATTGAGGTGATGAATTCTGTTCCGTCTCACTTCTAGGTGGATACCCTCCGTCATGTTATCAATCAGACGGGAGGCTACAGTGATGGCCTTGGAGCAAACTCACTGTATAGTCCACACAACTTAAACGTGAGTACCCTGGGGAGCCAGCTGTGGGAATGAACAAGTTAATAGTCACTGGACTTGGCTCCACGTCTTGTTGGCAGTTGGTGGTGGCAGTATCTTTGCTATAACTTCATTTTATGGACCTCAGTCTTGATGTTTGTTACCTACTATCCTTTGAAGCCCTCTCAGATGCCCAAAAGGGGCTGGTGTCCTATCATCAGTGGGCATAAGTACCGGCCCATTAAGATGCCATTTTCCAGCAGCCGTGCTGTGTTCAGGAGATGGTGGGAAACAGGTCATTTATCTTAGAATCAAGCAGCAGGAAAATTCCCCAGCACAGAGCAGGTGAAGGTGATAACCTTGGAGACCCAGCATATCAGCAGCCATGCTGAACACAGAACCCCATTCTTCCGGCAGCTGACTGGGCTGTGGGCCTGGGGTGCAACATGTGACCTGAGAGTTTAATGGCCTCTCTGCTTTAACACAGAGCAACCCTTGCTACTGATTCACAAGCTTTCCCTTGCTTCCCACCCTGGCGTGGATGGGAAACGGCAAACACACAGCTCTGTAAAGGAGGTGTCAGGAGCAGGGAGGAGGAGAATGGACTCCCTTTTAGGGCCTTCGTTTGCTCTAAGAGAAAATATTAATGACTTAAAAAGTGATTGAGGATGTTCAATTGTAAAGGAAAAAAAAAGGACCATTAAATACTCAAATTTTTTACATTTGAAATGTCAGAACTTTCTTTTTGGGTTTATAAATAACTCATAATAACCTACAACAAGCCATATAAAAAGCCTTTTGGTTGCATTTCTCCTTTTTCATTTAAGTGTTTTGAAATGCTTCAGAGAATGTGCGATATCCTTATCAACATGATAAAATATGAAGTCGTGATTGCCTGCAGCATTTTACAGACTGAATTCCATCTTCACTGATGAGGCCTGATAAGACGCTGTTGTATAATACAGTGCATAATCTCAAACCACCAGAGTAAGGATTAATTTATTTTGAAAAAAAAAAAAAAGAATGCTCTCTGACAGCCTCTCCTGCAGCTGCCATGCAGGGAGAAATATTGTACATTTGTTGTTTATAAGTTTGGATAAAAGAGGACTGATGTTTACTTCAGATGGGATCTCTTTAAGCGTGGATCTGTGTAAGACTTCTCCTAAGGAGACTCTCAGACCTGAGAGGAAACAGCACACCCTTTAGATAGGAGACACACATGGGCTTGTCACCACCCAACCTGGCATGATTGAAGCTTTCAAAAACAATGCCATGGCTTATTATTTCATCTTATCTCCCTTTCCTACCCAGAATTTGATATCTCAAGCTGCAATTTTTTTTTTTATTTAGATTACCAGCCCTTTAGGTTTCCTATCCACCCTTCTCCCTATTGCCTGTCTACCCCTCTTTCTAGCCCTCAGCCTTGGTTCTAGAGCAGTGGTTCTTAACCTGTGGGCCGCAACCCCATTGGGGGAGTTGAATGACCCTTACATAGGGGTCACATATCAGGTATCCTGCATAGCAGATGCTTACATTATGATTCATAATAGTAGCAAAATTACACTCATGAAGTAGCAATGAAAATGATTTTATGGTCGGCGTCATCACAACATGAGGAACTATGTTAAAGGGTCACAGCATTAGGAAGGTTGAGAACCACTGTCCTAGAGAGATGGAAGGGCTTTTATAGGCAGAACTATGCCACAAAACAGAAGACAAGGTTTTTTTTTTAAGGACAACATGGGCATGGAATGTGGCTCCATGACAGAGAACTTACCTAGCATGCTCAAGGCCCTGGGATCCAGACCCAGTTCCAGGAAGCAACAGCAATCACACACACAACTGTTGTTGGGGAAGAAGCAGTTGTCATGCCTAAAAGACCTTCATGTCTCTCTCTGGAGAAATTACAGATGGACAGGAGGGAGGCAGAGAACCAAGGAGTCCTATGGAGTGTGGGGCCAGGCTAGCTGGAGCCTCGGGGACAGTGTCAGGTACCTCGCCCTTGCCTTCCCTCCAGAAAGGCTTGCCCCATCAGTTCTGCTCAGTGTTCCCCAACTCACAAGCCCAGCACCTCCCTCTTCTTGACTGACATAAAAATACGTAGCGACAAGCCGTCTGCCACAGCAGAAATCTGATCAGACATTGATTTCAGCAATTGCCTCTATAGGGCGAGACATGAGGCAAATTTGTTTCTGAGTACTGTTAGTGCTGGTGCAGGTCCGCGGCGGGAAGGGCCAGCGGCATGTGGCGGGCAGCAGCACTATCCCGACGAGGGGCTCCACTTGCAGATAATTGGAAAACTGATTTGAATAGCATGTACCCCTCCACAGTTCATACATTTTCATTCTCAAAGCTCCTATTTGGAGGGAAATTCTGGCTTTCATTTTCCAAGGGTTACATTTGCTGACTGTCAGGCATATATGGGAGAAGTGTGGGCAGTTTCTCCATGGGGACAGTGATGAAGCTGGCTGGAGTGTCTGTTTCCTGGAGCTCAAGGTTGCGCCAAGGCATCAAGTTGGGTTTCCCCACTGCCTCTCCTGAAAGGTTGCTTTTGAGTGGTGATTTTTACCAGCAGATCAGAGGCCAAGCTCCATGTCAGCTTGGGACTAGCTGAAGTCATCTTCACCAAGCTGATTTATCACCCAATCTTTACTTGATAGGATGGATTTGTTTTACATACATTTAATCCCACTTTAACACATGCTTCCAACTCCTGCCAAAGCGGGTTCAGAAAATACATTTTGCTAATGCATCTTTGCTCTCGTGTTGTCGTCGGGGTGTTCTAAATTGGGAAGTGGAATTAATATGCAGACGTGCACCCACTGAACTGTGCCTCTCCTTTCAGGCTAATGGAGGCTGGCAGGACGCAACAACTCCATCTTCTGTGACTTCTCCTACGGAAGGCCCGGGCAGCGTGCACTCGGATACCTCTAACTAATCCCCGGGGCTTTCCCAGCTGACATGCCTTGATAAGCGCATTCAGAGCAATAGGAGGAGGAGGAAAGCGTTTTGTAACCCACCACCTACAGCTTTACTGTAAACCTTGTCTTCTTAGAGAACTCAGGAAACCTGTTTTTTAAGGGATCATTATCATTTGTATTTAAACTTGAGACACACATTTAAAAGAAAGCACTTTATCCAATTAGGCCAAGATGTAACATTGTTGACAGTTCTGTGACTGTTTCATCATAATTTATTATCGATCTTTTACATGAATGGTTCCACAGTTGCCAGTTACTTGGCCTTAAGGGTAAGAAGTACTGTCTGTGCTAGACCCTGATTATAGAGTGTGCAAGGTTCACCTTGCCTGAGCTGAACCCCTCAGATTTCCATGCAGAGTCATTGTCGTCCTCATGTCACCCATGGGCTTGGAGGGGAGGCGCCGTCTGCTGCCTCTCCTAAGGAAGGTGTGTTTCAGGACTTCCCTCGTCATGTTTGTGTTGTAATTAGGTCTAAGACTGGTGGCCTCCTTTCTCCCTCTGAAGCACCAGAGCCCAGAGTCTGCGCTGATGAGACCACGGATCCAGATTGCCCTGAGGTGAAGATCTCGCTGCTACAGAGGTGAAAACAAGACCTGTCTGGGTTTGACCATGTGCGCTGGGTGCTGCACAGACTTGTCAAGGTGTGCTCATCCTCTGGGCAGCCTGGGAAGGCCCTGCTCTCGGGAGTGCTGTATATAGTGTAGCAAAAGAGTATTTATACATCCCACCAATCAAAACACAGCTTTATTACCTCATGCGAACTCATTCAAACCAATAGAATCCCAACATGTTCTGTAGCTTAGAGCGCTCACTTACTACCTCTGAACAATACTCACGCTGTAGTTTGTCTCCTTCTTATCTTTTTGCATCTTGTAATTAACTTTGTTTCCCTTCACAAAATGTAATGTACATTGTAATCTTTTCAAAGAAAACTCAGGGTTGCTTTTGCAACCTTTAAAAAGCCGAGATCGGCAAACGTTGGGTCTGACTCTTAACACAGGATCAGCCAAGCTGTTGTAAATACTGAGAAGCGTTTGAATGTCCTTCATCTTGTTACTAATCCATAAAGAAAAAAAAGAAGAAAAAAAAAGGCGGGTTCTTGTGATGCGTTCAGATTCAGTATTCAGCACTGTACATTTCACCCTGTGTGGCGGGCCCTCTCCTCCTTTTGTATTGTATGCGATTCTGAAACTGACTGAGTCGTGACAATAATTTGTGGCGGTGATTCTGATGTATTAAAAGCGTTCCGTGTTCCTTTCTACTGGCTCACACCCTGGATTGAGAAGTCTTCCTTGTGGTAGTTATATGTAGTTTCAAACATGAATAAACTTTGCTTTCCTGATTAAACCTGAATGCCATGTGTGTCTCTGCTCCTTGAGCCAGCACAGGTGTGGGGTGGAGGTTGGGGCAGGGCACATGTCTATAGAGGTGAGGGTGGCAGCGAAGCTAAGCTGCTGGCTGCTGTTCCTGGTGAGGCCTTTGACCACCCACTGGACCGTCTCACATCCCTTCCCATGTTTGTGGACTGAGAAACTGAAGCACAGAACTGGGACAACCCGGGCCTGCTGCCCTCGGCACTTACATTCTTCTGACCTAATGTGGCTCTGGAACTTGCTAGATGGTCTTTTGAAAGGCAAGAGTCTTGTCCTGTTCACTTCTTTAACTAGCTGGAGATGAGCAAGGTTTAGAAAGAGTGGGCCTCACATGCCAATCCAAAGGTAACACCCCTTCACCCTTCTCCCTATGTCTTAGCATTCTCAGTTTGCAATATGTACAACCAGCTAGATGTTTTTAACAGATTGAACATTATTTTTGTGTTACCCAGGTTGTAATAAAGTCCATATATTTGCATACATGTTTGTCACTAATGTCCAAATCTTTATAATAAAAGAGGCCCATTGCAGATAATTGGCCTGTTTACTATATCTCAAGGAAATTGACTCACAGGAAATCAGATTAATGTTAATCAGTTGCAGCAAATGTCTATGATAAATATATCTGTTTTCCTATTTCAGCTGGTAGAACCAGGCAGAACAAGAGCTGGGGCCGCCGCCCCCATTAATCTTGCAGCAGTTATTCTGTGCAGATAAACTTTATAAAATAGATTGCCCTCCACAGCTGTCCTCCCTCATGTGAGTGCTCAGCCTGCCCATAGGAATCCCTCCCATGGCTAAACAATCATTTGCATGATTCAATTAGCTTGTAGGTTAGCCTTTCTTATTTTTGTACATGAAATAATCCCTGGGATGTTTGGTTTTACAAACTAGATCCCGTGGAAATGTCACATACAGATGCGCACACAAAAATTCATCTTCCTTAGCATCCCCAGATACCCAAGGGCCATCTTGGCTTTCGTCTTGGGTCAGCCTGTTGAAAGAAACACTCACTAGAACTTACTGGGGATTTCCCGACACTTGGCAGGGATATGGAAAGAATCTGGCTATTCCTGGGGAAGCTGATGTAGAAATAGTCATGTGGTGGCTTAGATGATGCGTGTGCAGTTTCCCTCCTTGCTTTTTGCCTCCTGTGGAGGCACTGGGAGGCTACCCTGGCCTTCCTGCCAGTCTCTGGGCGTCTCTAGGATACGGATGGTTTACAGGCTTGAAGAGCACGTGGGCATTAGCCCCAAGGGTCTTGTGTGGATTTAGTGGTGGATTTTGGGGAGATTTCAGCTGGGTACCTCTCCTGAATCAAACAATGGGTTAAGACCAGATCCAGAGACAATGAAGTCAGTCCCACACCACAGGAACTGGATCCTGGGGAGTCTTTCTCTTCTGATTTTGAAAACCATTGCTTTTGGGGTATTGGCAAGACTGGTAAGACCCACCCATGGAGCCATAGGTAATAACAGCAGGGAGTCACTTGAACCAGCCATTTGAAGGCAAGGGGCCCTGCATAATGGTGGATGGATGAGAACATGTGTGCTTGTGTGAGACTGTGTGTTCACAGTGTCTGGAGCCCCAGCACCCCAGCAACTGCTCCTTTCTAATGGTGTCATTCACATGACAACCATTTACAACCCAGAGGGGCTGTGTACTAGAGAAGCCCTTCTGTGTGGAAGGTGATGTCAGGATTAGATTCCTAGATTTGGGGAGGGGTAAATGTCTGTTGCCATCCTGGGCATGTGACCTTTGTTTACTGGTTATCTCTCATACCTAGTGTTATGGTCTGCTGTCCTGGGTACACTGTCCCTTTAAGAGACAAGCCCTGCCCTCTCCCAACCCCTCACCTTCCACCTAGGGAAATGGATATCTGGACTCCTGCCTCCTCCTGCCTGCACTCTCTCTTTCTGTCTCTCTTCCCCTCCCCTTCCCCCTGTGCCTCTCTCTCTTCTTTCCCCTTCTCCCCATCCCCCTTTCCTTTCCCTTCCATAACCCACTGAATAAACTATACCCATTTTCTCTGCATGGTGACTTTCTGGCTCTCACCCACTGTGGCTCCTCGTGGGACCCACCGAGGTCTCTCACCCACCTGGGACCCACAGAGGCCCCTAGGGAACTGTACCGGTTTAACTAAACCATTAGACCTAGGCCAACATTGCTGGCCTTCCAGCTACCACCGTTAGCAGGTACTAGAGTCTCCAGTGAAAGATGGCCGTTATGCCTCCAGTGTGAGGTCCTTTCAAGGAGTGTGGCCAGGAGTCCCTCCTCTGTCCCCTTGGACCTTACATGGTTCTCCACCCATGCCTGCAAGTACTAAGATGTGTGTTGTGATGGTGATTCATCGTGTGGTGCCACACGCCTGGATCACCAACTTAAAGGACGAAGGAGCCAGTGCTCTAGGGCTGGAATGGGCCTGGCACTGTGGCTAGTGATAGTTCTGCCTGGTCCTTTATTCCCCTACTGTAGGCTTTCACAGACAGCACTGCACACATCCGTGATGCACAAGCTTTCACAGACAGCACCGCACACATCCGTGATGCACAAGCTTTCACAGACAGCACCGCACACATCCGTGATGCACAAGCTTTCACAGACAGCACTGCACACATCCGTGATGCACAAGCTTTCACAGACAGCACCGCACACATCCGTGATGCACAAGCTTTCACAGACAGCACTGCACACATCCATGATGCACAAGCTTTCACAGACAGCACCGCACACATCCGTGGTGCATGAGCATCACACACCTCAGTGATGGAGGAAGGTAATTGGTTAATTATAATAAACCAACTGCTTGGCCTCATAGCTTAGAACATAGATGGGAGGAGTAAACAGAATAGAATTCTGGGCGGAAGAGTAAGTGAGGTCAGACTCTGCTCTGCTCCCAGAGAGACTCGACAGCTCTGCTCTCTAGAGCAGAGACGCCATGCTCCGCTCTCCTGATAGCTCTGCTCTCTGAGGCACACGCGATGAAGCTCCAACCCAAGATGGACATAGGCTAGAATCTTCCCGGTAAGCGCACCTTGGGGTGCTTACACACATCATTAGAAATGGGTTAGTCCAGGTGCGAGAATTAGCCTGTAAGGGCTAGAGTTCATGGGCCAAGCAGTTCTTAAATGAATACAGTTTGTGTGTTGTTATTTCGGGCATGAGCTAGCCAAGCGGCCGGGGTGTTGGGGACACAGCCCCGCCGCTCCTATTTCAACACCTCAGTACACAGGGGCCACTAGAGTTGCTCTATTATAAGGCACATCTAAGGCTCGAAGGAGTGATGTTACCGCACCAAGGTCAGGGCCGTGAAGGCCTACAACCACTTGGCCAAACACAGAAACAGATTTTAAGTGTGGGTATATCTGAACCCAATTTTTGTTTTTTTGTATGTGTGTGTGGTATGTGTATGTACATCCACATGTATGTTGGTGCTCATATGTACAAGGTGCATCTACACCCGTTTATACATGTATGTGTGTGTGTGTGTGTGTGTAGAGGTCTGAGGCTAACGTCAAGTGTCTTCCTTGATTGCTCTCTGCCTTATTCAGTGAGTCAGGATCTCTCCCTGAAGCTCTCATGGGATCATGGCTGCTGTGCCTACCTGGCTTCTACGTGAGCTCTGGGACTGTGAACTCAGTCCTTATACTTACACAGTGAACTCTTTATCCACTGAGCAGCCTTCCTGCTCCCCAACTCACATCTTAAACCCCATGTCTTGTCAGTGTCTCTTTTCTGTGGCATTGGGCCTGTGAACTTTCTGGGTCTGCCTACCACTGCTAAGCCCAAAGTGTCAATCAAATAGAGCCGGGGTTGGGTTCCATAGGAATTTAAGGCCAATGACAGGCCTGCAGTTTGACCCCAGTTAGTCTGAGTCCCAGTGACTTACTCCCTGACTGGTGACTTGGCTGATATATAGGGAACTTGCTTCCAGCCAGGCCCAAGTGCAGAGCCAGGAACCTATTTCCTCAGTCAGGTGGGCACTGCCAGTCAGATCAACAGCATAGCTGCATGGTTAAGAGGACCCCAAGACTTAGCACCCAGGAATCTGGGCTCCCAAGGGACACTATCTGGGTCTGTCCCTGGTTCTGTCACATACAAGCTGTGTGCATTCTTGGGGAAGTCACATAACCTCCCTGTGCATCAGCTTCCTTAGTGGTTATGTGCCTACCTCCTAACATGGCATAGTCAGGCAAATTGGTACTGTGCCCTACAGATAATCCTGCTGGGTCTGGAGTCTCTAATAGTTATTACCCCAGGGCAAGGTGTAAATGGATATTTCTGTCTCACCTGGTCCCACAGTCGTTCAGTCCCAAATAAACACACAGAGGTTTATATTAATTATAACCTGTTTGGCCTATTAGCTCAGGCTTATTATTTACTAGCTCTTACAACTTAAATTAACCCATAATTCTTGTCTATGTTTAGTCATGTGGCTTGGTACCTTTTCTCAGTAAGGCATTCTCATCTTGCTTCCTCTGCTTCTGGCTTGTGACTGTGTCTCTGCCTTTCTTCTTCCCAGAATTCTCCTGGTCTGGTTGCCCTGCCTATACTTCCTGCCTGGCTACTGGCCAATCAGCGTTTTATTAAACCAATGCGTGTCACAAATCTTTATAGTGTACAAGAGCTTTATCCCACAGCAGCAAAGGGTTTTGTGGTGGTTTGGATATGTATGCCCCCCCCCCCATAGGCTCATGTGTTTGAAAAGCTTGGCCCATAGGGAGGGGCTCTTTTAGGAGGTGTGGCCTTGTTGGAGGAAGTGTGTCACTGAGGGAGCAGGCTTTGAGGTGTCTTATATGCTCAAGCTATGCCTAAGTCTCCTGCTGTCTGTGTATCAAGATATAGAACTTTGGGCTGGAGAGGTAATTCAGGTTAAGTACATTGGTTGTTCTTCCAGAGGACCAGGGTTCAATTCCCAACACCCACATGGCAGCTCATAACTGTTGTACCTCCAGTTCCAGGGGATCCAACACCCTCAGACAGGCATACAGGCTGGCAAAATACAGTCAATGCACAAAAAATAAAAAAAAATAATTTTTTTAAAAGAGTAAAAAGAAAAATGTAGAACTCTCAGCTCCTTCTCCAGCGCCGTGACTACCTGCATATCACATTTCCCACCCTAACGATAACAGACTAAACCTCTGAGACTGTAAGCCAGCCCCAACTGAAAGTTTTCCTTTGTTGCTGTGGTCATGGTATCTCTGCATAGCAAAGGAAACCCAGAGACAGGCTCAAGACTCCTCCTGTGGATCCCACATTGTGGTTAGAACCCAAGCACCACCCTGCGATACAAAGAGCAAGGGTACCTGAGCCTGGCTGAGTTCTGCCATCTGGCAGGTTGTGTGTGACTTTGGGCATGGCCTTCTCTGAAGCCTTGGTTTCCTAGCCAAGTAGTAACCGCGTTCCTGCCTAACGTTATAGGTAAAGACAGAGAGAACCCACGTGGTGTGCTGTGTAAGATGGGGAGGTTCCCACTACTGCTCACTGATCCGACGAGGAGGGCAGGCCTGAGACATTTCCACCATGCAGCAGGGTTATCAGCTACCAAGTGAGGCTCTGTGGGTGGATTGTCCTTTTAACTCAGATCAGGCCTGCTGTCCGCATACCTCCAGGCTGGACCTTAGCAGAGGCCTCACCTCTGCACCATCTCAGGAAATAATAAAAACCTGGCTCTTTTTTCCTGGTTAAATTTCAACAGAAAGTGTACGCATCATTAAATATGGAAATCCAGAATTTTATTAGCAATCTGCTAGATCTGAACTGACGCCAATTAAACAAAAAAGATATCATTTATAAAAAGGCAGAGTTCAACTTGTATTAAATATGAAATGCAATTTTCTCCTGGTTTTGATTTATTACTGGCGGTCCATTGTTCAAAGAAGCATGTTATATTTCAATAGAGAAATATTGTTTATTCATTAATATTTTAAAACAGGCTTATTGCTGTGCATGGCTCTCACCGAATGAAACTTATGATTTAAAACATGAATTAATAAACACATTTGAAAGTGTTAGACGAGATCACAGCCTCTCATTTTTCATTTTCCTGGGAGCATATTAAATTTTTATAATTCTGCACCTACAGTTTTTTCTTTTAAATAAAGACACAGATTCCGAATTACTCTGCTAATTTTAGGTACCTGAGAGAAGGAAGCAGTGTCATGGGAACCAGAGTCGGGATGGCAGAATCCTCCAGAAGATAGGTTTTTCTTTGTAGCGTTCATAAATCAAAATGAATGAGCTTTGTGTGGGAGACGGTGTACCTAGGTGTGAAGATGCCGGCTGGAATGAACCCACTCGTGGGGCAGTGTGGGCGGTGTGTATGTGTGTGCCTCAGTTGCAAAAGAATGAGAGAAACATGGGCATGTCAGCTGGCTGGTTGAATGTGTGCAAACTGATTGCACCTCAGTTGTTCAGCCCAGTGGCCAAGAGATGGCTATTGAGCACCTACTGTGTGCCAGGCAGCATGCTGGTTTCAGGGCAGGCTGGTCACCGTGATCTTTCCTTTTCCCATGGAGCTACTTGAGTCATTTCCCCACCAGGACATGAACCTGTTGACTTTCTTCATGGTCACCTCCCCCCACCCCACACAGTAACAATGTTTTCTATGTAATAGTCCTCAGGGAATGTTTGTGGACATGCTGGTGGGTGGAGAACCTGGGGAAAGAGGAGCTCTGCAGGCAGGGAGCGATGCACAACCTGCTTGAGGACCATGGAGAGACCATGACCAGGCGGGTCAGTAGAGAGTGTGTCCCCAGACCATCTGTGAGGTCTGCTCACTGCTGCCTACCAATGACAAGTGTGCCATCCCTAGCCCATATGGCAGGAAAGGAAGACCTGCTGAGTGGCAGGATCAGGAAGATACTTGTCTCTAGGGGTTGGTCAGGTTCACACTTCTCTAAAGGGTGCTCGGGAAGCTGGGCTGTGGTAGCACACGCCTTTAGTCCCAGAACTTGGGAGGCAGAGGCAGGTGGATCTACATGAGTTGGAGGCCAGCCTGGTCTATAGAGCTAGTTCCACGACAACCAAGGCTACACAGATAAACCCTGTCTTGAAAAATGAACCAACAAACAGAAAGACAGACAGACAGGAAGGAAGGGAGGGAGGGAGGGAGAGAGGGAGGGAGGGAGGGAGGGAGGGAGGGAGGGNGAGAGGAGGGGAGGGGAGAGGAGGGGAGGGAACCAGAGGGGAGAGGAGAGTGCCTTGAGTTCCCTGCAGGATGCACAGAGAAGGTCACTCATTGAAGGGCTGGAGCTCCTGAGAGGTGGAGCGGCGCTGTCACCGCTCTTGCGAAGTGGCTTAGTTTTTATGAGAGGGAATGGGTTAGCTACTGTAGGAATAAGGTAGCTGTCTTGAGGGTGGGTTGCACTGTGGGAGAGGACTAATGATCCCTGGGATGGGCTGGTTGCCTTGGCAGTGTGTTAACACAGGCTCCTGTAGGAATGGGAGTTTGACTGGCCAGCTCACGTGTTCTTACCAGTCCTCTGCTATGTTGTGTAAACGCCTTTGTTGGTGGCTGGCTCCACGCTTCTGACTCTCTAGCCAAGGCTCTTCTGTCAGGTATGTGTTACACAACCTGCCGTGCTCTGTTATAGCAGCAGAAGGCAAAGAAAGGAGGATTGCGAAGAAGGCTAGCGATGAGGGCCACGATGCCCTCAGGTGCGTAGACACAGGGAGTTTGGGGGGCACCACCCAGTTCTCTCCATTGAAGAAAACGGATTGCCCGCTCTCAGGAGCTATTGACTGCAAACAGCTCCTTGGCTAGGGGTGGACCTTTGCCAGGACTCCGTGTCCCTTTCTCCGTGCTGGACTTTTGTGTGGTTTGACCCCTGCAGGTATCATGTGTGCAGCCACAGTTTCTCTGAGTTTGCATTGCTTCAGCCCTGTTGGTCTGGAAGACACTGGTTCCTTGGAGTGGCCCGTCACCTCTGACTCTTTAACAATCTTTTGACCTCTTCTTCATGTAGATCTCCAGTCTCGAGAGGAATGCCAGGTCTCATTCGGGGCTGAGTGCACCAAAGTCTCTCACTGTCTGCACATTGTCCATTTGTTACAGGTCTCTATTAGGCCCCACCTACTTGTGAGAAGAGGCTCCTCTGATGAGGGTGAGCAAGGCACTCATCTATGGGTATGGCAGGATGTCACTGGCAGTCACTTTATTGCTATGTTCATTTAACAGAATCATAGCAGTAGGTTGTCCCCTAAGGTCCATGTCCTATCTAATCTTGGGTTCTTGGTCTCGTTAGCAGTGTTAGGTTTGGGTTCCCGCTTGTAGGATGGGCCTTAGATCCAAGCAGAGAGTGGTTGTTTGCTCCCATTATGTTTGTGCCTTTATTGCACTAGTCTGTCTTACAAGCAGATCACTGTTGTAGGCCACAGGGTTGTTGCTGGCGGGTGTTGATTGCTCTTCTGCCTGCTGACCACCTGGGATTGAGGCGCCTGGGGCAGCTTTCCAGGCTCGCATGGATCCCTGGGTTGGAGCCTTGGCCCTCTTGAACTTTATGGACGGACTTAATATGGTTTTCCAATATGGTAGTGTCAACTTTCCCACTCCCAGACCCGTCATCTTTGCTGTTTCCAAGAACCTGGTGTTGAATTCCTGTCATCACCAACAACAGAAAGACCTTGGAGGGTGTTTTTTAGGCATTTGCCCGTGCTCCTCTCTGAAGTTCTTTACTTGTTTCCTTCCTTCCTTCCTTTTTGCAGGTGCATGTGTGTGGCACAAGGGAATGTGTGTGTATGTGTGTGTGTGCATGTTTGCATGGGTGGACATGTGTGAAGATATGCATACATGGCTGTGCACAAGCATGTGGAGACCTGAGATCAGTGTCAGGTATCTCCCTAGCTCTCTACACCTTTTGTACTGAAGCAGCTAGAACCCAGAGCTTACAGATCAACAGGTCTTGCGCTGGGATTACAGAGCCCTGTCATGCCTCTCAGCATTTGTTTGAATTCTGATCATCAGGCTTATGAGGCCAGCGCTTTACCCACCCCCATCTCCCCAGCCTCTGATGTCACTTGTCTTTTTCTTGCTGGTTTATAGGGCATTTTAATGAACTGTGGTACACTGCTTTATTTTAAGTTGAACATATTTTACCCTTCTGCGAGTACTGCTTTCTGTGTTATCTGAAGTAGGATCTGATCACCCTGCACACAGATCTGTGGTGTCATCTCTGTCCACATGTGTGTCCTTCCATTATTCTGATCTCTCAAGGCTGCTGAGCGGTTTGCTGCCTCTGCACTAATACCTCAATGGCTCAATTCCAGAGCTTCTTGAGTCTTCCTGATACGCAAGAGAGTGCTTTCTTATGTCATTCTTTTCTTCAGAAATAGCTTGGCTCAGTGCATTTCTGTATAAATTTTGTAAACAGCATGTAAAGTCTGATATTAAACAACAACAACAAAAACAGTGTCAGAGCCTAGCATGGCCACACATGCCTATCATCCTAGACTGAGGCCAGGGAATCACGAGTTTAAGACCCACCTTAGGTACAACAGTGAGGGTGTGTCCTAGCAACAGTGAGGGTATGTCCTAGCAACAGTGAGGGTGTATCCTAGCAACAGTGAAGGTGTATCCTAGCAACAGTGAAGGTGTATCCTAGCAACAGTGAAGGTGTGTCTTAGCAACAGTGAGGGTGCTTCCTAGCAACAGTGAAAGTGTGTCTTAGCAGCAGTGAGAGTGTGGCCTACCAACAGTGAAGGTGTGTCTTAGCAACAGTGAGGGTGTTTCCTAGCAACAGTGAAGGTGTGTCTTAACAACAGTGAGGGTGTTTCTTAGCAACAGCGAAGATGTGTCTTAGCAACAGTGAAAGTGTGTCATAGCAACAATAAGGACGTGTCCTAGAAACAGTGAGGGTGTTAGCAAAAGTGAGGATGTGTCCTTGTTGGCAGAGGCTGCCTGTTTGTTCCCAGCTGCCCTGACCCGAAATAACCACACAGAAACAATATTATTTGTAATACTGTTTGGCCAATAGCTTAAGTGTATTGCTAATTAGCTCTTACATCTAGAATTAACCCATTTTCATTATTTTATATTTTACCATGAGGCTCATGGCCTACAGGCAAGGTTCCAACTGGCAGCTCACAAATTTCCCCTCTAGTGGCTACATGGTGTCTCGTGTCTCTACCTTCTTTCTCCCAGTATTTGGTTTAGTCCCTCTAGCTCTGTTCTGCCCTGCTATAGGCCCAAAGTAGTTTCTTTACTAATCAATGGTAATCAAAGCATACAGAGGGGAATCCTGCATCATATCCTAGCTTGCTTTTTGTTGCTAAGATCAAAACCCCAAACTAGCACAATATGGGGGGGAAGAGGGTTTATTTCAGCTATAGGCTTCAGCACATCAAGGCAGGGGCTTAGGCAGGAGCCTGGAGCAGAAACCATGGAGGATATCTACTTTCTTATTTGTTCTCTCACTTACTGACCTGCTTTCTTATATAGCTCAGGTTCCCTGCCTAGGGATGGCACTGCCAACGGTAACCTGGGTCACCCACACCAATCATCAATCAAAACAACCAGACACATGGCCACGGACAATCTGGTGAAGGCAATTCTTCAATTAAGTTTCCATCTTCCCAGGTGACTCTATGTTGTGTCAAGCTGACAATGAAAACTAAACAGGACATGCAACCCTGTCTCAGAAAAAGGAGAACCCTGAAGCTTGGGTTGTAACTCAAAGAAGACACACTTGCCTAGTGCATGAGAAGCCCTACCTTCAATTCCTAGCACCCCAAAATAAATAAATTGATTTAATAATCAGAAATTATAGTAAGACTTTGACATCACATTGAATAAAAAGATACAGTTAAGAGTATGGATAAAATTAAAATACTGAGTCCTAACCCACAGAGAAATGTTCACCTTTGTTGTTTGGATGTTCTTTAATACTAGGTATATTAGTCATGGCTCTTTAGAGCAACAGAATTTATAGACTTGATCTATTGAGAGAGAACAGAGATTTATTAAGACGGCTCACAGGCTGTGGTCCAGCTAGTCCAACCATGGTTGTCTACCAACAGAAGGTCTGAGAATCCAGTAGTTGTTCCATGAGGCTACATGTCTCAGCTGGTCTTCAGCTGAGATTCCCAAAAAGGTGGGCTCTAATGCCAGTGAAGGAATAGACTTGCCAGCGAGAGTGAGGGTGAGCGGGCAAAGAGAGAGCCTCCTTCTTCCATGTCCTTTATTTTGGCTGCCAGCAGAAGAGGGGGCATATATGCCGGGCATTGTTGGCACACACCTTTAATCCCAGCACTTGGGAGGCAAAGTGGGGAGAATCTCTGTGAGTTTGAGGCCAGCCTGTTCTACAGAGTGAGTTCCAGGACAGCCAGGGCCACACAGAGAAACCCTGTCTCAAAAAACAGAAACGATGAGGCACTTCCCATCTCACATCCCTGGATTAGAACTAGGTCTCCCCCTTAAAATGATTTAATTAAGAAAAAGTCTGTCACGGGTGTGTCCAGCCATTTCGGTTTTAGTTAATTCCAGGTGTAGTCAAGTTGACAACCAAGAATAGCCATCACACCAGGCAATAAAATGTTATGTCTTTCCCGTTAGCATATGCAGTCTCCTCGGCCCCTGCAATGTTAAAATGCGGTGTTCCATCTAAGTGCTCTCCACTGGAGCCATGTGCGGCTTTCCCAGGGTCTCCACAAGGTGAGGTGTCCTCAAGAGCCAAGGCCTGTGAGCTGGGCTCCCTGCCTACTGCATCCTCCCCTCCCTTCCTCTTCCCTTCATCCTTTCATTTTGGTCATCTTTAACTTTAGGTTTAACTGATAAACTCCGTATTTGGAGCAAAAAGTTACACAGGTTTCTCCTGTACCCAATGCCCTGTCCATGGCTACAATTTCCCTCACAGCAGCCTACATATGTGGTTGTCAGAAGACCGCGGTGCTAGAGCACAGTCACACCTAGCTGATGCATGTGCATGTGTGTGTGCATGTGTGCACGTGCGTGTATGTGTGTATGTGCGTGTATGCATGTGTGCACATGTGTGCATGTGTATGTGCGTGTGTGCATGCATGTGCGTGTACATGCTTGTGTGTGTGTGTGTGTGTGTGTGTGTGTGTGTGTGTGTGTGTAGGTCAGAGGACAGCTTTCAGTAGTTGGTTTTCTCCTTGCACTGTGTGGGTTTTGGGAATCAAACTTGGACTGGCATTCTTGGCAGCAAACACCTTAACCACTGAGCCATCTTATCAGTCTCTAAATCTAAATCTATATTAACATTTGATTTACCTCTTGGCACTATATTTTCAAGATGGTTCCATAGCTTGGGCTGTTTTCAAACTCACTATGCAGCTGAGAAAGACCTTGAACTCTTGATCCTTCTGATTCCACCTCCCAGGTGCTGCACTTACATGGTATGACCCACCGTGTTCAGCTATACTTGGTTTTCTGACATGTCTAATGACATGTGCTCACCATTACATCCATATAGTTTTGATGTTTTCTTAAAACTCCACCTTCCATCTACTCACCCGACTTGCTCTATCCTTGGCCTTTTTATTGCTTCCAATAGATTCTTTGAGAATATATGATTGTAATAACACGTGCTTGGTAATTCATCTCTTCGCAGTGTTAACAAGTATCCACCTACTTGGCTATGCCGCCATGTTTGCATTTGTCCTCTGCAGGGTGTCTTGGCTGCTCCTCAGTTTGGGTAATTATGAACGAAGCTGCTGTAAATGGCTAGAACTAGATTTTGTGTAGCTAGAAGTTTTTGAGTCATTTAGGTCAACCCTTAAGGGTGCAATTGCTGGGTTACCTGCTGAAACTGTATTCCTGAAGCAGAGGCCATGGTATTTGCATCCCAGCCTCGAGGAGGAAGAGTTCTGTTGCTCCACAGCCTTGTGTGTGTGTGTGTGTCTGTGTGTGTGTGTGTGTGTGTGTGTCTGTGTGTGTGTTGATCTTGGTGTCTTCCTTGGTTGCTCTTTGGCAGCAGCCCAGACTAGGCGTGACAAAAGATTTAAAGAGACAGACACAAACTGACATGGGGTGGGCCGTAAACTCCGATGGAGACACACCAGCAGCTGCCTGGAGACTCCAGCGAGTTTATTATATACAGCCTGAAGGACTTAGGCCAGGGGAGAATGCAATTCCTGTTAGTCTGAGGCGTCCTCAGAAAGGCCATGCTCAAGTCAGCAACACACATTCACTCAGGGCTTCGTCCTCTCTCCTTTCTCCCCAGCTTTTTTGAGAGTCTCCCCCTGAGCCTGGAACTCACTGACTGCGTCCCATGGCTGGCCAGCAAGCCCTGGAGATCCTCCTGTGTCCACCTCCTCAGTGCTGACCTCACAGGTGCACAAGGCACACTTTTAGGGACAGCGCAGAGTCTCTCACTCGGGTCCTGGTGCTTTCCCGGCAGGCACTTTAGCGACCAAGCTCATCCGCCGCCCCTTCTCTTGTGCAAAATCCCCTAAAGATACATGGCACTGACCACTTCTGTCTGCTGATTTTCCATCTGGGTATTTTCTTTGGAGAGGCATGTGACCAGGTCTTCTGTTCATTTCTAAAACTGGCTTTTCTGTTTCTTGTTAAATATTAGCCGTTTTTTTTGCTATTCTGTGCTAGCCCATGTGAGCCTTGCAAACATCTTCTTGGAGTCTGTTGCTCACCTCATTCTAGAGACCTGTCCTTTACCGGGCAGGACCTCCGCGTTGCTGTGTGGCTCCGCCTTCAGGGTCGTGTCTAAAGTTCCATCTCTGCTAAAACTCATCCGGGCTTCCTACGTTACCTTGAAGGAAGTTTATGAGACAGGGTCCAGCTGGCCTGGAACTTATCATGTAGACCAGGGTGATGTGGACTCACAGAGAGCTGCAGGTACCTGCTTCTTCAGTGCTGGCGTGAAAGGCGTGTCCATTGCGGGAGTTGTATACCTAGCTGTGTGGCTTCATCCAGACTGTGTCACTGTAAAGGGTACAGAATCCTTCCCACAGGATTTGTCGTAGATGGTCTCTGCTCCACAGCTCCTGTTCTCCTCAGCTGTCGTCAGCTGGCCATGTTTAGTGATCTGTCTCAGGGATGCTGGCTCTGTCTAGGCATTTGTCTGTGATCTCCCCCCACCACACTGACTGTGTGAGACTGGTACAGGGGACGCAGGCCTACCACTTTACCGTTTTCCTCCAGTATCTAGATGGCCACTCCGGGTCTTCTGCCTCTCCATGTGACATCAGTCTAGATCTGCAAAAGAACTTCGTGCTTGCAACCAGACTGGGCAGTCTAAGGTGGGAAGATCTGGCAATACTGAGGCTCTCTAAAAGGGACAGTCTCTCCAAGTATTTAATTTTTCCTTCACTATCTTTTTGAGGGCATTGTAGCTTTCCTCATTTAGATGTTGTGCCCGGTGCGCAGAACATTATCCCCTCCTCTCCTGGAGGCAGAGAGGCCAGGTTGGTCTGAGTGCATCAGGATGTATAGAAACTGTCAATGAGTATGATACCCAGCCCAGGGTGGCTGGGGGCAGTAGCTGAACGATGCGCCCACCTCCCATGTGTGTGAGACCTGGGCTCCCGTGGTCCCCTGTCAGCTTTCCGTCCTGCTGGCTCCTGGAGGTGTCTTTGGGGACAGAGGCAAGGCTCACAGGGGCTCCTGGGTGGACAGCATCTGGCTTGGGAGCAGGTCCAGCCTGCTGGCTCTGAACCTGATTCAACGAAAGGCCAGTTGATGCCCCTACTATGTCCACCCCTACTGACCACCTGTGACCAGAATATCTGGGGTAGCTCTCCTGCTGTGTGAGAGAGAGACACATTTGAAAAGTGGGCCTGACACCCCTCCCTGGAGGGCCCCACACACTGTCTTGCTGGTTGCAGACAGGATTTGGGGAAACTTTGTGCCAGGTGCACAGAACCTTTGTCCCCCTCATCTCTAGGAGGCAGAACAGTAGCGGGAGGAGAGGCCAGGCCTCCATCAGAGGGAGTTTTCGCCCTGAGCTCACAGACTTTCTCGACTTCGGATTTACAAATTGAAAATCATTAATAATTCTAACCAGGCGGTGATAAATCTGAGATCTCTCTCGATGAACCCAGACAGCGTTTCATAAATCAAAAAGATTACTTAGGAATTTTTTAAAATCTGACGTCAAAATGTCACGGTTACTAATGGTTTCGGTAGATCTCGAGCGGTGATATATCATTTATCTGTGCTACATCTCAGAAGTGACATGGGGGCAGAAACAGGATGTCTTTTAATATCTCAAATACAGCTCGGCCCGCAATAAAGGTGTTAACATGGTGTGTTTTCTTCCGGAGCTGAGGGTCTGATTGAATGACATTGTGCGCCCCCTGTGTTCCAAGGTCTGGGAAGGTCTGACGCGCAGGGATAGTCTTCAGCTTTAAAAGGCAGAAAAGAGGGCCATGAACCTCAGCCTGAAGAGGAACAGACTTGAAGGGGCTCAAGTGCAGCTCCCCCCCCCAGGAGCCAGACCATAATGCAACCCCAACTCCCACAATTCCCTGGGAGTAATCTCTTAGCAGCGCTAACTGTAGATCTTATTAAGAACTCACTGTGTCTCATTCTTGCAACTGAACCCCAGAGGGCACCTCATGACTACTCTGGGGTTCACTGTTCTCCCCAGGCCTACTATGATCTGGACTTGAAATATGAGAACACCCCTGCCTCAAAGGTCTGTGGATCAAAAACTTTCTTGGTAAATTAGCCTGTGACCCCTTGGAAGGTAGAGGATCCTCTAAGATCTAGTGGTCTCTAGGGTCTAGTGGGAGGAAGTGATGTCACTGGTGGTGTGTCCTGACAGTGGGCGTTATAACACCAAAGGCCACCATGACGACAGGTGGCTGTAGACTCAGATTCAGAATAAACCTTTCTTCCATAGACAGTGATTTCTTCAGGCATTCTGTCATGGTGAGGGAAAGCTGACTGTGCCGGCCCAGAGTTATCTGTGTGAGCCCCTCCCATCTCTGTCTGAGCTGGTCCACACCAGTGGGTTTCTTCTTCCTGAGATAGCTGCTCAGGCAAACCCCCTCAGGGCCTTTGCAGTCGTTCAGTCAGTCCCGTGTGAAAGTCTCAGCCCCTTGGCAGGTACTTAATAAATGAACCTTTGAAAGCTTGATTCATAGAGGGGCCACGACTGGTTTAAACCCACACAGGCATGGAGAGAGCCCAGGCCTTCCCCATGGCCAGGCTCAGAGTCCCGGAGTTGGTTCTCTGGGCAGCCAGGCCTGGGCAGAGCTGCTGGGAATACGCAGGCTCCCACCTGAGAGCCATGGCTGTGTAAGCCCAGGTTAGGCCGGCCCTTCCCTCTCATCCCTCTCTAGGGCCACTCCAGCCCAAGGGCACTGCAGAGGCCAGAGGCTCCCACCTGCCTTCTGGGATTCTGAGCAAGAGTCATAGAAGGCGCTGGTGGCTCTGTCGTGTGTAGTTCCAAGTCTGGAAGGGACCTGAAGCCCTCCTCCTGTGGTGGCCCAGCTCCTCTCCTGGCTCTGCCTCCTAGAACTGAGGGACCTTGCGTGAGGCTCTTCTCTCTCTAGCTCCCCCTCTTCCCACACAGTGACCAGGACTCTGCCTGCAGGGACTGGGGTATTAGGTGGGGAGGCAGCGTGGTGAGAGTTCCATGGGTCCAACATTGAAAACAGTGGTGCTTGTTAACCAGCTCCTTACTGTGCAGAGTCCCAGAGAGGGACAGTGGCTTAGCCAAGGACTCACAGCACTCTTAGGAAACACCTTCAGAGGTCCAGCGATTTCTCTCTACTCAGATGCCTGGCTGAGTTAGAAATGGGCTTTGGGCCTGGTGATTGCACCCCACTCACAGTTGCTGACTGGAGTGGCTGATGTTCTGAGAACTCTGAGGACCGGAGATGGCCTGGACAAGTGACCAGAGCCTGGCTGGGGTGTTCAGCAGGGCCTCTGGACCACGGATGTCCAGGAGGTTCTAGGAAACAGTACAAGTGGAGGTTCCGGGGAGGCTGGGACTAACACGGGCCTAACGTTAGCCCTGTTTGAGCTGCACACGGCTGCTGTCCCTCGTTGGTCAGATGACTCTGAAACGCCTGTCTGATCCTGCTCAGAAGTCTTCCATGACTCCACACTGCAACACGGGATGGGTGCTGGACTTCAGCCAAGCTCCCCAGCCTGGGGTCCCTGGAACCTCTTCCCTGTCCTCTGTGAGCTCGCCTTCCCTGCCATGGCTGCCTCTCATATCCACCCCACCCCCCTCCAGGCTCACAGCCCTGTTCCGCATACAGCAGGAGCTCAGCTCGTGGTCCCCACAGCCTCGAACTTATCTTTCACACCATCCTCTGAGCGTCAAGCCAGCAGAAGCAGCTAGGTTTCCCGGGCACTTCTCACTGTCTATCATCCCAACGCCACTCAGGTCACTGAGGAGGTGGCTTTAGTGTTGGGATAGATTTGCACTCGAGATCTGGCTCTGCCCCTTTCTAAGCCTTGGTTTCATTGTATGGGAAATGGGGCGAGGGTCACACATGTGTATGCACTGAGCATGTTCTATGAGCTGGGCTACGTGCCCTCCTGGGTTGTTCCAGGCTATGAGGGCTGGGCAGAAGTTCCAGGAAGGCAGCAGAAGGGTGAGTCCCCACCCCCACCCTTCCACCCCAGGCCACTGCGCTCAGGTGGTCAGGGGTGGGGCTGAAGGGAGCTTTAGCAGCAAATGTGCCAACTCACTGTCCCCTTCAGCTAGCCTTCGGTTTGGGGCTTAAGGCCTCCTGCAGAAGCCAAGGTTACCCGGCCTGGAAGCAGAGGTGCTTCCCAGGCCTGGTCCAGGTCCTTACAGTATTTCCCCCTGGCCTGGGCAGCAGATTGGCCTGTGGGGGTCTCTCTCTCTCTCTCTCTCTCTCTCTCTCTCTCTCTCTCTCTCTCGTTTCAGTTTCAGTTTTGTTGTCGTTGTTTTTGAGACAGGGCCTCATGTAGCCCAGGCTGCCCTAGAACTTACTGTATAGCTGAGGATAGGCTTGAGCTCCTGATTCTCCTGCCTCCACCTCTCAAATTTTTACAGGTATGGGCCACCATGCCTGGCCTGCCTTCAGTGCTTCTATCACAGAAATTTCTGTCCCTTGGAGAACAGCTCCTTCCAAATCAACCTGAGTGGAGCAGCGGAGAAGGAAAGGGCTCTCCCATGTTAGGGGGACCATGGTGGCGCCAGGGGCAGCAGGAAACCCCAGACCCAAATCCCAGTACAGCTCTCCCATCTCCAGCTGGCTACCCCTGGCAAGGCACTTGCTATCCAAGCTTCAGTTTCCCCTTTTGAAAAAGGATGGTCAGTTCAGTGTGAACACCTCGCCCTACAGGTTAGTGAGGGGCAGTCATCGGTACCCACCCCCAGAGCGTCTTGGAGGCTCTTTGAACAAGTGTTCCAGCAATTTCTCTTTACAGGGTGCTTCCTTTGGGCTGTGTGATGAACCCCACTCCAGGGACTCCCTTACTATTTCACAGGTGAGGAAACCACTGCTCTGGAAAGCAAGAAGCTTGTTGAGGTCACAAAACAGAGAGACACAAGCCCCAGGGGGGTCTGAGATGCCTCCCTGGTCCCACATCCCCCAGCTCCCGTCACGCCTGCTAGGCCCTGCCTGGAGATGTTAACCCTCCCCGAGGTGACATCTATATAAATATTGTTAATGGCCCGCACATAATGTTAAGTCAGGTTTTACTGGGCACCCTCGTCCAGACTGTGGATTTATAGTCAGAGGATTTGAGGTAAATGTTTATTGGGCCAAGTGAGTTCTGGGCCATTCTCTCCTGGCCACTGGCTCCCTGAGGCAGCCTGAAGGCCCCAGCCCACCTGTCAGAAGCGTGCCAGGATAAATCTCACCGAATGAAATATTTATTAATTTTGCTAACCAGCGTTGATCTCATAAATTATGCCGACTTTTTCATGAGATGATTATTAACATCCAAGACGCCGTGTTAATGGTTTATTGACCAAGTGTGGGATAATTAGGCCTGGGACCATGGTCTGGCCAATCCAGGCCAGGCCAGTTTGGCCAGGATTATGCCAACGACCTAGTTCATAGGACAGTCAGGGTCATGGGGGCAGTCTAGAGCTGGGACCTGGACGAAGCCGCTGCACTGAGCCCTCCTCCACTGGAGCATTCCCTGGGGTGGCCAGGCGTGTGCTAAGACAGGGGAAGGGCAATGTTACTGAGTCCTGCTCTTGACCCCAGTCTTCCTCGGCTCCAGGCACTGCTGTTACTAGGGGCAACAGCTCTAGAGGGGCATCAGCAAACACTCCGCCCAGGGGTGTTCTGCAGGGGCTGGGAGAGGGAGGAGCCTGCTGGGGTCTGAGCACACATGTATGCCGGACTCCTGGGCTCACCAGTGCAAATCCATCCAGGCACACGTGCGGCCTGCAGTCTGTGCACAGGTATGTGAGCCTAGCATGGGGGTTGGTGTCACTCTCCTCATCCCGGTGCTGCCGCTGTGGCTGCTGCTGAGACACCTCACTTCCTGAAGTGGTCCCGTGTGTGGTAGTCTGGTAGTGAAAAGTCACACTGGCACTCACAGGCTTCCAGAGTCAACAGTAAAAGCTGCATGTGTGGCCACCACGATGGCCCCTTTCCAAGTCTCCCAGGAAGAGCCACAGAAGGGCAATGTTGCCACAGGACTGGTGGTGGCGTTCCACTCAAAGGTTGCTCCTGGGCGCTGGCATGGTACGGGGGCAGGGAGAAGGAATTAAGGAATCCCCCCTCCCGCCAGAGACCACCTGGCCCTCTGGCCTGGACCAGTTTTCTCTCCTGAGGTTTTGGATAGGGTTGGGGTGGGAAGGTCGGGTGCTGGGGGTCCCTGAGGCTTTGTGCACTGCAGATGCAGGCTCTTGGCATCTGGGGCCATGACACCCATCAGCTGGTAACCTCAGAAACAGAGGGAAATCGTGGAAAGAGAAACCAGGTAGAGAGGCAGTGAGGGGCCTGCACTACCCAGCATAACCTCGCTAATACCTCAAGGCTACCAGGGGCTCTGGTTCTCTGGGGGAACTTGTTTAAAATGGTGGACAGGAGCTTTTTCTAGCCTACTTGTGCTTCAAGGACAATGATGCCCTTAGGGACCTGCTCCTGGTCCTAAAAGGCCTGAAATGTATTGAGAATCAACTCAGTGCAGTTAGTGTTCAGAAACACATACTATACGGGATCTGCGTGGATAATTCATGGGGTCCCCACCCTGGCTTCTTTACTTTATCAAGGGTTTGTTGACTCTGACCCCAAAACCATAGTCTCCCTGCAACGCCAGCCACCACAGGCCCTTTGCAGAGTGCTGCTGGTTGCACAGATCTGTGTAGACAGAAGTTTCTGTCCTGCCCAGTCCTGCAGCTGTTTGGTCCCAAATAAACACACAGAGGCTTGGGGCTGGAGAGATGGCTCAGTGGTTAAGAGCATTGCCTGCTCTTCCAAAGGTCCTGAGTTCAATTCCCAGCAACCACATGGTGGCTCACAACCATCTGTAAAGAGGTCTGGCGCCCTCTCTGGCCTTCAGGCATACAGACAGAATATTGTATACATAATAAATAAATATTTAAAAAAAACACACAGAGGCTTATATTAATTATAAACTGTTTGACCTATTGCTCAGGCTTATTATTAACTAGCTGTTATAACTTAATTTAATCCATAATTCTTATCTATGTTAGCCACATGGCCTGGTACCTTTTCTCAACAAGGCATTCTCATCTTAGTTCCTCTGCATCTGGCTTGGGACTTCATCTCTGCCTTTCTTCTTCCCAGAATTCTCCTAGTCTGCCTGTCTATTCTTCCTGCCCGGCTACTGGCCAATTAGCATTTTATGAAACCAATACAAGTGACGAATCTTTACAGTATACAAGAGCATTATCCCACAGCAGATCTACATCCCCCCCAAGGACAAAAATTCTTAACAGGATGTCTTCATTTAAAAAGTTTATTAGAGGGCTGGAGCTATGGCTCAGTGGTTAAGAGCACTGACTGTGCTTCCAGAGGTCCTGAGTTCAATTCCCAGCAACCACATGGTGGCTCACAACCATCTGTAATGAGATCTGGTGCCCTCTTCTGGCCTGCAGCCATACATGCAGACAGAACACTGTATACATAATAAATAAATAAATCTTTTAAAAAAAAGTTTATTAGATGTGTTTATTTATTTTGTGTGTGTGTGTGGGGGGAGCATGGTGCTGTGCTCATCTGTGAAGGTCAAAGAACAACTTGCAAGAATTGGTTCTCTTCTTCCACTCTGCGGGTCCTGGGAATCCAAGTCAGCTCATCAACAATTAGCACAGTCCCCACTGTTTACTGCGGACACTCGGGAACTGCCCACAAGGCAAGAAGGGCACTGAGTCATGCCTGTCACTTCTCAGCACTGCTGTGGCATGGGGAGGTCCTGGGACTGCAGGGGTCGGGGGGAGTACTCAGAGACCATGTGAGGTCTCTGCTTTGGTGGGAGCCTTCTCCAACTCCAGGCATTGGGTAGCTGTCCTTAGCCATCAGAGGCTGTTCCCACTATGGGGTACTTCCTTCCAGCCAGTTTCACCATGTTGAGTCATTTTCATTTCTTCTTCTCTCACTGTTCTGTATTCCTTCAAGGGCAGGAACCTCAAGGATTTTCTTAGCGGTCTGGTCCATAGTCTACTCAACAAATGAATGAAAAAATCAACTGAATGAACAAATGAATGAGTGAAGGAAGAAACAATGAATGCATGAATAAATGAATGAGTGAAAGGAGAAGCACCGAATGCATGAATAAATGGGCAAGTGAATGTGTGAATCAAGGGATGAGTGAATGGATGAACTAATGAGTGAGGAAGAAAAATGAATGAATGAATGAGTTAGTGAACAAGTTCATAGATGGCTCCCCAGGTCCTCCTAGAAGCATCTTCACGGCTGTGATGGGTAATCATAATTGTCAACTTGATGGGATTTAGACTCTCCATGAAAACAAAGCTCTGGGAATGTCTGAGGGACACCCTAGCCTGGGTTAACTCAGGTGGGAAGACCACACTCCACAGGCTGGGGTCCCAAACTGAATAAAAGAAATGTGACAGCAGCATTTGTCTCTGCTTCCTGACTGCAGATGGCCTGCTCCTGCCACCGTGCCTTCTCTCTCAATGACGGACCGCACCCATGACGGACCGCACCCTCAAACCGTGAACCCAACACCATGCCTTCTCTCTCAGTGACATCTGCACCCTCAAACCGTGAACCTGCCACCATGCCTTCTCTCTCAGTGACGCTGCACCCTCAAACTGTGAACCTGATACCATGCCTTCTCTCTAAGTGACGTCTGCACCCTCAAACTGAACCCAAATAAGGACCTTCACCCTTAAGCTGCTTCTGTCGGGTGTTCTGTTGCGGCAGTGGCTAACTTAATGGTTGTGGCTGATGCTTGCACCCAGCCCTGGTCAGGCTGATGCTTCTTCCCTTTTGGGTGGCCATGTCTCCTTTCTCCCTCTCCTGAGGCCACAACATGAACTAACTTCCCAGAAGACACCAAGCAGGCCCTACTCTCCCAAGGCCTGTAGGCCTGGCCCACACTTCCTGGGGCTCCCTGGAGCATTATACCTGGGCCCCCGCCCCAATTCTCCCTCTAGCTGCTTGGCTCCTGACTAATCTGTCCCTCCCCTAGATCCCTGCTTCCCTCTCTCTGCCTTGGTTTCATGACCCCTTTTAGAGTTTGTCTACTTCCCTCCAGAAAGCACTGGCCGTGATGCCTGTCACCCAGTGCTTGCTGGGCCCACGAGGAACACTGGTTGAAGTCACCAGACTGTGTGTGGAGTGGCAGGTGCTGTTCCTAGCACCCTCCCAATCCCGCATCATCACTGCCTCTGCAACACCCAGTCACCTCCCCTGCCCTTAGGTGAATCTGACTCAGAGTGGCCCATTCCTTGTCTTTTGTGGACGATCCCTTATGAAGGAGGGGTATCAGGTGGCTTGCCCACTGGCCAAAATGGGGTCCATGTGTTGCCTCCTGGGACCAAGCCCTCAAGGGTGATGGGAGACAGGAGCCTGGAAATTCTGCTATTTCTGTTTTGCCTCCACCCTCCCTCCTGGGTACAGACCTCCCTATCATCCGACCCATCCGCAGCTCTTCAGGTGACTAAGATGGCTACAGGCTTCTGTCCGGTTATGCCAGGGCCCGGTGGCCTTGGGCAAGGTCCCACACCTCCGCCAGTCTCCTCAGGAGGGCTTGCCCATGTGGGGCTTGAAGTGCGACTCCCTTTTCATTGCAGGCTTGGCGGTATTGCTCTGCAGTGACAGTATGGGCCTTAGTGGTGGGACTGCCCTGTGTGTAGCCAGAATGGCAGGTGGGTAGATGTTCTCTCTCTCTCTCTCTCTCTCTCTCTCTCTCTCTCTCTCTCTCTCTCTCTGTGTGTGTGTGTGTGTGTGTGTTTATTTGAGACAGGGTTTCTCTGTAGCTTTGGAGGTTGTTTCTCTTTAGAATGTCCTAGGTTGCTAGGTAAGTGTGGTTGTTCTGCTGAGGGACCCAGGGCTATTTGGCTTCTAAAGAATTCTGCAGGGTTTGGAGGTTTAGTTTTTTGTTGTTACTGTTGTTGTTTTCTAAATCCCCTAAATTTTCCCATTGGAAGATACTCTTCAGGTCTGTGCTTGAATAAAAGCGTCTTCAGGCATCTGCTTCGGGAATCTGCCATGCAGCGTAAGGCTTGGCACCCAGAGCCTGCAGCTTTGGGACCACTGGATACCTCTGCCCGTGAGGGCCCCTCCGGCTCCAGTTGAAAAGAAAGCAGCATCCTACCCCCACCAGAGACCCAAATGAGAATTTTAATGAGGGTTTATTTTTAATAAAGGTTAATAAAGTTTAATTAAATTAAATTAATAAAGTCTAATATTTGCCAAGCCATGCGTCAGGCCTGGGTGTGCTGGGGATTAAGCCGTGTGTTTGTGCTCCAGGGTTGGGAGAATGGTGGCAGAGGAGATGCTGGTGTGGGCTGCAGAGACAGGCTATGTGCTGCAGTTGGGGGTTATGGCCGCCTCTAGTGGCTCTTCTGCAGGTCTCACTGAGGGGAAGGGTGCAGGAGAGATGGCTCAGTCTCAGGGAACCGCCCTCACGATCTCTAGAGCTAATATCTTCCTACCTTTGAAACAAAGAAACTGCTTTAAAGAGGTAGATTGCCTGGTCTAAGGCTAGAGGCAGGCGAGGAGGGCTTGAAAGGGAGGTAGCGTGTCCTGGGATGGACGGCGTGGGGTCTGTAGTACCTCTCACCACACTGCTGAGGCCATGCCTTCAGCTTTCAGTATCGTCATTTTGGAGGTTGGCATGGGAACCTCAGGAGCTGTGAAGGATACAGGATGCCTTGTGTGCTGGCTAGCTCCAAATACAGCCACCCTACCACCTTAGGAGTCCTGGACAAGACATCTGACGGTTGAACAGTCTTTCAGAAGGAACAGAGGAGCCCTCAGGGACAGTAGCTGGCTTCTGTGTGAGCTCTGTCTGGTGGGGGAGGGTAGGAGCAGGAGCGGGGGGGCGGGGGGGGGGTAGGGTGTCCTGGAAGAGGAGCCTGCAGGCCACATAATGAAGGGCAGAGTAGGGCTGGGGGGAAATGGCCGGGGCCCTGGTTAGTGCCAGGCTGAGAGGACTGGGCCCAGTGTAGGGCTCCAAGGCTTCTGAAGAAGGGCTTGGCATGGATGCCACATGCCAAGCCAGAAGCTGAGCAAGCCTGGGAACCAGGTTCTACCAACAGGACAACTACCTCTGACAGGTGTTGGTCCCATGTCAGAGAACAAATGTCTCATTTTAGGACACAGTGGCTGCAACCTGGGGGTTAGACATGTGGCTCAGATGGGCTATGCAGGTTGCATGGCTTTCTCCACAGACCCTCACAACAGCTCTTGGGGAGGACATTTGATTGGCTTCATTTTGTAGACAGGGAAACCAAGGGTACGAGTGCTACAGTGACTCTTCTAGATCAAGGTTCCTTAAGATTCTTCTAGCACAATTCTTCACACCTGAGGGACTTTACACAGTCCTTAGTATGTAACTATATAAACTAGGCATGTGACTCTCACACCTGTAGACAACGGGTCATAGGAGATTTATTTTAAAAACAAGTTTTTGGTATAAATATAATGTTGCCACCTATTAAATACTTGTTAAACATACATTTGCGTAGTAATGAGGATATACATGCTAGTTTGCATTTACCATAAAGAATTAAATGTTGCCTGAATGTTTGATACTGCAGGACAAGCCGCGTGTTCAATGTTTTTCAGAGTTGATCAATATTTTGATTTTATCATTGTCAGTGCTGAGAACACAACTTTGCATAAATACGTAGCACAAAATATCCGAAGTATTTTTAGGGCTATTTCAGAAATTGTGGGAAATCCTGTCCTGGTCCCAAGCCAAAAATCAATAAATTGGTTTTTTAAATAGGAAACTGGAAGAGTGATTCTAAATGAAGCATCTTAGCACAACACAACCCGGAGACACACTGGTGCGTGCGGAGGCATGATGGGAGAAATGACAAATCATTGCTTTTCTTAATTAAACCACTCCGTTTCTTTGAGAAACTTTGATGCAGTAAAAGCACTGCAGCTCATACCGTGCGAGAGACTAGGGCCAGCAAGCTGGCTCAGAGGGGAAAGACACTTGCCTCCAAGCCCGGTGACCTGGATTCGCTCACCAGTCCTCAGGTGGTAGAAGGAGAGAGCCAGCTCTCTAAGGCGGTCCCCTGACATCCACATGCACACCCTGGCCCTCTCTCCCGCCCCCAGATAAAAATAAAGAAATAATGTAACAATATATTACATACAACAGTCTTGAGCCCAAGTCAAGGTACTTCAGAGAGTAATGATTTTGCATTTTGAGCTGTGATGGTGTGTTTGTGAGTTCAGAAGGAGGCTGCTGTGAAGTCTTAGGAAACAACATGGGTCCATGATGCTGGAGATGCCTTGGGTTCCCTTTGTGTTTGGTTTTGAATTCATGTTTGGCCTCTGTGCGTTCACATGCAACAACCTTCCAATGCCATTATATCCTCAGTCTTCACAGACAGTTCTCTGAGCACTGTGGAGCTCAGCAGCCAGGCTCCAGAGCCTGAATAATACCGGGAGGGAAGGGGCGGTCTCTAGGCACCTGCCTGGAGCTTCACAACTGGCTGCTGTCCCCCTGGGTGAAGGGCTCAGGCAGCAGGGCCAGCTGGCACCCAGTGCCCTGGGAGACGTCCCTTGAGGGTCTCCGGCGCCAGCATGGGGGCAGCCCCTCCCTTAGCTCGCGTGAGAGATGGCAAAGCGTTATTAACAAAGGCATTGATTTTCCTATCTCTGTTTTATGTATTTTATTAGCCAAACACTCTACCGTGTAACCACTCAGCGCCACGCCAGCAGGCGATGAATCTGAAATGCCGGGGCACGTAAAAGGGAATTGACCGCATTGCTTATGCGCCAACGATGAGAATAACAGCAAAAGTGTAATAAAATGAATAGCACCTAGCAATGGCCATAAAAAAAATATGACCCAGGGGACTGTGGGATTTCCTGGGCTGCGTAATAGCTGAGTGAGGGGTCGAGGCCCTGGCAATATCCGTATCTGTGGCTCTGCCCCTTGCCAAGGCCTCTTTGCGCCAGCCACTGGCTTCCTCCCCAGTCCTCACAGGCTGAGCAGGCCAAGACCTTTTCCATTTGGAGTGTGGGGGACCCAATTTGGCTGGTTAGAAGCAACGCCCCAGACTAGAGAGCTGGAATTAAGTGCAAGAGACCAAGCTGCGCGACTTTTGAAGCTTGCTGACCCTGTCTGTGCCCACCTCGGCATTGGACTGGGACAGAGCAGACCTGACACAGGGACAGTCACAAATCTTTAATCACCAGGGACAAATGATAGGGTCTTTAGCTCATTGTGGTTAGAGAAGAGAAGCTTCACATGACTGACCGAGCACTGAACCGTTGCTTCAGAGGCAGGGGGATGGCTGAGATGATCTCCTCTGTGACACTGCGGGGCTGAGGCTCGTCAGCAGGACCGTCTTCCTTTGGGTCCCATGCTGGTCCCTTAAATCGTAGCTAATGACCATACTAAATGACCAGTAAGGCCTTCCGGGCAAGAGGAAAAGATGAGCGAGAATCTATATATAGATTCATCTGTCTCTGGGGGCTCTAAATTGTGTGACAACCGGTGGTGACTGAAGCAGTGGCCATGCTCCTGGGGACCTCTGGGGTGGAGACACAGCCTCACTGTTCCCAGGAGAGCACATCAGGGTGGATGCCCCTCACACCTGCCTAGTTCTAGCAGCCAGAGGGTGAGTGCCCACACGGTAGGGCAAGGTCTTGGCTTGGAGCTATGTCAGGGAAAATGCCCAATAAATTGACAGTTTCAGAGAGAAGGACCCAAGACCAAGCAAAGAAGGTTCTCTTCCCTCCTCAGGTGGCTCAGTCATCAGTAGGACGCAGTAGGCCCGAGGCTTCTTTTTCTGGTCTTGGGGGCACCCCACTAGTCTCTGGCTCTCAGTGAAGGACCAGTGAAGGGAAAGTGGGTTTGGGCTTTGACTCCTAAGAACTCCCAGGCTAGTGGGGGAACAACAGGGCTGGTTTTGCAGCCAAACACACATCTCACCTGTTGGCTATTAGTAATCTGAGACCTGAGGGGCTGTGTGCACATGGCCAGATTTTAGGGCTGAGCAGAACAGCCCAGAAGGCTTTCTGGAGGAGGAGGCAGGGATTGAGAGAATGACCTGACAGGCAGTAAGAGCAGAAGGATTAGGACTGGGGCACAGCACCATGTGCCTGGTAAACTTACTATGTGTGAGGCAAGAGGGCTCGTCACACGGCCATGTCCTGAGACCTGGCCTTTTTCTGAAGCCCAACCAGGCAAGGTTTGATGGTTTCTTTTGCCATGTTGGGAATGGAACCCGGGGCCTGCACAAGTCGGAGGAGTGCTCTCCCACTGAGCCGCTCTAGGCTTCTCTTTTCTCCTTATGTTGTGATCTTGTTTTTCCCCTTTAAACGTCCCCTGAACCTAGGGGGCACAGCCGCACTAGCACTGCCGACTGTGGGGGGGGGAAGCAGCTCGCTCATCACCCCGCGACTACGGCGACTACGCGACTCCCCGCGACTCCCCGCGACTCCCGCAGAACCACCTGATGTTTACATTCCTCTTGCTTACGTAATTGTGTTTGGCCTTAGCATGTAAATTGAGCCGTAATTACTGTATAATTCATAGTTTTTATATCTTCTAACAAGTTAGTGCCTAAATCACACACCCCCATGTAAATACTTTAAAATTATTCAGTAATTACTTATTTACATTATAATTAAAAATAAATAATTAGCATACATTTACAAAGGATTTACATACTTATTTCTGAATATCAGTTCTTGGCAGCACAAGGGAAATCTTCGGCTGATCATGAAATGGCAAACAGGCAAAGGGTTGGCTTCTGCAGATGGGGAGGGGTACACGGTTATGAGGTCACCCAACTCCTCTGTTGGTGGCATGAGCAGTTCCAGGGTGGGGAACCCAGGACTGTTCCACAGACCTCATGCTGGGCTTTCTAAGAAAGAAATTACCTTGTCTCTTTCTGGGAATTAAAACAGGTGTCACCTGCAGCATGAGGCAGTGGGGGTAGATGTGTAGAAGTACTTCCTGAAAAAGCAGGTGGAACATTCTGGCCATGAGCTAATGCTCAGAAGTCCTCCTGTTCCAGGAGGTCTGGGTGCTAGCCCCGGTCTACAGTAGCAATGTCAGGTGTTAGCGATGAGCGTGGCTGCTGCTTCCAGGCTGTTTGGAGTTTATCATTCTGCACAGAGGGTGTGGCTGACAATGGTTCATTAAATTCCAGTTTGGTGAATGGAAGCTCACAGGCTCCAGCAGGAATGGGAGATCATGAGATCCAGGCCAGTCTGACTCAGCTCCCCCATTCTCCTCCCCTAAGAATTATGCACCCCCCAACATCTACTGAACTCAGTACTATGCCCAGACCACCAGGGCCATGGACCCTGTTTGACGGCAGAGCCCCACTCCTACGTGCACCTCGGTCCCCAGACCCCTGAGGACACTGTTCCAAATGATGGCCCTCATGTAGGTACTATTGTATGACTTTTCCTATAGAGATGTGAGCAGACACCCCTTCACCCCAGACAGGACAAAGACAGGCTGGGGGAATAACTGACTCTACCCAGGTCTAGTTTAGCAAGCCACTGAGTTTACTGGGTCACCTACAGGAGCAAGCGGCACCTCTGAAAAGTGTGCCTGAGAGTGAGTGACACTCTCAGAAGCTGAACCCCAGGAGCTGTGTGTACAACCACAGGCTGTTCTGCCTACGAGCAAATGCTTATTATCTCTGCCGGTTTCCGGAGCTTGTGGGACTTGTTACTTTTCTTGGCTCCCAAGTCCTCAGAGCCCCTCCTCCTTCTAGAAGGGAATATTTCCATTCGCGTATACACACCGTATCTCAAAGGGCAGTGTGCCCTTCCTGCACTCTCCCTGCGTAACATGGCAACTAAGACCCTGCAAGGATCAGTCACATCAGGAGACAGGGCTGTGACAGGAGACGTGAGCTGCCTCTGAGGCCTGGGGTTCCCGCAGAGCCCTGCCCTTGCCCAACCCTGGCTTTTTCACATGGCACCCAGGTGCCAGCACACCAAGTACAGGATCCTCATATATGGCACCGCCCCCCAGGACTGTCACGTGCTCTCCCAGACAGTGGACTGCAGTGGGATGGACAACCATGGTCTCTTTCTTTTGTCTTAGAGACTGTAGTCATATTTACCTTTTCCATTAAATTAATTCTGAAAAATATTTTGAGACAAGTTCTCACTATTTAAATCAGGCTGGCCTAGAACTCTCAACCTCTTGCCTGAGCCTCCTGAGTGCTGGCTGAGGGAGGGGCAGGGCACTGCAGGGATGACCCCTGGGTTCTACTAATGAGCTCACAGTGTTCAGTCAGGATCACAGGCATTCTTCATCCTTTCAATGGGACCCTGGAGTGACCTCTGAATCCATGAACACCACTAGGAAACTACCTGGCCAAAGTTTCTATTCTGTGTTTGCTAAATGTATGTGTGCACGTGTGTTTATGGAAGAGGCCAGAGGTCAGCCTTGGGTATTGTTTTTCTGGTTTCCTTTACCTAGTTTTGTGAGACAGGGTCTCCCGTGGGCCTAGAGCTTGCCGAGCTGGCTAGGCTGAATGACCAGTGAGCTCAGGAATCTCCCCGTCTCTGCCTCCCCAGCACTGGGGTTATGGACGTATGCCACCAAGCCTACTTTGTATGTAGATCCTGGGCACTGAATTCAGGTCTTCATGCTTGTGTGACAAGGACTGTACCAGATGAGCCACCTCCTCAAGCCCCAAGATTTCATTTTTAACCTGAAATCCGCATGCTCTATTGGCTGGGAGCTTGTGAGGGCTCTTTTGGGCCCTCAGTATCAGCGTTACCTCAGGCAACATAGCCCATTGGTCCAAGCACCCCATATTCAGATACAGAGGGATGGGTTCTCAACCACAGCAGTGCAGTCTTCAGTAGGGCTCCTAGAAATGAAGCCAAGAGAGGGTCCTAGTGTCTGACGGTCACCTGGGCCATCTCCTATGGCCTGGCCTGTGGGCCTACCTGACAACCTGTCACTCAGTGAGTGAGGCCATCAGGACTCAGGAAAGTGCTCCCGAGGAAGGACTGCATGAGCCGCATTACCAGTGTCCTGATAGTACAAGAGTTCTGCTTGGAGGAGGGGACCCCAGGACCCAGCCAACCTCCCCCCCTCCGCAGCTTAGAGCTTAGACTATGTGTACACACATGGTTGGTGTATACACAGGCCCAAGACACGTATGTACACACATGGTTGGTGTATGCACAGGCTGAGAGGCTTGTGAGAAGAGTGAGACAGCTTTCAAGTGAGCCATCTCCAACAAGAGACTACCTTTGCAAGAAGAAGCTGTAAGTTTAGAGAGAAGGGACAGAGAGGGCCCTCCACTGGGCTCTCAGGGGGAATTCCAGCAGGCCACCCCAGCTTACACAGTCCTCTCTGCTGGCTTCTCTGAGCATTTGATTCGATAGATGGCTTCCGTCCAATCTCTGCTATTGGGGCTCAGCCCTTCACTTTTGCAGCTACACACTGAATAGTTCAGCTTACCCTTAGCTCATGCAAACCAGAATTCTCTAAACTGAGCAGAGCAGTGGGCTGTGGGGCACTGTAGTAAGTCCCTGTCCTGATAAACAAACAAACAAAAATAAAGCTCGGGCCAGAGTCAGCTAGGCTATACCAAATAAGCCCCTCCCAGGCCCATTCCCTCCAGGAAGGCTCCCACCTTCCAAAGGTTTTACCTTCCCCACAACCTCTACTCACTAAGGAGGTTGAGCCTCCAGGTCACCTAATCCTGCCTCGGCTCAGTGTTGACTTTGAGTGAGCGCACTGAGGAGGCCTGGTGCATCCCAAGGTAAGTACACAGTGGCCACTGCGGTTCTGAGTCTCTGCCAAATCATATACAACTCAGTCCTGAAAACGTGTTGGACAACAAGGGGGTAAAGAGAAGACAGACATGCACACAAAATCTAGGACCAGACAGGACTTGCTCCCTATGATGGAGCAGCATCAACTGAGTAACCATCAGGAACCTCAGCACGATTGAGTCAGGGGTGGGGAGCGGGAGTGAGGAGTCTCTGGGCCAGGGATAGATGGTCTCTGGAGGTCATCCCTGAAGGGGAAGTTACAGCTGCTAGTGTTTGAACACACTGGTTAATATTTGTGAATACTCTTACTTGGACAAGAGGAAGGGGTTACCATGCCTCTGAGCCTCACGTGGGGAAAAGACTGGCCATTCCAATACGTTTGAAGTTTTGTTTCTTGTCAATAGTACAAACTCATTCAGGGCTCCCTCCACTCCTTACACACTCACATACACACAGGACTTCTTCCACTCCTTACACACTCACAAACACACAGGACTCCCTCCACTCCTTACACACTCACAAACACACAGGACTTCCTCCACTCCTTACACACTCACACACAGAACTTCCTCCACTCCTTACACACTCACACACAGAACTTCCTCCACTCCTTACACACTCACACACAGAACTTCCTCCACTCCTTACACACTCACACACACAGGACTTCCTCCACTCCTTACACACACAGGACTTCCTCCACTCCTTACACACACAGGACTTCCTCCACTCCTTACACACTCACACACACAGGACTTCCTCCACTCCGTACACACTCATACACACACAGGACTTCCTCCACTCCTTACACACTCACACACACAGGACTTCCTCCACTCCTTACACACACATGGGACTTCCTCCACTCCTTACACACTCACACATACAGGACTTCCTCCACTCTTTACACACACACAGGGCTTTCTCCACTCCTTACACACTCACTCAAGGCTTCCTCCACCCCTTACACGCTCACTCAGGGCTTCCTCTGCCCACCATAGGTCTCCTTCAAGAGGTTCTCAACTCATTACCACCCGTAAGCTGGACGTGAGACTGAGGGGCGAGAAGGCGTCAGGACCCAGCTTCTGATCCCCTGGGTTCTCACCTGGGGAGGCAGAATGGCCCGGCAGGATGGACAAGAACAGGGACAGAGCAGAACAGGGATGTTTCTAGGGTGCAGTTCACTGAGCAAGGGGTAGGTGTGGACCAGACAAGTAGAAACACAGTATTAGTCAAGAGAATTTGTATTAACAACTGGAGTTAATCAAAGCCACCAGATAACTGTGTGCACGTGTGTGAGTCGCGGGTCGGGTAGGTATGCATGACTGTAGTGTCTAAGTGTCTGAGTACATCTGTGATCTGAGTCCCGCCGGTGCCAGAGGACAACAGATCTGAAAGATGCTACAGGGATTTGCCCAGGGATATTTTTTTCCTGTTGCCTGAGTTTTGGAAAAGATGAATAAGTGCCAAAGCTAACTAGTAATCGTTGACACAGCAACCCTGAAGCCCAGGGACTGATGAGAAGACACACCACATCACAAACTTAGGGATGCTCTAGGTACACCCAGCCCCTCCCCCACCCCACCCAGATTCCCTGCAGCCGGGGAGCCGGGAGGAGGAGCATACACACAGGCCCTATCTGATACCTATAAGCTTGCCCAAGCTTCTGTAAATCACACAAAAACTGACAAGTTTTCCTATTAAAAGATAATTGTAATCAGGGCGCCGGACGTGCAGCGTGGGGCTGATTGGAGATAGACGGACAGCGCGGAAAGATGGATCGTTTTAATTTGCACCAATTAAATTGAAGTTCATGGGTTCATCTTCTTCAATCTTCATGAATACTTTATTTTCTGGCTGCTACTGAGCTATTAAAAAGAATGATTGAGGCACGCGGCAGGCCGGGTCTATTTTATGAAATATCACCTTTAAAGAATTTGAGTACGCCATTTTCATAATGAGTTTTCTAGTACCTAATCCTCTCCTCTATTACTACATTTAAGAAGTGGATTGATCTGGGAAGTGCCGAGGGTGCAGGGAATGATACATTTTGCCAGGCACGGGCGGTGTAATGGATCACGGTTTGGCCAGGAGGATAATGGATGGGTGCCCGGAGGAGGTGTGAGGACATGGGGTGGGGTGGTCCATCTTGGATGAGGAGGAGTTCAGTCAAGCCAGGTACTGGTTAGGTAACTCTTGGGCTGGCGAGGAAGACAGAGAACTCCGAGGGAGTAGGAAGGGAGGTGGGGAAGGGATCTGGGCTTTGGGAGGGTCTGCAGGCTCAGCTACTGGGAGAGGCTGCTATGGCCTGGACCACTTCTAGCCAGCATCTTTTTCAGAGAAGGACCTCTTGGGGTCCCTGGAGCAGTTTCCATATGAAGACAGGGCAGGCATGTCTCAACCACAACAACTTGCTTTTGGCCTTGAACTCTTCCTGGAGGCTTGTCCCCCAGGCCATGGTAGTCTCTGCCTTTAGAGGCCAAGGCAGATATGAGACATCACTTGGGCAAGTGCCGGCTGAGGGCTCCCTGAGAGAGAGCAGGGCATCCTGGGCTCTTTTGTGTGCAGTCACGGAAAAGTGCAGAGGTGAGGCCTAAGCTACTCCCTAACAGTTCAGGCCAGAGGAGCTCAACCCAGGGTCTGGGCCTGTCCCCTTGCCTCAGGCAGTGCTGCCAAAGACTTCTAGGCCCAGTCCTCAGAAGTCCTCCTGGATGACATCTTGAGGCTCTTGGCCTAGGTTCTGGGCAAAGCAGGGCTGTCTGTGTGAGCAGATATCAGTGGGGAGAGACCTGTCTTGCAGGCAGAGTATCTACTCCACCGCTTGGATGTGCTTTCTCTCCGAGGCATCAGCGGCAGCAGCCGTCATAATTAACCCTGCTAATTAATCAGGGCAGGACGGATTAATTGAGATCACAGGAGACCAGGAGAGCAGGTGCAGCTCCAGGGCTGACGGGATAACGAGCTCCCTGAACACCCAGGAGGCCTGGCCCTGCCCCAGGGAGCCAGGAGAGCCAGGCTGACTCAGTGAGGCACGGTGCCAGGCAGTCTGCAGGGACCCCACCGACTGGAGTGCTGGTTGGCCAGTTTCTAGCACTGTTGGTGACCAGGGTCCCACCTGGTGATCCCACTGAGCCATGGACAGAACCTTAGGGTCTGACAGGCAATGCGAGCTTGTGATCCACCCCAGCACCGGAGTCTAGAGACAGTCGTAGCCTTTGACCTTTGCACTCATCCACCACGTCTAATCCATGAAAATCTCTGCGACTTCCTGCCCAGAACTGCCCCACTGACCCCACCTGGATCAGGCCACCCTTCTAAGCATCAGGACCTCCAGGAAGTCACATGAATTCCTCATGTGCTCCCTGGCATTTGGAGACACATGGTGCCAGTGTCTGCTGCTGAGAATCACACCCCGCGCTCTGTGTTTCAGGAGGGATGCAGGAGTCTCCCCAGGAAACCAGGCCCTTCCCCGGGCCTGGGGCAGCGTCTTTAGGGAGTGGGAGAGCGCCGCTGCTCTGCCCTGCCCTGACCCTCTTGCTGTCCAGTTGCTGTCTTGTCCTGACCACCCTGAGTTCTTCTTCCTGTCCCCTCAGTATTCCATCTCCTCTAGCCAATTGTCCCTGTCTGCTGGTTGTCGGGGCAGAAAGTTGCTGCCCTCCTTCAAAGTCACCCATGTTGTTTCCCAAGTCCCAGGTAGCCAAGTCGCCTCCCTCCGACATCACACCTGTGGCTTCGCTCATTCCGTTCCCTCTCCTCATTTGCCTTTCCTCTCCTACTTAGGCTTAAATGCCTAAGACTTCATCTTTTCTTCCCCATTTGCTCTGGTCCCAGCAGCTGCTGCCACAGGGCCCTACCTGTGACTCTGTAAACCATGCCTCCATCTCTTTAAACTCCTTGGGGGTGAGTCTGGGTTTGAAGTTGCCAGCCCTGTTGAACCACCTGTACTATCAGGCATGCTAAGCCCTTGGGTCTGGGGTTCTTTTTGGCAGAGGGACATAGCCGTCTTGCACAATGTAGAGTCCTTGCAGCACCCATATACATGAGAAGATGCCACCAGCCCCAGCAGTTGTGACAGCTACTGTAGACATGCTTCCAGTCTCCTGAGGGTCTGAAGTCACTCCTGGGCTAAAACTTGCTTTAGATAGAAGTGAGAACAAAGGCCGGGAATCAATTCATTCTGCACCAGTCTCACCTGGAACTCACTCTGCAGCTCAGGCTGGCCTCAAACTTGCAGCAATGCCCCTGCCTCAGCCTGCCTCAGACTGATGGCCTGTGATGCTACTCCAGGCTATGGATATTGAGGATCTTAATACCCAAAGCTGCCTTCACACAGAAGCCCAACATTTTGTACAAACAAGTCCATAAAAGTGCAGGCACACACGCATGCCACGCACTAGGAGATGCGTAAAGAGTGTGCATAGAGGCACTGGATGTGGCCCAGTTGGTAGAGAGCTTGCCTAGCACACATGAAATCCAGGCGCTTTCCTAATGTCACATAAACTGTGTGGTGCATACCTGTAGTCCCAGCACTCAAGGTTTCAGACAGGAGGAGCAGAAGCTCAAAGGTCAGCCTCAGCTACATAGTGATTTGCAGGCCAGCCTGGGCTACAGAGATCCAGTCCTAAACAAACAAATAAATAAGAAAGAAGAAAACAGCGTGTACAGGGACTGACTGGGTGGTACCTGACTAGGCCATACACCCCACAGCAGTGCAATTGCAGAACCCTATCCCTATGAACACCAGTGATGCACAGCACACAATATCCTGAGTGAATATCACACCTGGGGGCCCTACACATGGAGAATCCTCCTGTGGAAGGCAGGTTGGCAGCCATTTGTAGGGGTGGTGAGGAAGAAGGCTCCAGAGGCTTCACTGAGCTTAAGAGATTCCCAAATGTGGTCCCCATTCAGACACTCTGGGCTCCACATTCATGGGCAGTTTTCTGTATTGTTCGTTCATTTGTGTGTGTGTGTGTGTGTGTGTGTAAGTAACCCTTGCCTCTGGTTACTTCCAATGGCCCGCTTTCCCCAGGCTGTGCTGTCTCTTGGCTCTGTCCCTTAGCTCTAATGATCGTCTGAGCAGTGGCCACAGGACCTGTTCTCTGTCTCAAATGTGTGGTTGGCACCTTTGCCCCAAGGATGACACACATCCTACAAATATTTGCACGTGTGCTAACAGAATCATGGGGACAAGATGATAGTGGGGGACCACAGTTATGAGCTTGGTCTGTTTTTGTCCTTGCAGACGCAGCGAGGGCTTAGGAGATACCGGGGACACGCATCCAGATTCAGAGTAGCAGGGTAACTGATAAAGAAGGCGGCTGTTTTATCAGTTGTTGTAGCCCATGCCTGCCATCCCAGTGCTCTGGCAGCTGAATCAGGAGGTTCAGGGTTTGGACCCTGTTTCAAAAGACACCTATAAGCCTCTGAGCCTATGCAGTATGGTGACTCAGTTTCCCTCCTCACCCCTAAGCCATCATCTTCAGTCCAGCAGCAGCATTCCCATTCTGTTTCCCAATTCCCTGGATTCACCCTGGACCCCAAGATGCGTCTTCCAGTCAGTGAGACCTGCTGCGCCATGGCCAGGACATCCCAGCTCCCATGCACATCTCCTGGTTCTGTTACCAGCATCCTGTGCCAGCCTGCCTTGACCTCCCTGTCCTTCACTAAGGATATCTCTAAGAATCCAGGCAATTGCTTCACAGCACGGGCTTCTCAACTCAACAACGTGTAAACTGTGTCAAATCTCACTACACAAAGTCCTCTGCATTGAAGTCACCTGTACCCCATCCCATGTCCTCCACCCGGCAGGCTGAGGGTACCCTGGGGCCTTCCCAGCTGCAGAGACCAGGCTGCTCTCTCAGAGACTTGCTGAGACTCTCTTGTTCCTAGAGCTACCCCCAAGGTTCCCTTCTGCTTCCTCACACCCCTTCCTCTCTGTTTCTTCAAGTCTGTGCCCCCAAGGATACCATCTCACAGAGGCCTCATCAGCTTTGGCTAGAACAGTGGTTCCCAACCTGTGGGGCGCGACCCCTTGTGGGTCATCTGTCATTATCCTCATTATCATTCATAACAGTAGCAAAGTCAGTTATGAAGTAACAACTACTATGAAGCTGTGGTTGGGGGTCAGCACAGCACAGTATCTAAGGGCGGCAGCATTAAAGAGGTTGTGATCCACCACTCTAGAGCAACCTGGCTGGGGCGGGCCTTGTCCCCTGCTGGTGGCAGACTGATCCCGGCCCCAGGCCTCTTGCTGCTATCAGATAATGTTCTTGGGCACAAGACTCAGTTTCTTTTGCCTCAGTTTCCTACCTGCAACCTACAGGTAATGACAGGAATTGCAGCACAGATCTGCAGAGAGGCCCACTGTGGGAAGAAACCTGCGGTCATGGAAGACAACACAGGAAAGGTGGGCCACTGCTCATGATGTAGATGGTGGCAAGGTTCAGAGGCCTGTGGGCACCAGGACCTGAAGTCAAGATGTAGACACTAGGGAGTTCATACCCAAATCCAGAGACAGAAGGACTCTTGGGAAGGGGCCGTGGGCTCATTAATCAGAACTGAAGGAAGCCGAGAGTGTCAAGTGGCCGACAGGAACAACTTCACACTAGTGCCAGATTCAAACCTGGGCCTGGATCCAAGCAATGAAATGATGAGTTCTATTTAGCGCCATTCAGGTATTAAAGTGACTCAGAGGGGATGGTACTCGCCTAAGGTCATACAGCAAAGGATGGATATGTGGCCCCAGCCTGGTTGGAAGGCTGACCCTGCAGGAGCTGGTTCTGAGGGTGGCATTGTTGCCTGTGGTCACAGTGTATCTGCTCCCGTTAGTCACCTGGTTTCCTGAGGAGGGACTAGGGCAGGTGGTTCTGCCTCCCCCAGAGGTTGGGCTCTGTCCTCTTCAGCTGCTGCAACTCCCGTGTTGGTCTCCAGGCCTGGACCACAGGCTCTGCCTCGTCCATTTTAACAGTGATTTGATGAGCATACAGAAGCCACTGGGGTCAAGAGCCTGAGTCAACGTGTGTGTGTGTCTGTGTGTGTATATGTATATATGTCTGTGTATCTGAGTGTATATCTGTGTGCATTCGTCTGTGTGTATGTACATCTCTGTGTATGTATGCCTGTGCATATGTGTGTTTGAGTCTGTGAGTGTGTCTGAGTGTGTATTTGTGTATATACGTCTATGTGTGTGTATGTGTGTATATCTCTGTGTGTGTGTATGTGTCTCTCTTTTTGTGTCTGTGTGTATGTGTTTCTGTATGTGTGTCTGTGTGTCTTTGTATGTATCTGTGTATATATGTCTGTGTGCCTGTATGTTTTCATGTGTATCTGTCTGTATGTGTACTTCTGTGTTTGTGTATACCCGTATATGTGTGTGTTTGAGTCTGTGAGTACGTCTGAGTGTATATCTGTGTGTATACATGCGTGTTTGTGTATGCATGTGTGTGTGTGTGTGTGTGTGTTTAAGTCTGTGTAGCTGTGTAGGGCCTGTTTCAATACTCAAAGAGGAAGTAATAGAACTTACTGGATCAGCTCAGGGGACAGGATCTGAGTACCCTGAATGATGACTGACTGAGCATTTGCAGGTAAAACAAGACAGAGATAAACAGCCCTGTCCCTTGGAAGCCAGGTGGCAGGTCACATGCCCAAGTCCCTGAGGCTTATGGGCTAGGTCTCTATGATATGTGCCGGGAAGACCAAGATGGCCCTAAAAATGTGCCCCATCCACACTGCTCCGGACTTCAGCAGTCTTGGGGATAATGCTTTTGTCTGTTTTGTGTTTTGTTTTGTTTTAGGGGGGAGTTGGGGAGGTAGCTATTGTCCGCTCTGGGGCTGACCTTGACTCCCCAGCAACTTGTTTCAATGCTCACACGAGTGTTAGTGACTACTGTATGCACTGTGCCCACAGGCACTCAATAAATGGAATCTTCAGATTCAGACACTCCCTCCGGGCATGCGTGAGCAGCGATACCTGGAGCCCAGGTAGGGCCCGGTCTGGCACACCAGCTAAGGCAGCCACAACTGGATCCTGCAGCCGCCACTGTCCTTTGCTGTAATTGCTGGAAAATTGACGATAGATGCAAAGAAAATAATGAGGCCTAATTATGTTAATTAAACAGCTAATTCATTAATTAACACACTCACATCCCCAGCTTAGAGAGCCCCTCATGGTGGCCGCTTGGTTGGTTGGTTTGGTTCCAGCAAGGGAGGAGGCACCGCTGGGCCAGGGGCTGCCCCTAAGTAGGGGCCTCCTCAGCTGCCCCTGGGGAACCCTTCCCAGAACCTGATCTGTACCCAGTTCCCTGATCCTGTTTGCAGATGCAGAGGCTTTAGGCAGAGATGCTGCCGTTGTGGGGAACCTAAGCCCGTCCCCCAGGAGACTCCTTGGGGACTTCCTGGGTGGCCTCCAACATGGAGAAAGTAGAGAGGAAACCAGGGTCTGGCAGAGAGCATGGGTGAGCTGGTCTGAGCAGGTAATTCAGATCAGATGCTTTTTGCTTCCTCTCATCATGTGTTTTAGCGTTTGTTTGGTTTTTATGCCAATCACCAAGTTCCCTCCTGAAGCTCTTTCTCTTTTTTTTTTTTTTTTTTTTTTTTTTTTTTTTTTTTTTTTTTTTT
>NW_026068008.1:1102648-1119732 GCF_014885135.2 Alexandromys fortis
GAGACAGGGTTTCTCTGTAGCTTTGGTGCTGATCCCGGAACTAGCTCTTGTAGACCAGGCTGGCCTCAAACTCACAGAGATCCGCCTGCCTCTGCCTCCCAGGTGCTGGGATTAAAGGCATGCGCCACCACTGCCCGGCCTGAAGCTCTTTCTTAAACTGTTCCCTGCCCCTCTGCCTCCAGCTCAAACAAGGGCTGCCTGGGCACCAGGCTTCTACTTTGGGATCCTGTCTTGTAAGGAATGGTTGACTTCCTTTCTCCAATTGACCGTGGTGCCTCTGTGGAGTAGGACAGGGCAGGAAGCAGATTGTGTGAGTCTTGACTGGAAACAATCCCCACCAACGAGGGTCCTTGAGAGCTTGTAGTACTTAGCCTGGCCTGGAAGGGTGGCCAAGCCCCTCCGGCATGGCTCCATGGCTCTCTGCCACCGTATGTCCCATAAACCTGGATGGTAGCTGCCTGGTGAGACAGCCTCTCACTGGCCAGTGTGACAGGTCCCCAAGGACCATGGGACAGTCAGCTGTGCACACAGTCCCCCGTGGAAGCCAGTACTCACAGAGGGCGGTGGAAACCCCCACCCCTCCAGGTAGACCTTAACCACCTCTCCAGAGACAGAGAATCGATGGCTTTGGGGCTGAGACTTAATTTGAAGGAACTGAAAGCAAAGGTTCATGGGAAATATGATGATTATAAAGTGCTTAGCCTCTGCCTGGGGCTGCACCGGGCTGGTTTCACGGAGTCTGGGACGCCAGAAGTCAGTTCGCTCTCTAATTACAATGGATTTCAAAAGCGCAATAAAAGCAGCTGCCTCCGTGCTGGGCCTTATGGCTTGGAGCTGTTTCTAGAGGATGAGATGAACTGGAGTCACTGAGGAGTTTCATGTCCTTACCTCTGACCCCTGCATACCACCTCCCACCCCAGCCCCCACCTCTCCCAATGAAGGAGAGTCACACCAACATCAGAAGCAGCGGAACCTCAGCGAATTCTTGCTGTGCCTCAGCCAGGAGCTCATGCTGTATAGGTCCTGACTAGTTCAGTCCTCCACAAACTCTGTTAGGAGTGTAGCAGTCAGCACTCACCATAAATTGCTGTATAACAAACAACCCTGAAAGTCAGTTGCTTAAAATAAGGAGTATCTATTGTCACAGATTTGTTTGATGGTTGTGTGGGCTTAGCTGATCTTGTCTGTGTTCAACTGGGCTCTGTGCTTTCCTCTTCAGGAGCTAGCCCCTGGCTCTGGAATATTCTTTTCATGTTGAGGAGAGAAACATTCAGGCTCTGAACTGGCTCTCTCCCCTTTTCCCTTCTTGATATGTGGCCAAAGTAAGTACTAATAGGTTAAACTCAAAGTAGGAGAGCAATGGCTATTTGTAAAGATGTTTAAATCCGTGTATATTGTGTGTGTCTGTATATGAGCTTGTGTGTGTGAGTGCAGTGGTCCATAAAGGCCAGAAGAGGGCAATGGAACCCTCGGAGTTGGAGCTACAGGTGGCTGTGAGTTACCTAGCGTGGGGGTAGAAATGAGTTCTGGTCTTCCGCAATGGGTGGACCATTGGGTGAGCAATTTCTTGTACCTTTAGTGGGGGACACCATAAAATCAGAGCATGGCCATGGGAAACAGTGACCAATGAGGGGCACTTGGATGCCCTCGACTGTAGTAGAAAGTTGTTCTCATTGTCAGACTCATCAGACAGAAGAGAAAAAGAAAGGAGAAGAGGAAGCCTCCACTGAGTGCTGTAGGAGTGGAGCAGGGATGCTCACCAAGCGCTACGGTTCTATGTGGTTCTCATGTGCACATCAGTGTCTGAGTATCCCTGATGGACCATCAAGAATCAACCTGTTTTAACCCCAGACACATAGCCTGGTCCTTCTAATCCAAGTACCCCAGGAGTCCTTCATTCTCGCCGGACCAGGCTGCATGCAGATGGCAGACGCCTTGACTTGTCATTATTCTGTGCTGAGAGGTGACTTTGGCTCCCCAGTTGATGAAAGGCAGAATCTAGAGCAAGCTCCCTCCTGCCCCCAACCCTTTGCCAGTAGCAGAACCCCAGGCAGCATGGAAACCTTCTCAGAGGCTCCATTGGTTCCATTGGCCCCTCAGAAGCCTCTCCCCCAGATCTCTCCACAACACAGCCCTGGGCATGCCCTAGCGCCTCTTCCTTGTAGCCACTGGGGTGACACCAGCGCCTCTGGTGCCCCACCCCTCCCTGGGGCTCCCAAGTGTAGGACCAAGTGATTGGAGGGCTTCAAAGACTCTGGCCACCTGACTCTTTGAAGTTTTGATGATTTTTCTATTACCTGGGTAATGTGAGCACATCGCTGGAAATTAGAAAATCCAGAAAAATATAAAGAAAAAGTCAAGAGCTTAACTGGGGAGAGAGGCAGCGCACAGGTTAGGGCGAAAACAGGAAACAGTTTTATCTTCCCCAAGAGTCTCTGTCTGCCTCCTGGCTGGGCGGGGAGTCCATAGCTCAGTCAGTTTCATCAGGCTTATTAAGGGGTTTGGTGCAGACACTGGGATGTGGCCAGCTCCCTCATATTTAAAGACTCTAGTCCTGCCCTGCTTCTCCCGGGCCTCCTGCCCCCCAGCTGGTTCTTCTGGGGACTGCATCATGCCATGACATCATGCCGTGACAGGACTTCTTCCTCCTCAGCACCTTGACTAATAATTGCCTGGGACTGTTATGGTTAAAGGTTCTCCACATAAAATGTCCTTTTGAATTCACCAGTTCCTCTGATGGATAAACTGAGGCCCAGAGAAGTTAAACTTACCTGATGTCACAGCAAGGCGAGACAGTCACCTAAGGCCTCTGGTGACCGCTGGGTGCTGACACACGAGGTTTGGTGTCATGGCCAGGTTTCTGTGGCGCGGTCCCTTTCACAAGTGCCCAACTTCGCTGTCTGGTCCCTCTTCAGAGGGCTTCCTTTCACGGGGGTGGCAGCAGAATAGGACGGCGTGATACTTGTGTTGTCAATAGAAGCCTGCGTCCCTAACACCCGGGACTTGAAGGACTCGGTCTTTATCCTAGCTGGGGACTTCCAGGTGTGAAGGTCACCAAGTCACTTGATTGAAGCCTCTCTCATACCATGAGCTTGCAAAGTCAGTTGAGAAGCATTAATCTGAGCCACACAGGAGGAGCTGAGGCATCAGCAACTGTGGGAAGCTCATGCCTGGCCGAGGTGCAGTGGCTGGTCCACAGTCACCCCTGAGGTGCCACTTGGCGTGGGGGGACAGAGCATGACACACAGGCTGGATGCCAATATCTGGGAGACCAGAGAGAGGGAGAGAAAAGGAGAGGTGAAGTGGGGGTCGGGAGAGAGGGAGAAGAGAGAGAATGAGAGGAAGAGAGAAAAGGATAGCGAGAAGTCTAGAAGGAGAGGAGAGAAAGGAAAAGGGGGAAGAGGAGTCAGACAGACAGATCTTTCTAGGGCTCTCAGTTCAGAATGTTCATGGTTTTACACCCTGACTGGGAAGTGTGGGTCATTAGAGTATGCCCCATACTCTAATGTATTAGATTAGATACATATTAGGATAGATTGGCAAAGGGACTCCGTAGCCTCAAAGAGAAAATGATGGGGGACAGAAAGAGCCCACTGTGCATCTAAGAGAAGAGTTGAATGCCAAGTGTGTCCCAGTGGGGTCTCCCTCTTCGTTCTGATCCCCCATTTTTGCAGTGCTGGGGACAGAACATAGCACCTTTGTATTTTAGGGATGTGTTCTGCCACCAAGAGACACTCGCCCCTCAACTGTGTGTATACGCAGGGTTTGTGTGTGGCATGAACCATGAGTTTCAACTGGGGCTACTTGCAGGAGTGTGGGTACCTTACCAGTGGCTACACCACAGAAGGAGAGGTCTCTCCTTCTCCCCAAGAACCAGGAACTGTTTACAGATCTTCAGGGTGGAGCGGACCTCACACCACTTCACCCCCAACTGTGGTGTACCCTTGGCAGCCTGTCTGCAGGTCAGCATAGCTGCTGCAGGTCAGCACAGCCGCTGCAGGTCAGGAGCATAGCCCATGTTGTGGCCAGCAGACATCACTCCATCCCTCCCTCAGCTCTTCCATGTCCCTTCCTCTGTGATATTCCCTGAGCCTTGAAAGCAGAAAATACAAATAGCCCATTTAACCAAGTCCTCCCCAGAGCTCTCAATCCTCCTTCCTCAGCACCACACCCTGATTATCTCAACCCTTAAAGACAGTACCAACACCATCATTTACAGGTGAGTAGCACTCTTACAGGTGGGGCTCAGAGCACAGGAGCACCGTGGCAAAGGTCACCTAGCCAGCCAGTGCCTCGCTTAGCTGTCTCCTAGAGATGGCATCCCTGGCCTTGCCTTGTCCACAAGTCACTGTGGCCTGGCTCAAGCACAACTTAACTTTTTCCTTCTAAAAGATTAAAAATTAAAAAAGTTTGTGTTTGTGTGTGTCTATGAGGAGGTGGCAGGGACCAAGAGAGGCCACGACAGGGCGTCAGATACCTTGGAACTGGAGTCACAGACTGTGAGCCAAGTGACCTGGATGCTTGGAATCAAGTTCCAGTCCTCTGCAAGAGTACCGCCGAGCATCCCTCCCACCCCAGGTGCAAAGTCCTTGCAGAAGCAAAAGGAGAAGGATGGAAGCAGGGGTTGAACCTGACACTGAGAAGGCAGATGCCAGTCACATCTGGATTCAACACTAACAGGTCAGCCTGGGGTCCTGCCATCCTTCAGCTGGGAAAGCCAGGACTGAAGTCCCCAGAGCACGAGGACAGGCCAGTGTGCTCTTACCCTGCCTTGTAATGGCATTTGAACCCAAGTGAGCTAGGTACTGACGGCTGGGCCTTTCTTCTTCTCAGTCCCATCCCGAAGGTAAAAAGTTCACCCGGGCAGCCATCTGTCGTGGGCTGTCAGACAGTCATGTAATCTCTCTGTGATTTTATTACTTAAAAACAGCGCAGCATCCGGGCTGGGGATTTTCCAAGGTGTTTGAGGCTGCCACGGGCCCCATTTATATCGAGCCTGCATTTCCTTCACGGTCTCCTTGAGACAAGTGACCAGCAGGCCCCACTGTGAAGGCCATATCAGTCATTTGACAACAGGAGCCGGGCTGTGAATTACCAGGGGATGGCAAGGAGGGGAGTGCAGACCGGGGACTCGGGGTGACAGTAAACATGTCCCCAGAACATGTCCCACATCATTCACGGGTAGATAGTAGACCCGTGCGTCCCCATCTCTAAATCTCTCTGTGACCTGTGAGGGAGAGGGAGGTGACTTTCAGAGGGGCCTGTCTACGGGGACTCACAGAAGTTTATGACAGGGTGGGTGTGCCTGCCTGTGACAGTCCTGGCTTCGCCCGTGTTGCTGACTGGAGAGCAGACAGCTGGGTAAGTAAGTTGTTTCCACTCAGAATTTCTTAGCATCGGACATGGGAGAGGTGGACATTTACAACTGCTTGGGACATGCCAAAATGAGTCCTTGCGGGAGGGGAAGGTCTCCAAAGTTCTGCTCCTATTCCCTGTTCTCTGGAGTCCTTTGTCACTTTGCTCTCCTCTCTAGAGCCCCTCCAGTCCCAAGCAAGCCACTGACTCACTTTCTTGCTCTCACTGAGCCCGAAGGGTTTATTGGGAGAAGCAGCGGCCACCCTGCCTTGGGTGTCTCTCCCACAGGACAGTGGTCCACTTCAGACCCTCTGCGAGGATCTTAAATACTGTCTGTGAGTCTTGCAAGAAGCCTGAGCGATCTGAGAACCACAGTAGCTTCCTCCCAGTAGCTAGTGGGCATCTTGGCCACTGTAATGGGAAGGTGTCCTGGCCAAGACAAGACTGGGCATGAAATGGGATCCGCGGGGCCTGGCATGCCTCTAAGATAGAGAGACAGGAGAGACAAGCATACGTGAAGGTGTGAGGCAGGCGGAGAATCAGGGGCCATGGGTGCCGGCTTTATGGTCTGTCTGTCTTTCACCTGTCTCCATTCCTTCCTCTGCCTCTGGACCCTTTCAATCTTGTTCTTGCGGCTCCCAGCTCTGCAGTGTGTGCCCTTGGGCAAGCACTGTTCCCTTACAACCCTCCACCTCCTCCGCCGTGATGAGGGAGGTGCCGATGGTGAGGGGGTGGGGAAGCAGCTTGTCCCCATGCAGATGCCACAAGACTTGTCTTTAACAAAGCAAGGCCTGCTGTGACCTTCCCACCTGACTTCTCTGCTGTCTTCTCTTTGACCTCTTGACCCTGTAGTTTTGGTGTCTACCTGTTGGTGGAGTCTCACTCCCGATTCTCAGGCCAGCCCGTCATCCCATCCTTCTCTCTATCTCCCACGGTTTCTCTCAATGCTTCTGGAAGGTTCTCACCTCTTCTCCCTCTCAGCTTCCTCTCCCTCATCTTCCATATACAATAAATTTCCTTTTTCTGTTCCTCTTCCTAATTCTGGGGAAGTCTTTGGTCCCCAGTCTCTTTCTCTCTGCTGGAATATTTTCTCTTCCTTGAGGTCACATGAAGAGGGCCAGGTGAGGACACTGGAGATAGATACCAGATCCTAACCTGGAGCCTGAGCCTGGGCCTGAGCCTGAGCCTGAGCTTGAGTCTGAGGGCAGCTTCAAGATCAATGAGAGGGCCAGGACCAGGAGTCCACCGTACCCTCTCCCTCAGCCTGGGCACTCACCGGTCGTGGCCAGCGGGTGCCACCATCAGGTCCCCGTAGCTACACGTCTGGGCTCAGACAAGGACCGACTCCTTCAAAGATAATTTATTGGCAGATACCTCATTGCACAGGGTAATAGCGTGTGCTTAAATAATAATAAGCTTGATTACCGTGCCGTCGTTAAACTTTTTTCCCATTTGGTTTAACTGACCATTTTGTGTGTGGTTTGGAAGGGGGGAGCACCCAGCCGTTACCCCAGGTCTGCAGTGGGAGTTGATTTCTAATGAAGGTATAATTTTATTTCAATGATTTTACATTTAATTAACTAAAGCTACAAGTAATACAGCATTATACGGTGGTGGGCCTCACTGTGGGGAACACAGACTAGAGAGCAATGGGAGGTAGGGGCTCTCAGAAGGAGAGCTGCTTCAGTAGAGGGCTGAAGGGAAGGGGGCACCAAGCAAAGCTGGAATGGGGACACAAAGCCCTGGTCTGAGCAGAGGCTATGGTGGGGTTGCAGGCTGCCACAGGGACGCAGACCATGTCCTTGTTCTTGAAGCCCCATTTGGCAGTAGAAGTCTTTTATATCAGTTTTACAATGAAGAAAAAAATGTATGCACCCATCACCCGTTTGGTGCATCTATTTCCTTCCTTCCCCTTTCTGTTCTGGAAACAGCATCCGCATCCATTTAGTTCCTTGCTCTACTTTAGGGGTCTTCCATGATGCTCCACGGTCCCAGCACTTGTCACTGTTAAGTAGGGGCATGACCACCCTCTTCCTGGAATTCTGAACTTGAGCCTGGCTCTGGCAGAGACCATTCGGTGGTCAGAGAACTTGCTTTCTTCCTCACCTTCCTCAACAGGTACTGAGTTTAGGAAGGGCTACAGGTTAGAGCTAGATGATCAGATGACATTTTCAGACCTGCCCACAGCCACTAACGACCACCCAGAGCAAGCACCGAGCTGGCCCTTGACCTCCAGGGTGACCTTCAAACACCTGGTGGTGGTGCTGCTAACCATCATTTTGGACTCTACCTAAAAATAAAAGAGCACAGATTATTTGTCTGGCTCTCCGGTCCCCCACCCCCATGCTTGTGTGTGTGTGTTATTTATATGTGTCCTGAGCATATCTCTGTGTTGTTGGATGAGGGTGCGTGTGGATGCCAGAGGTTGGTGTCAGCTGTCTTCCTTGCTTGTTCTCCACCTTTTCGTTCGGTCAGGGTCTCTCACTGAACCCAGAAGAGTCAACATGCTCGACAGGCTGGCCAGCATGCTCCAGTGACCCACCAGCGCTGTCCCCTCCAGCGCTGGATTACAGGCGAGCACGGCTACTCCCTCGTCATAAGTGGGTGCTGGGGATCCAACATCAGGCCCTTGTGCTTGTGTGGCAGGCATGCATCTTTCTGACTGAGCATCTCCCAGGCTCTGTTTGCCTTTTTCTGTTCAACACTGTGCTTGCAAAAACACTCAAGTGTCACCTGGCACAGGGCTATTGCTTTCCATCTCTGGGCGATCACCTGTCACACGAAACTACCACTTCAACCTCTCACAGAGCAGCAGCTGCTTTGTCTCCAGTCTGCGGTGTTATGAACACTGATGTTAGGTGTAGTCTGCCTTTGCTGCTTGCTGGGTAGAAAGATTTTTCTCTTGGTTCACTGTATCCTCTGCTTCCCCTGCCTGACTCTTTCCTCCACACCTCCCTACCTCCACCCCTTGCTTCTCCACCTCCTTTACCCCCACCTCCACACCCCCACTTCTCTCCTCACCTCTGCACCCCCACCCCCGCACCCTTACCTCCACACCTGGTCCCTCCTTTCATGCTTCTCCTTGCTTCCCCACCTCTTCCACCTCCACCCATTTCTTCCCTAACTTCCACCCCTACCAAAACATTTCCAAAGTAGTATCTAGAGATCTGCAAGGCTCAGTGGCTGAGAATAGCTGGTTTAGCCTCTCCCACACTTGGCATCACCGGTTCTCCCAACTTTGGCACCACCAGGGGAAGTAGGGATAATGATTCCTGATGGCCAATGATAGGCAACAGCTTTTCTAAGCTGCCTGACCATTAGTATCCTTTCCTAAGAGTGCCTGCTATGGTTCAAATGTTCATGTCTCCCAAATGCCTGCCGTAAAGTCTGCTCTGCCCCCCCTCCCCGCATGGTGCTCTTTGGAGGTGGTTAAGCACAGATTAACGGACTCACAGAAGGAAGCGCCTATATGCTGTGGAGGAGCCTTCACCATACTTTGAATCTCCTGGCATCTGAATCTTCAGACCTGGGAGCGGTAAGTTTCTGTTTACAGCTCCTCAGTCCAGGGCGGTTCGTTACAGCAGCTCAGATCAACAGGGGTGCAGTCAGGTCTTCTGGTGTCCTTTTAAGACTTGAGTTTTGTTTTTTTTGTTTTGTATTATTATTATTATTATTATTATTATTAATCTTTGCAATTTGTATAGCATTTGTACCAGGAGACTCCTTGCTTGTGTGGTGGTCTGCTGTGGTAAGTGGTGGCCCTAATTCCCAGGAGAGTAAGCTAAGGAGCATGCTCAAGAGCTCATGTCCACCCAAATAAACACAGGAGGCCCAGACACACCTGTCAGCAGCCTGCCACCGCCCACATAGCCAGTTTCTTTCTTCTGCTGGCACACTAGGGGTTTTAAAGGGTCTGGCCCGGCATCAATTAGGTAACGTGCACAAACCCAGACAAACTCTGTCCCTGGTTTCCTCCAGCTCCCTCTGTGCATCCGTGTTTTATTTGTGTGGGTCTTGAAGCAGCCTCCTCTCAGCCTGGGGGTCATTTTGTGCTTTGTGGTTGGAGTTCAGATGAGACACAGAGCAGTGCAGTAGACAGGCAGAGTCGAGCAGAGCAAAGCGGGGCTCTCTCCAGGGACAAGAGTGGATGGTGGCCGCAGAGACCACTGTGCATTTTAGTTTTGTGTGATGGCTGAAGTCTAGGACAGAGAGTTTTTCTGAGGACTTTCCTGTTGGATAGTAATTTTCATTCTTTTGAGATTTATTTTTATTATTTTAAACTATGTTTAGGTGTGTATCTTCGTGTGGGTTGTGCACATGAGTGCAGGTGGTTGAGGAGGCCAGAAGGGTTGGACCCCCTGGAGCTGGAGTTTTAGGTGGTTGCAAGCCACTCGGCATGGGTGCTGGGAACTGAATGTGGATCCTCTGGAAGAGCAGAGAGAGCTTTAAATCACAGGGCCACATCCCTAGCCCCTGGAGAGTCATCTTGTAGTTTAGATGCTGAGCTTTTATTGACTTTCTGGGCAGTTCAGGGTATCAGTGTCCAGAACCAAAGATCTGACCCAGATCCCATCCTGTTCCTCTGTCCAGTTCCCAGAGTTCTGCAGTCCCAGCCCCCAGCCCCAATTTATAGCTTGCTGATATGGGGGGAAGGGCCATGGGGAATGGTCTAGCCCATTGTCTTTCAATCTTGTTAATCTCTAAACCAGTCACTCAATATTGTGACTGCTTTATAAGCATGGCATCATTTGAGATGGGTCCGGCTTCTTTGCCATCACTGCTGCCTAGATTCACTCACGTTGCAGTGTGGATCAGTGGTTCATGTCAAATACCATATTCCATTCTATGGATGCACAATATCTTTCAAATATTGCCCATAACTTGACAGACATTCAGATTTTTCCATTTGCTGTTATAATTAATAACACATGGCTCATGCGTTATGATTTTGTGAAAACCTATGTACATTTGTCCAGACAGAATGATCACAAGGTTGTGTGTAACGTTTTACTCAGCCATCTGAGCTTAAAAATAACAGCCAGTCTTCCAAAGTGAGCCCATCCTCCCAGGAGAACGTGAAGTGCCCAGAGTGGTACCAAGGGTTACCACACCCTTACCTATACTTAATGCTATCTGTTACATGAGGATAGCTGGCCTGTTGGGATGGAATAGCATGTAACTGAGGCCTGAGTTTACATCTCTGTAAGATTAAGAGTACTGACAATATCTGAGTCTTTAGTCCTTGCTGGCCATTTGTGTACTTTCTTCAGTGAAAAGTTGCTTCAGATCATTTGTCTACTTAAGAAATAATTAAATGATTTATTGTTGCCTCTGAGATAGTCTTGTGCTATAACACAAGCTGGTCTGCAGCACACAGTCTTCCTGCCTCGTCTCTCAACACTGAAATTAACACCATGCCTGGTTTCAACAACTATTTTAAATCAGGTCATCTTAGGCTGTTGAATGGTGGCGTGCTTTATAAATTGTGGCCCCAGACTTCTATGAGATGCATGGTTGGCCAGCATGTTCTTCCACTGTGCTGCTGTCTTCACTTTCTTGGTAGTGTCTCTGAAGCACAAACTCTGGAGCATTGACGTTCATCTGCTATTAACTGGCGTCGTTCCTTGGCGTTCTGTATCGTGTCTAAGACACTCACTCATAGCTAAGCCAAGGTTATTTTTCTGTCTACAGTTTGATACTTTCAATTTTTGCATCTGGGTGTTTGATAGATGTTGAGTTAATTATTGTAGTGTGTATTGCAGGGTACATGTAGAGGCCAGAGGACAATTTGTAGAGCCCGTTGTCTCCACCCGCCGTGAATCAGGGGTTGAACTAAGGTTCTCCGTCATGCACGGTCTTTATCTGCCGAGCCGTCTCATCAAACTTCGAGTTAATTTTTGTAGAAAGTTGAGGCAGGGCTTTCCCCTCCTCTCTTTCTTGTAAACACCCACTCACCTTGGCACCACAGGCCGAACGGGAGTTACCATAGTGTTACCCTGCACCATCTTAACGATGGCGATTCCTTCTGGACCCTTCTATCCCTCTGGGCTGTATGTCTAGCCTTTACTCCACAGGTTTGACCACTGCAGTTTGTGGCGAGTTTTAGGATTGGGCAGCGTGAACCCCTGGCTTTGTTCTCCTCTCCAAGGCGGCTATGTTGCTTCTTCTTGTGGTCGTGCATTTACATGCAGGTTTTCGGGCCAAATTGCCCTTGTCTAAGGAGAAGGCGGCGGGGGTTGCTTAGCCTGTGGGGAGCCCTGCCTCTTAACTTTACAATCCTGGAGCACAGGCTCTCTGTCCATCCTTCCAGTTAAGTCTTTTTGTTTCTTTCAACAATGTTTTATAATTTTTGAAGTATCAGTTTTAGATTTATTTTGTTAAGTTCATCGTATCTGAGCCCTTTTGGTGCTCGTGAATGGATTGCTTTCCTAATTTCGGTCTGGACTCAGTCATTGCCCTGTGTTGAAATACAACTGACTTCTTGCATGTTGATGTGGGATCCTGTATGAGTGTTCTGGCTGCATGTATGTCCACACACGTGTGTACCTGGTGCCCAGGTAGGCCAGAAGAGGCCAATGGATGCTCTTGAACATGGATGGTTATGAGCCACCATGTGGTTGCTGAGAACTGAACCCAGGACCCTTCTGAGAGCAGCCAGTGCCCTTAACCCCCGAGCCATCTCTGCAGCTCCTCTAATCCTTATTTTTGATGTGTGCATCTATCCCTGAGGACTTTATACGAACAAAATCTTACGTTGTCTGTAGTCTTGATGGTCTTGTATCTCTCTTTCCCATATAGATAACATTCCTTCCTTTTCTTTGTCTAGTTGATCTGTCTGGCCTTCCAGCCTAGGTCAGGTATAATGGAGGGAGCAGGCCTTCATTCCTTGCTCCTGCTCAGAGAGTAAACAGTCTTTCTCCACCCAGTATGGCGGAGCTGTGGGTTTCCATTGCTATCTGTACCAGCGTGGAAAAATCATCGTCAGTTCCTGGCTTGGTTCATGTACTGACCAAGAAGGGAGGTTGAAATTTATCACATTTGCCCTGAGTGTATTGAGATGACCATGGGATATTTGGGTTGATCTTTATTCTGTTGATGTGACAACTTACATCATTGAGTTCTGGATCTTAAACCATCCTTACATTCATGAGATAAATCTCACTTTGTCATGGTAGAATTGGTTTTATGGGTTTGTATGTTCTGTTTTCTATCATTTTATTGGGATTTTGTGACTGTATCCACAACAGCTATTTATCAATTTTTTTAAATTAACTTTTTAGTGGGCTAAAACAATGATTTGGGTGTGATATTTTCATACATGGCCACATGCATCCACTGTGCTCATATCTACCCCTGTCATTCTTTCTCACCTCTTCTTCTTCCACTTTCACATCTTACGCAAGTTTCAATTTTCTTTTTTTGTGGTAATTTTTGGTGTTTTCACTTCTGGCAGGAGTTCTGGCCTGGCCTGAGGTGTCTGTCTGTCTAGATGCAATGTGTCCCTGAAGCAGAGAGCCACTGCTTCTTCTCATGGCGTTATAGACACGTCTGTCCTTCTGCCTTGATGCTTCCACAGACTCCATGAGTCGGCAGGATTCCAAGCCCTGTTTAACAGCCTGACCTTGCCGTCTGCAGGGCACACATAGGTCTGGCCTGTGCCCACACCCCCATGCTTCCCTCTGCTGTGCCCGGTGATTTCCGTCTCAGCCAGTTTGTTACTGTGTGGGCTCGTCAGCACTGTTACCAACATCATCTCTTTCAGCAGCTGTGGGTGAAATAAAAGATCCAAGTCCCTTCCCGGTCCTCCAGCATAGAGACCCATCCTACAGAGATGACGAGTGAAAATTCTGGCAGCACCCCACATGCCTTAAAGGTTCCTTTCTCAGCCCATTAGGGCAGTAAGCCAGAGTGCCCTACCCTTTCGCTTCATTTCTTTCTTGGTTCCCCCTTTGTCCTCACTTTCTTCTGCACTCCAACATTGTGTCCACCCCTGCTTTTGTTATCATGTCTACTCCAGTCTGAGCAGGAGCCCAGTCTGCCTTTGCTCTGTGTAGCCTGCAGGTAGTGCTGTCCCCAGACACCTGGGCCTTCTGTTTCTCTTCAAAGCTAAAGAAAATGACTTGGGTCCACAGACTTGCCTAGCGAGGAGGCATTCCCTTCCCTTTCCTGAGGCCACTGTGCATCTTGATCCTCTGTCCCCACCGGCCCCTTATCTGCCACTCACTCCTGCATTGCTTCCATCCTGCTGGGCTCACCCTGCCCAATTAACACCCTTGCTTGGTGAAACTCCATGCATGCTATTCAATGCAGGTTCCCAGCGTTTACCAAAGGTCTGGGGCTAGCAGACTGTGGTCCACTGCTCAGGATGTGAAAATGAAGCAGGACAGAAGACAGCCATGTGTTATCTGGGTTTCTGTCCTCTCACCAGGTCCCACAGCTGTTTAGCTTCAAAGAAATCATACAGAGGTCTATATTGATGATAAACTGATTGTCCCATTAGCTCAGGATTCTTATTAACTCTTATATTAACCCATTATTCTTATCTATGTTAGCCACATACCTTTTTCAGCGGGGCAGGTCACATCTTCCTTCTTCTGTGTCTGGACAGGACTAAAGAGGAATGGGCTTCCTCCTTCTCAGAATTCTCCTGTTCTCATTGACCCACATCTACTTCCTGTCTGGTTGTCCTGCCTATACTTCCTGCCTGGCTACTGACCAATCAGTGTTTATTTAAAACATAATTGACAGAATATAGACAATTGTCCTGCACCAACCATACTCCTTAGCTTTTCTGTCCCCCTCCCCAGAGCACCTTTCATTGAAACTCAAGCAATCTTCAATTCCTTGGGCCTGCCCCTCTCTGAACAGGCTCCACCTTCCGACCCCTTCAAGACCAGAGAACCCTGCAGATCTGAACAGCAGTATTGTCTCTGTTCCACATCAGATCACGTGGGTCTCCATTTGTACAACCCATGAAGTCCCTTGGCATGTGTGGTAAAGGCCACTGTGCCAGCTGCAATGCCTACCACCATTCAGGTAGCTGCTGTGACCATCCTTTTCATAGGCCTTTGCAGCCTGTGAATCCATGCAGGCCTCCAATAGGGCCCTCTCCCTCCTTCCTCCTCTCCTCCCCCTCCACTTCCACTTCCCTGGCTTATGTATTTATGAGTGTGATGTATGTTTGTGCATGTGTGTGTTCAGGTGTAAGTGTATATATTCTAGGAGGCCAGAGTGTAGCATGAAATTCTAATTGTTCTTAATAAAAACCCGCAGTCAGATATCAGAGAAACAGAGAAGCCAGTCACTAGAGAGTTCTTACCTCTACCGCTGCTCAGACCAAAGGGGTGATTGCGTCTCTATGAATCCTCAGACTGAATGCTGTTTCTATGAAACCTCAGACTGCCCGCTTGGACTGAATCCTCAGACTGCATCTGAGCTCCTGTCTCTTTTTGCCTTATATTCTTCTCTCTGCCTAGCCATATCACCTCCCTAGTGCTGGGATTAAAGGCGTGTGGTCCCAAGTGCTGGGATCACCTTTGCGGCTGCTTCTCTGATCACCCCTGATAGCTTACTCCGAGTCTTTATTATTAAAAGCAATCGGAATTAGTGCTACACCAGATGTCACATGTCTGATCCTCCACTCTCCACCTCATACCTTTGAGACAGGAATTCTCTCTGAACACAGAGCCAGGCTGGCAGCCAGCAAGCCCCAGAGACCCTCCTGTCTCTACCCCCTAAACACTGGTGTTACAGGTGTGCAAATGGCACATCTGGCTTTTTACCTGGGCCCTGGGATTCAAACTCAGATTATCATACTTGAACGGCAAATGCTGAGCTGTCTCCCCAGCCCCAAATGCTAATCTTCAACCAGACAGAGCTTCTATTTCCTGAGGCCTTACCATGCTGGGTGTTGCCTGGGCACTTGACCTGCGTTCTTTCAGCAGCCCCTGGGTTGTTTGTAGGATTTCCTGCAAAGCTTTCTTAATGCTTTGATTGTGTAACAGGGGCACCCCAGAACTTGGCGACTTGAAGTACAACTGTTTCTTTGGCTCTCATTTCTGTTCCGTGGGTGGGTATGTGGATGAGCACAGCAGATCTTGGCTGGGCTCACTCATGTCCTGTGGTTGCCTGGAAGGAAGGTAGTCAGCCTTATAGGGGTTGGTCTGTTCCTTTATATTCTAGCCCATTATGCTCCATTCTCATGGGGGGTGGGGGTGGCCTCAAGACCAGGATGATAAACCTGTGAGGCCTCTTGGGGCTTGGGCACACAACCAGCACACAGTCACTTCTTCCCCTCCCCCAGGCCATGACAAGCCCCCAGGCTGGCACAGATCCACCAGGTAGGATGAGATACCACCTTCCCATAGACGATAACAGGTCACACTGCACAGGTGTGTTGAGAGGGCCCACGTGGTTAGTATTAGAGTCTAGCTGCCCTGCCTTTCCCTCTGGTCCTTTTAAAGAACCCACTGGGAGGCAGGACGATGACTCAGTGGGTAAAAATCTCTTACCACATAAACCTGATAACCTGAATTTAGATCCCTAGAATGCACACAAAAGCTGGACTCAGTAGCATAGGTGTCTGCAAGTCCAGCACTCCTACAGGGAGATGGGAGGTGGAGTCGGGACAATCTCAGGAAACTCAAGGGCCAGCCTCCTGGTGTGTGCATGGGGAACGGCAATAGACTCAGACAAGGTGGAAGCCACTGTTCAGTCGCTATGAGGAGAACCACGGCCAAGGAAACTCTTAATGAAAGAAAGCATTTAATTGGGGCTGCTTTACAGCTTCAGAGGGTTAGCTTGTTACCAGCATCGCAGGAAGCATGGCAGCAGGCAGCAGGCATATTGTTGAAGAAGCAGTTGAAAGCTACACCCTGAGCCTGGTGTAGGCTTTTGAAACTTTTTTTTCTTTTTTTTTTTTTTTTTTTTTTTTTTTTTTTTTTTTTTTTTTTTTGGTTTTTCGAGACAGGGTTTCTCTGTGGCTTTGGAGCCTGTCCTGGAACTAGCTCTGTAGGCCAGGCTGGTCTCGAACTCACAGAGATCCGCCTGCCTCTGCCTCCCCAGTGCTGGGATTAAAGGTGTGCGCAACCACCATCCGGCTGGCCACCCTTAGGACACACTTCCTCCAACAAGGTCACACCTCCTAATCCTTTTCAAATAGTGCCACTCCCTGGTGACTAAGCATTCAAATCTGTGAGCCTCCTGAGGCCATTTGTATTCAAACCATTCCAAGGGCAGACACTCAAGTTTGCTGACTGATCTTCTCCATGCTTAGTCTGTGTTCCCAAACAGATGCAGAGAACACACACCCTGGGCAGTCTCCGGCCCAGAAGGTCATCAAAACTTCCTACTGAGACTCCTCACAGCATTGTTGGTAAACATTAGATGGTCCTGGGGGTAAACTGAGGCAGATACCTTGCAGGCTACACATCAGTCAGTGAACAGCAGGGAGCTGATTCTAGGCCTTCTGCCTATGGATGCCGGCCCAGCATCCTGGAAGGGAAGAAGGACCAGGCTGGAGATGAAGATGTAGAGCTAGGCCTTCATTCACTCAACCAACAAACACACAGTCAGTACCTGGTATGAGTGGCTGTGACTGCAGGAGGGGACGGCAGCCGTAAGGTAAAAATGAGGAGCAGCAAATAAGAGAATCTACAACCCGGAACATATCTGGAGTTCCTGTGGTGTATAGCCGTGATCCTCCCATCCCTGTGGTGTATAGTGGTGGT
>NW_026068008.1:1123687-1133687 GCF_014885135.2 Alexandromys fortis
GCGGTGGTCCTCCCATCCCTGTGGTGTATAGCGGTGGTCCTCCATCCCTGTGGTGTATAGTGGTGGTCCCCCCATCCCTGGCTCCTCCCCTCATCTCCCCACAGCAGTCCTTCATCCTTCTTTGTCCATCTCCTTCTCCCAGAGTTTCTATTTTTCTTCTGTTGTTGGGGTTCCCCTGCTCCCCATTATCCTAGAAGCTCATTTTCTGCTGTGTAGGAAGGCCACTCACCCAGGCCAGGGGTGCTCTCACCCTGGGGGCTCCAGTTCCCAAAGCCCTGGGTAGATGCTGCAGGGCCAGGCTCTCAGGCACAGACAATACATGGTCCTGGTGCCTGAGGGTTTTCACGGCACTTCTCAGAGCTGGGAACAACCTTGCCCCTCCTTGAAGACAAGGAGGTTCATCAGCACAGCAGCACCCTGGGGTCTCCTCAGCCTCTGAGCGTCATGCTGTGATGTGTGGTACACGGGTGAGAGTGGGAGTGTACAGGCCTCTGATTCACTGTGTGCACCCATGTGTGTGCACACTTGGTCTAGTCTGGGATAGAATCCAAGAGATTTTAGGCTGTTTCTGCACCTTGGATGTGAATGTCTGTGTGTACCCATATGTCCTTAGGTCTCTTTATACACCTGCCCTGCCAGCTGTGTGCAGTGCTCCCTACACTGCATCATCCAGCTGCGTGCAGTGCCCCCACACTGCATCTTCCAGATGTGTGCAGTGCCCCCACACTGTATCTTCCAGATGTGTGCAGTGCCCCTACACTGTATCTTCCAGGTGTCTGCAGTGCCCCCTCCCACACTGCATCTTCCAGGTGTCTGCAGTGCCCCCTCCCACACTGCATCTTCCAGATGTGTGCAGTGCCCCTCCACACTGCATCTTCCAGATGTGTGCAGTGCCCCTCCCACACCGCATCTTCTTTGTCCAGGTCTTTCAGGAGGAGAAGGAGGAGGAAAAGGAAAGGCTGGCCTTTGAGTCACACTTAAGCCTTCCACACTTGGGAAGGGAACCAGAAACAGGGTGCTACCCAACTCCTAGTGTAAGGTGGGGTAGAATTATGCTGGGAAACACAAGGTAAGGCTGAGGACGAGGACTGGGGAATTTCCTTTTTTTAAAATTGAATTTATTGAGCTATACATTTTTCACTCCTCCCCTCCCTTCCTCTCTCTTCCCCTTCAGCCCTCTCCCATGGTCCCCATGCTCCCAATTTATTCAGGAGATCTTGTCTTTTTCTACTTCCCATGTAGATTAGATCTATGTATGTCTCTCTTAGGGTCCTCATAGTTGTCTAGGTTCTATGGGATTGCAAATTATAGGCTGGTTTTCTTTGCTTTATGTCTAAAAGCCATTTATGAGTGAGTACATATGATAATTGTCTTTCTGGGTCTGAGTTACCTCACTCAGTATGATGTTTTCTAGCTCCATCCATTTGCCTGCAAATTTTAAGATGTCATTATTTTTTCTGCAGTGTATTACTCCATTGTGTAAATATAACCTGACCTGAGCCACTCAAGTGCAAATGTGCACACATGCAGGCTCACATAGACCTACTAGGAGAGGGCCCAGAATCCCCCTTGGTCGGGCTTCTTTCCCCCTTTTGCTCCTAATAGGCAGTGTCAGATGGGCCCCAGAAATGGGTGACATCTGACCTTGAAATCTCTGAAAGCTGGAGCTGTGCTTGCCAAGCAAGCAAGGCTGGAGTGGGAGGTGTGCGTATGGGGGCATGGCACATATCTGCCAGGGCCAGTGGTGGCTATGGGGTGCAGAAGAGGCTGAGGAGTAGTACTCAGGCTGGCACTGGGGGAGTTGGGGAGAGGAGCAAGGGCCTTGTGGAGTGGGACCGTGTGCCTTACTGCCCTGCGGGCTCCAGGCCTGGAGGGGTGATGTTCCTTTGTTGGTTCTTCAGGGTCGCTCCCACATTGCAGGCCAGAAGAAAGGCTCATGGAGGCTAGCACAGCTGCTCAATGGGGAGCGCCAACCCCAACGAGATCAGCATGGACACTCCCTAGCTCCTGAGCTGGGCTGCAGCTCCCAGTTGAGGGCTGAAAATGACGCATTCTCTGTCTCTAGTTCTGGTACCTAGAGTGTGGGGGTGGAGACGGGCCCTTCGCTGTGGGCTGGAGTGTGGGAATGGGGACAGTTCCTTCATTGTGGACTGGAGTGTGGGGGTGGGGTGGCCCCTTCACTGTGGGCTGGACTGTGGTGGTAGGACGGCCTCTTCACTGTGGACTGGAGTGTGGGGGTGGGGTAGCCCCTTCACTGTGGGCTGGAGTGTGGGGGTGGAGACAATTCCTTCACTGTGGGCTGGAGTGTGGGGGTGGGGACGGCCCCTTCACTGTGGACTGGAATGTGGGGGTGGAGACAGCCCATTCACTGTGGGCTAGAGTGTGGGGACGGCCCCTTCACTGTAGCTGGAGTGTGGGGGTGGGGTCTTAGAGACAGCAAGAGGCTTTCCTCATCTTGGACTTGATGGTCAATTGGGGGCCTAAGTAGACAGAGCCCAAGAGATGCCCTCTGGTGACTCACAGAAACTGGGCATCTTTGGGGGTAAGAAAGACTGTGCCATCTGAAAATGGGCCTAGATGCTCTGCTAACGGAAGCGCTGTTGTCCTCCTAAAATTACTTTAGCAGGGGACACTGTAGGGCACCAGGGAACCTCACTGGAGCCTGAGAGTGTTGCTTGGAGTGGTGTGAGGGGCCCTGAAAAGCCAGACTCTGGGTTCAAATTCCAGCTCTGTTGCTCCCTCCCCACTCCCCTACATCTGTGTCATGGGCTAGTGGAGTGCACTCTAGACTAGCTAGTGGACTGTACTCTAGACTAGCTAGTGGAGTGTACTCTAGACTAGCTAGTGAGCTGTACTCTAGACTAGCTAGTGGAGTGTACTCTAGACTAGTTAGTGGAGTGTACTCTAGACTAGTGGAGTGTACTCTAGATTAGTGGAGTGTACTCTAGACTAGTGGAGTGTACTCTAGACTAGCTAGTGGACTGTACTCTAGACTAGCTAGTGGACTGTACTCTAAACTAGCTAGTGGACTGTACTCTAGACTAGCTAGTGGACTGTACTTTAGACTAGCTAGTGGAGTGTACTCTAGACTAGTTAGTGGAGTATACTCTAGACTAGCTAGTGGAGTGTACTCTACACTAGCTAGTGGACTGTACTCTAGACTAGCTAGTGGAGTATACTCTAGACTAGCTAGTGGAGTATACTCTAGACTAGCTAGTGGACTGTACTCTAGACTAGCTAGTGAGCTGTACTCTAGACTAGCTAGTGAGCTGTACTCTAGACTAGCTAGTGGACTGTACTCTAGACTAGCTAGTGGACTGTACTCTAGACTAGCTAGTGGACTGTACTCTAGACTAGCTAGTGGACTGTACTCTAGACTAGCTAGTGGACTGTACTCTAGACTAGCTAGTGGACTGTACTCTAGACTAGCTAGTGGACTGTACTCTAGACTAGCTAGTGGACTGTACTCTAGACTAGCTAGTGGACTGTACTCTAGACTAGCTAGTGGACTGTACTCTAGACTAGCTAGTGGACTGTACTCTAGACTAGCTAGTGGACTGTACTCTAGACTAGCTAGTGGACTGTACTCTAGACTAGCTAGTGGACTGTACTCTAGACTAGCTAGTGGACTGTACTCTAGACTAGCTAGTGGACTGTACTCTAGACTAGCTAGTGGACTGTACTCTAGACTAGCTAGTGGACTGTACTCTAGACTAGCTAGTGGACTGTACTCTAGACTAGCTAGTGGACTGTACTCTAGACTAGCTAGTGGACTGTACTCTAGACTAGCTAGTGGACTGTACTCTAGACTAGCTAGTGGACTGTACTCTAGACTAGCTAGTGGACTGTACTCTAGACTAGCTAGTGGACTGTACTCTAGACTAGCTAGTGGACTGTACTCTAGACTAGCTAGTGGACTGTACTCTAGACTAGCTAGTGGACTGTACTCTAGACTAGCTAGTGGACTGTACTCTAGACTAGCTAGTGGACTGTACTCTAGACTAGCTAGTGGACTGTACTCTAGACTAGCTAGTGGAGTGTACTCTAGACTAGCTAGTGGACTGTACTCTAGACTAGCTAGTGGACTGTACTCTAGACTAGTAGTGGACTGTACTCTAGACTAGCTAGCGGAGTGTACTCTAGGCTTGTTTGTGAGATCAGAGGATGAGCCCTGGGGCCTCTGCTGCCTCCTCAAATAAACCTGCAGGGCCAGGTGTCACCCTGGAATTATCTTTAGGGGCACAGGCCACCCGTGACATTTCTGGGGTTTATGAGTCTGGTAGATTACTTCGTTAAGGAGAGACTTGTCCGGGCTGGGAATGGACAGGCTGCCTGCGCCCGCGGTGTGCTCAAGTGACCAAGAGCAATGTTTTATGGGGTCCGTAAAAGCTGCTGACCCTGCTCTGGAAGTAATGAGATGAGCAGGGCCCAGGGATTCTAATAACCTTCAGCTCCAGCTGAGCCCACGGAGCCCCTGACCTGGGAGTGCACAGAAAGCAGGGTGGGCCGGTGGGGTGAGAGGGGTGGAGGAATGGACAGACTCCCCACACCCCTAAGGGCAGGATGGCTGAACATTCAATACCAGTCACAACCAGGGAGGATGGCGTGGAGGGCACAGCAGAGACAGATCAGTGGCCTTGCAGGATAAAATGCTTCTAGCCTTGGCCCCACGTCCCCACCCCACGAAGTCACGATGTACATCTGGTGAGTGTGCCACAGTACTGAAGAAAATACACTTCCTAGTGCTGGGTGCCCAACACTGGCACACCAGTGAAGTGTGGACAAACTGGCATCCCCAAGGCAGGACTCAGAACTGGGACTCTGTGGTGTTACCTCTGACTAGACCATTAGCCCATGTGCCGGACTTGAGGGACATCAGGGGGTGACTGCTTGTTCATAAGGGTGGGAAGGGTCAGCCACACCCTGGCCATGTATGGCTGCCCCTTCCCAGGGTGGATGTGTCTCCTGGGGAAGGGTTGGGGCATATGCCTTGGAGTTTGTGTCTCTTGGTTTTGGGTTTGAAAATTTGGTCTTCTCAGCAAGGCTAGACAGACCAAGAGAGGTGAAATTATTATTTGGTCCACCCAGCAATACTCATCCATGTCTGTCCATGCATCCGTCTGTCCAGCAATGTGTCTGTTCTCACCCAGAAACCCGGTCTCTCCTTCAGCAGACACGTTTTAGGCATGACTTATGGAAGGACTGGTTCTCATCTCACAGATGGAGAAACTGAGTCTGCGGTGGGGTGTTCAAACTCCCCAACCCATGGTGTCATTTAACGTCCAGCCTGGAGAGGATTTAATCCCATGTGGCCCTGCAGCCCCTCTACTGCAGGTACCCCTGAAGTTTGAGCTAGAAGTATTTAAGAACATGGGGAAGAAGGCAGATTCCAGGATCCCCAGAGATCCGCCTTGGCCATTCTTACAAGTACAGCTTGCCTGAGTTTCACGGTTTGAGCATCCAGGACTCGAGAGACGCGGATAATCAGCTGTGCTCCCATTCGACCCCCAAGGCTGTGTTTAACCTGCCTTCGGCTCTCTTCTCTCCCTCCTGTCACCTTCTGAAGCCTAGGCTACTGTGTCTTCTGATCCAAAAATGGGGTGTAGGTTGGAGAGAAGGGGGCTCTGGCCTTAGTGCCCGTGGTGGCAGACTGCTGGGGGTCATCCCTTGCTGTGTTCCACTTTCCTCTCTGTAGCATCAAGTTAATGGAAAGGCAGAGGGGACCCCTCCCTCCCTCAGATACAGTGTCCCCCTCACGTCCCCACAACCTCCCTTCAAAGTCTTAATATCTTAGTGCTCATCACACTGATGACTTGCCAAGAAGTAGAAAAGGGACTCCCTTCTGGGAAGTGGGGGACTGGCCCTCTGCTCCCCAGGTCGGCTTCCAGAATGCATCACTTCATCCACTGAAGATCTCCCAGCAATCAACAGGGCACAGGGCTCCTCCCATGGAGGTCTTTCTATGAGCCCAGGCTCAAGCTCCCAGAAGGCCCTGGGGGCCAAATGGGAACATGGCATGGACTTCAGGTGTGTCTTCCACAGCTCTTACAGGCCTTGTGAGCACTCAGGTCTTCCCTGTGGGGGAGTCTGTTAGGAATCTGGGAGCCTGGGCCTCTCCTGAGGTCAGCGGCCTTTTCCTGGGGGCTGGGGAACTGGGGGGAGGTGATGAGTGCTGCCAGTCTCAGGCTTTCCTCACGTGGATTAAACCTCCCTTTCTTTCCCTGGGGAGCGCCTTGCGGCACTCACTTACTTCTACCCATAAGATTTTCCTGGGATAGGACACGGACAGCTTGAGGCAACTGGTGCAGTTAGCAGGACTGACAACATCCGTGTGGCCCAGAGCCATGATTTTGGAACCAGGGGGCAAGTCTTCAAAATCCAACTCAAACACTTCCTATCTGTGTGACCACGGGCAAGCAGTTCAGCCTCTCTGTGCCTTGAAATGGAGAAAATATCTCCTCTAAAATGGAGGCAACAGAACCTACCCACGGGATTTGATACAGACTAAGTCTACAAAACGCTGGGGAGGGGGCTTGGCACCTCGCAGCTCCCCATAACTGACGTGCTAGGACTAACCCCTCGTTGGTGAGGCAGGTGTTTCTACCTGCCAGCACACTTGCTCCTCACACCCAAGATGCTCAGTCCAGGCTCCAAAGACTCCTGGAGGGGAGGGTATCTGATATAGTATGGCAGTCAGGGCCAGGGCAGGATGGGCCACCTGGCTGTCCCCCCAAGGCCTGGTGAGCCTCGGCCTCACCAGAGGGCCAGCTGGACGAATGCTCCAATTAAAGGTAATTCCCCCTTTCCTACCTTGAAATTCCTATCGATTTCCTCCCTAAATAGAAATTCCCATCGATTCCTTGTCTGTCCAGATTACTATCCTCAGCTGTTGCCTGCAGAGCTGCGTATCTTCCCGCCTCTTTCAAGGCCCATAACTCTTTGCAAGGTGACCCTGCCACCACATGCACCTCCTCAGCTGGGCTGGAAGAGAGCCCTCCTCTGCCCCAGGAGAAAATAAAGACGTCACGATGCTGGGGACAGATGGGGGGCACCTGACTCTTTCTAAAACTCCTTAGCTCCTTGCTCAGGAGGGAGATCGAGAATGGCTGAGGGATATCCTTGGCTAGAAGCAGGTTCTCAGGGACAGGCAGGGTGGGGTTCAGCTCTCCCAGAAGAGGCTCTGCCTACTGAATCTGGGCTAGTTCCCTGGAGCAACACAGGGCCTCTCTGGGGTGGGGATTTACACCAGGTAAATTGGCAGGTGCTGCAGATCTGCCCAAGCTGTTCAAAGATCCTGCTAGGAACACAGAGCAGTGCCCTCCCCACAGTTGCCTCTCATCCTGTGGCCACTGCTCTGTCCCTTCCAGAAGCGGCGAATGGCTCATTATGGGATATTGGAGCCGCCCCTCCCCATGGCTCTGCTTCGCCCGTGTTCTGCTCAACACCTGCCCCCTCCCCCCCAGCATCAATGCTGATGGGCCCTGTCCATTTTCTTCCCTCCTCCTCCACTCCCCTGACCTGGGAAATAAAGGTCAGGTCCCCATCCTGCGGAGCTTTGAGACCAGCATGAGGATCTGGGTAAGCTCAGCAAGCCACTGTGCTTCTGGGGCCGTCAGTCCACATCTGGACAATGGGGCCGAACAGTACAAATTGTGTCAAAACTCACCTTCGAGCATCTAGTGGAAGACCCAAGTTGTCCCACACAGAGGGGAGTACACAGAGAGGTGAATGGCCATGGTCACACAGCTGCTCAGTCTTGGCTGAGACTTGAAGCTGTCCCTGTCCCGCTGAGGTTCGCTGGGGCTTTGATGGTAACATAGTGCTCTACTCTCTGCTTTGTTGCAGAGAGTTGGGGTCTCTCACTGGCTCTGGAGTTGAGTTGGAGGCCAGAAAACCCCAGAGATCCCATCTACCTGCCCCCAAAATGTTGGGGTTACAAGTAAATTCAGCCACACTCAGCTTTAACTAGGGTGCTAAGGATCTGAACACAGGCCCTCAAGTTTGCCGAACAAGTGTTTTACCTGCTGAGCCATTCCGCAGCCCAAGACAACCCCACCCCTTTTAAGATTTTTGAGGAGGGTTTCTCTGTGTGTAGCCCTGACTGTCTTGAAATTTACTCTGTAGACCAGGGTGGCCTCGAACTCACAGAGATCCTCCTGCCTCTGCCTCCCGAGTGCTGGGATTAAAGTGTGCAATGACACCACTCGGCCTGATACCCCCTTTTAAGACAAGCTTAGGTTGATCTGGAACTCCTGATCCCCCTGCCTCTACTTGCCCAAAGGTCTCAATGCCGGTCTTCAGAGCTCACACTTGGGGCCCACTGAGGATGTCCTTGGGTGCTCTGCTGTGATGTTTCACACCCCCAAGAGACTAGAGCAGCAGGGCAGCCACTGACTCACTGGCACGGTGAGTCGCTCTGACACTGGGCATTCCCTGGGCATCCTCTGGAGTCGCCTACGGCTGCAACCTTACCCGTCCTGTACCCTCCCTCCTAACGGTCTGCCCAATCTAGACATGTTTGTGCAGTGGAAAACCTGACAATTTCCTTATTAGCTACTCACCACGCTTGCTTCTCTCCTCCCATTGGTCCTGCTCCATACAGAGGGATGGTCCTGCCCCCATCACTCCATCAACACTTTCATATGGTGGGGGGCCTGTGGAAGATCTGGGTAGCCACGTGCTGATTGGCTGGATTTGCTTACATTTGTTTGGCTATCTGATTGCTGGAGGGCAGGTGTGCACATTAGATGTTTGCTAACTTGTCACAGCTAGAATCTTCTGGGAGGAGGAACCCCGTTTGAGAAAATGCCTCCATCACAGTGGCTTAAGGTCAAGTCTGTGAAATATCTTCTCACTTAATGATGTATGGGGGGCGGGGCTGCCCACTGCGGGTATTCTCATCCCCGGGCTGCTGGTCTTGGGTTCTGTAAGACAGAGGCTGAGCAAGCCAAGGAGAGCAAGTCAGTAAGCAGCACCCCTCCAAGGCCTTGAGTTTCTGTTCAGACATCCTTTCATGGCAGAAGGTTAACTGTGAGATGAAATAAATCCTCTCCTCCCTAGGATGCTTTGGGCTATGGTGTTTATCACAGCAACAGAGAGGAAAAGAAGGACATCATGGGGGTGGCAAAGGCTGGCACCTCTAGGGCCTGCTCTGTGGACTCAGTGTTTTATCTGTACTTGGCTTACAGACGGCCCATCTGGCAGAGCCAAAGGACACCCTCCCAAGCGGTTGCCATTCTTTCAAGAAACTGGCCCTACCCTGACCCAGCCCACTTCCTTAACAAAAGGCACTTGAGGCTTCCTGATGGTTGATCCTGCTGCTTGAACAGGCCCTGTGCCAGCATGCAAGGCTGTGTCAGAAGATACACGGGGCCACATTGACATCCCTGCCCTTAGGGGGTCTCACCTTAGCGGAAGAAGCAGACACAAAATCAACTCCTGAATGGTTGATTCTGGTGGTGGCAAGGAATGAGCAGAAAAGTTCCTGTTCACAGTGAGTGACCGGATTGTTTGAGGTGGGTGCTTCTGGGCTGGGAAGCCAGAGCTGAGCTGTCAGGGGTCTGACTGAGCATTCTCAGGGGAGGTAGAAGGAAGTCTGAAGCCCCTGGGCTGGTGTGAGGGCAAGATCAAGGACACTGGCTGCACTGTGAAGGGCTAAGCTCTGCTCTCAGGCACTGGACCCCAACGGCTTCCTAAAGAAGAGGCCCAGTGTCCAGAAGAGGTCACCCTCAGTGTCCAGCTGTGTCTTCTCTGCTTCCTCAGCTTCCTCCTCCTCCTGTCCCCTGGGGCCACCATCCTCAAGCAGCCAGGAGAACAGAGCCATCCTTCCCAAGGTCAGGGAACCCTCCTCCCAGCTCCTGAACCCGTGATACTTTGGGAGCAAAGAGCCCCTGTTTATGGGGTACCCGAAAGGCCTGGGTCTGTGAACCCAGCAGCTTGTTCCACTCAGGCCCCAATAAAAAGCTTCTAAGAGCCTAATTAACAGTTTAGGTACATATAA